>NC_051068.1:22424155-22798375 GCF_004664715.2 Peromyscus leucopus
TTGTACTCCGGCCTCTGCATGCCTGTATGGCACATGCACACTGCTTCTCTGTAAGTGAATAATAAAAAATTAATTTGTAAGAACTATCTGCGTATTACAGACGGCAAAATTAAACTAAAAAAAAAAAAAAAGATGAGTTGCAAAGTTTTTGCACCCCATAAGCTTCTCTGCCGACACAGCAATCCAAATCAGACCATATCAGACCTAATTAGAAAAAGCCCCGGTTTAATGCGTAAAGCATTCCCGGGTGATTCTCCAGCACCCCCAGAGAGGAGACAGGGAGGAGAGACCAAAAAACCACGCAACTGTGTTCTGGGGTGTGGTTTAAATACCCTGTGGGAGTGGTCTTGACCATCTCTGGGGGAGGAGCTGGGTTTGACTTTCTGAGGGGTAGGATCTAAGCAGAGAGGTGGGGCTTCTACTAGAACATTCCAGACTCTTTGGGGCTGAGGTGGAGCTCCACCCTAGGCATGCATGAACAATAGTGTCAAATTTGGTGAGGTCCAAAAACTTAAGCACAAGAGACTTTCCTGGGGTCTTCCTTCCTTCCTTCCTTCCTTCCTTCCTTCCTTCCTTCCTTCCTTCCTTCCTTCCTTCCTTCCTTCCTTCCTTCCTTCCTTCCTTCCTTCCTTCCTTTTTTTTTTTTTTTTTTTTTCCCGAGACAGGGTTTCTCTGTGTAACATCCCTGGCTGTCCTGGAGCTCGAGTTGAGACCAGGCTGGCCGCGAACTCCCTGAGATCCTCCCGCCTCTGCCTCTCAAGTGCTGGGATTAAAGGCGTGCGCCACCACCGCCCGGCTGTCCTGGGATTTACCTAGATGTCAGTGTTAGTTCTGTCTGTCTGTGTGTCTCTTTTTGTGTCTTTCCCTCTCTGGCGGACCCACTGTTTTTTCAGAAAGTGTGCGTGTAAGGAGTAGGAGTTCGGCACCATTTTGTATTCAAAAGTACGGGCAAGGAGTCTGTAGCCAGAGAGTGGAGGGTGGAGTTGGAGGCCAAGAAGGGCGGCGGGGAGGGGCTTCGGAGCTTGGGGGTGGGCAGGTGGGTGATGTGATGTGTGGGAAGGTCAGCTCCTCCCACGGGGATTGGAAAGACCAGGGGAAAGAGCCTGCTGGGAGGATCACCTGCACTTTGGGTACTGAAGGGCAGGAGACATCTTGTCCAGTGGCCTGCTACCTCCGAGGAAGCCAGGGACTCCGCTCAAACTACTGAGGTTGGTGGTACAACTTTGAGATGGGTCCTGGGGAGAAGGGGAACTTGGTTAGGGAAATGAGAGTAGCTTCCGAGATTGTTGAGGTAGAAGGTAATGTCTATATCCTAGAACCGGGGAGCCGTAGATCTCCGGCAGTCAGCACGGCTCTGTGACTTCCCTTTCTCTTCTCTCCCGCTTGCTCCACCAACCTTGTGTGTGTGTGTGTGTGTGTGTTGGGGTTTCTCTGCGTAGCTTTGGAGCCGGCCTTGGAACTCGCTCTGTAGACCAGGCTGGCCTTCAACTCAGAGAGATCCGCCTGGCTCTGCCTCCCAAGTGCCGGGATTAAAGGCGTGCTCCACCATCGCCCCGCCGCTACCAAGCTTTGGAGACAAGGTCTCTGGTAGTCCAAACTGGTGGCACAGGCATTGAAGCTGAGATGAGATGGAATTTGTGACGCTCCTGCCCTGGGCCCCGACCTCAGGGGTTGCAGGCACGAACTACCGTACTAATCCGTGCTGTGCAATGGACGGAACACAGGGTTTTGCGTGTTAGGCAAGCACTGTCCCAACCGATGCATCTCTAGCCCCACGATTCTCTCCAGAGCTGCTTCCGGTCCAAATTCAGTTCCATGAGGAACTCTAATATCTTTGGATGATTCCAGAAGAGTCCTCAGGAAGACCGCGGAGCCTTGCAGCTTGCGTGTCTAGCCTAGGCCTCAAACGATCTGTCTCATCCACCTACTACCACAGCCTATTCGTCTCCGGGCTGTAACTCTGACCCCACTGTGCCCTCCGGTGCCGTGCTCCTCGTCCTATCTCTTCTCTACGTGTTTGGGATGGCTAGATGTGTAGTCTGGTGTCACGTAGGAGCCGCAGCCTGAGCCTTCTGCAGCAGATCGGGAGCTTGCAAGGGCTTGGTTGACCCGTCTGGTTTGCCGCTGTCGGCCCTTAGCTTAGAACTCAATGACGATCACACACAGGAAGGCATCCGAAGACCCGGGAGTCTTCGCCAACTTCCTTTTCGTGCTGGTACTCAACTCTTGCCCAACCTAGATGCCCCAGGAAAGCGCTCTCTCACGCTCGCTCTCTTGCACGCACTTCTCCCCCGCACCCCCACCCCAGAAAAGTCTGTCACACCTAGACTTCCCCTCCTTTGCTTCATTAACAAGCAAGCAAGCTAGTAGGAGATGGCTGCCCTTAGAGCTTTTCTTCATCTCCCAACTCTCAGCCAGTTCTTCCTCAGGAAAGGAGAACCCCGTGTTGTGTTTTCATTTGCTAACGAAGTGGGGTCGGGCCATTAAGGTGTATGGTGGAAGAAAGGGACAAAATGGAGCCCTCGGGTGAAGGCATAAGGAGATCACGAAATGGCTACTCCAAAGGGCCCCAGGAGGCCCCAGGGGAGGAGTCTGTGGGAGGAGGAGCCCATTACCTGGGAGGCTCTGCCTAGACCCAGTTCTAACTGGATTCAGCCGCCGCCCCGGCCGCCATTTCTCCTCTGCTTCTCCCGCGAGCACCCCTGCAGTGACCCAGGACCCCTGTGTCAGCGCACCCTCCGAGAAGAGGTAGGAACAGAGAGAACCCACGAGGGGTGGGAAGAGCCCTTGGCAATGCCTTGTTTCCTGGGTGGTTAGCCTGCCGTCTCCCAACCATGACCACTTCCCCACCAGACCCCGTCATCTCTTCTCTGCAAGGACTCCAGACTCCATTCCCGACTTCAGACGGCCCTGCCAGCCTTTCCGTTCTCCATCCTCAAGTCCCAGGGTTCACGAAAAAAATCTAGCGCTCCGGAGGCAGAGGCAGGCGGATCTCTGTGAGTTCGAGGCCAGCCTGGTCTACAAAGCGAGTTCCAGGAAAGGCGCAAAGCTACACAGAGAAACCCTGTCTCGAAAAACCAAAAAAAAAAAAAAAAAAAAAAAAAAAAAAAAAATCAATGTTCGTCTGGGTGTTGTGGTACAGTCCTATAATCCCAGCTTCTGTAGAGGCTGAGGTAGGATTGTGAGTTCAAGGCCTGAACCGCCGAGTGAACCCTAGACAGGCATGGACAACTTAATGAGACCCTGTTTCAAAATCAAAAGTAAAAATAGGGCTGGAAATGTAGTCCAGAGGCAGAGTGCTTGCTTCTCTTACACAGGCAAGGCCTATCCCTAGTTAGGTTGGGGTTTGGCAATGCATATTAGACCTCCATCTTCCTCTGAGGAATGAAAAATAGACCAGACAATTCAGAAAACAGTTGGTTAGATTGTGAGGGGCAGGGGCAGGAACTACAGAGAGTGGTTCTCTGCATAACACAGTCTGGCTCTCCACTCGTGATCCCCCTGCCTCAGCCTCGCAACGACAAGAATAACTGGTGTGCACCACCATTCCTGGGTTTCATGAGATGATTTCTGAAACACCAGTGGGTAAGTATTACCGAGAGGCTTCTGTCCAGTAGAAGGCTGGGTTTAACTTTATAAATCAGGTCTGAGCGGGGTCAACAGGAATGGGTTTCTGACTAGTCGTCAGTGCTGCTTGATGTTAGGGCTGGTTAGTGATCACCTTTTCAATGACGACTTTTCTAGTACGATGATAAGGATGTATGGCAGGCTAGAGTCCTTTCTCAGATTAAAAAGAGCCGATAGGGTGGCACACAAAGGTTTTGGAAGTCTTAAAGGTGGTTGTCAAAAAGGCAGATAATTGAGCTTGATGATAAAAATATCAGACATTTCCACAGGCTCATGAGGTCCAGGGACTGTGAAGTGTCCAGCAGAGAAAAGTATGAACAGAGGTAGTTAAAGACCGGAAGTTAACAAGCACCCACCAAATGGAAGAAGCCTGAACAAAAATGAATACTGTAGGTTAAAAGGATGTTCGGCATCATTCCAGTTTCAGGAAAATGGCATCAAAAAAAAAAAAAAAGTGGCAATGTTTACAAAAGTTACGTCCATAATTGCATTTCTTTCATATTTCTGAAACTTGAAAGTTCTATGATGTTTATAGCTATTAGATGACTTTGGTTATTTTGGACCCCCTCAGCCTTGATCATTTCTACCTGGCTGGATTAAGTTATTCACGTCTCCCGTTTCAGACTTATTTCTCTGGGACATACTGTATTAAAATTATGAAGCACAGCAGAGTTAAAGCGACCAAAACAGCAACAACAGAGAACAGAGAAAAGGAAAAATCTTGAGAAAAAACAAGCAAACTGTAGTTGGAACCTATGCCAACGAAAGTGTTGTGGGTGGATATTGGGGTTATCCGTCATCCCATAGTTGAAAACTGTCATGACCTATGTGGAGTGGCCATAGTTGTTCAGGAATGGTGACCTCATCCTCTAGGCGAGCCAGGAAACTAGTCCAATCTCTCACCCTATCATCTCCTGCTTCTTCTCTTAGGTTTTAGACAGGAACTAAAGACGGTTCTTGACTTGTTAAGAATCCTATACACTCATTCTGCTATGAAAATAGAGCCCTCCTCCATGTAAATATAATCCAAATAAGTTAACAAAGTGATCCTTGTCAGTCATGTAGTGGTCAAGATTATTCTCAAAAATCCCTTTTGTAACACCATTTATTTAAGAAACAAATCAAATTTAAAGTAAAAACAAACAAACAAACATGAATGGCCTTTAGACTGTATCCCATTCTATCTAAGGCTGATCTTGTTTAAAAAAAAAATCTGCGTCATCAGACATACCAACTAGCAGCAGCGTTTGCCTGTAGGACTTGCTCATTTACCTCCCTGAGGGAATGAGGATGCACAGGACTGCCTCTTGTTTCAGACACACACAGTGCCCTTTTTTGGTAGTACTAGGAATTGAACCCAGGGCCTCATGAGTGCCAGGCCCAAGCTCTGCCACAAAGCTGCATTATCCTGAAATATGAACAATTCATCTCTTGCCAAGGCCTTTCAATTCTTTTTTTTTTTTTTTTTTTTTTTTTTTTTTTTTTTTTTTTTTTTTTTTTCGAGACAGGGTTTCTCTGTGTAGCTTTGCGCCTTTCCTGGAGCTCACTTGGTAGCCTAGGCTGGCCTCGAACTCACAGAGATCCGCCTGCCTCTGCCTCCCGAGTGCTGGGATTAAAGGCGTGCGCCACCACCGCCCGGCTTGCCTTTCAATTCTTGACCTGAAGAGAAGTGCACACATGAGATGACCCAGTGAGTGTTCAGAGAATTTGTTATGTCTGGTTTTCTTCACCAGGAGTAGGAATACAAATATCCAAGTTTTTATTTTGTTAGAAAAAATCCACTAATGTGGAAGAACATGGCTGAGCGGTGTCTGACTAGGCATTGCATTAGCACATGAAAACATATCTGCTAGGAAAGGAGCATCTTGGGACTTCTACCACACTGTAGCAGTTTTCGTGAACACCCTTCCGTCTCTGATAACACAGAGGGAGTTCACAGAATGTTCCAGAGACTAGGCAATGGTGATCTGGATGATTTGGCAAGGGGAGAGAGACAGAGAGGAAGGAGAGTTTCATTTTCCTAATTGTCAGTTTCGCACGTACACGCGTACAGGGCTGGCTGCGTCACTCAGAGCAGACCATGTCATCGCCTTTCCCAGATTAGAAGGCAGTTGGTTGTATGAGAGTTTCCTTTGCGGGCTGATGGCAAAAGATGTCTATTATTTTAAGAAATGCCAACTCTGATCGTGAATGACAATTTTTTTTAACCTGTTCCTTGCGGTTTCGAGTTGTCCTCCATTTCTTCAAAGAATTATCACTTTTGTAAGTTTGTTAATCAACTTAGGTAGGTGTGGTGGAGCATAGCTCTATCCCAGCATTGGGGAGTCAGAAACAGATGGATCTCTGTGAGTTCCAGGTCCGTCAGGGCTACTGTATTTCTCTCCCTCCCCCAAAGTCTAATCATCAAATGTTAATGAGGAAAGAGACCGTTAGATATCATCATTCCTATCATCTCAGGGGTGAAAACAGGGTCCAGCGATTTCAGTCCTGAGTCCTAAAGTGGTTGGTGGGGCGCTTCCTACTTCCAGGCGAGGGCAGTGTATAGCCTGAGGTACTGCCTCAGTTGAGTATCCCAGACTAGTCTTGAACTCCTGCTTCTATTTCTGGGATTGAAGGTGTGTATCAGATCCTACCTACCTACCTGTCTGTCTGTCTGTGTCTGTCTATATTCTATGTGGTCATGGGGATCAAATCCTGGTCTTCCTGCTTGCTAGGCAAAGACTGGGCCAGCTGAGCTACGCTCCCCAGCCCTGACCATATTCTGAATCTGTCATAATTGACAGAATGTTCTGGCCACAGCCTCTGTATTGTGGGGAATTTGTGTGCCATTTTACATTTTTTGGTCCTCTACTAATTTAATGTACTTTGATTTTATTGTCTGATGTTTTAGGCATGAGACCAGTCAGGGAAAAAGCAAACAAGCAAATCAGTGGTTTTATTTTATTTTTAAAAATATCCTTCAGTTTATTTATTTTATGGTATGGTATGAGTGTTTTACCTGTATATATGTGCCTAACACCCACGGAGGTCAGAAGAGGATGTTGGATTCCCCGCAGGTGGAGTTACAGGTGATTGTGAATTGATGTGTGCGGCTGATGGGAAGAACCCAGGCTTCTTCATGTTGAGCAGTCTCTCCAGCCCAAACAGAGGTTTTTTAAAAAGTGTTTTTATTTATGATAGAATGAGTAAAGGCTGGCTGGAGCTGAGAATGGTTGCAGTTGGTTTGTCATGGAGAGACGATGAGGAGGTGACGAGGAGGTAGAGATGGCGGTGGGGAAGCAGAGGGCTCCTGTGAAAGCCGACTCCTGGACTCCCACTGGGCTATCTCACTTCTCATTTCTCTTTGTGTGTGTGTGTCCCTCCTCTGTACTCTTTCAATGAACTATTTCCCCAGCCTGCTTTTGACTTTTCATTTTGAGACAGGGTCTCACTGAGTTTCCTAGTCTGGCCTTGAACTCACCCTATATATAATAGGCTGGACAGGTCTTGAACTTGATAATCTGCCTCTGCCTCTCAAAGTAGCTGTGGTGACAGGACTGCACTCCCAGGCCCAGCTTATCTCATTCCTCACACAGTTCTCCAGTTTAAGGGCCAAGCTTTAACATCATTCTATTACCCAGGGGGTGGAAAAGCGAGGCATAGAATAGAGAAGTTCCAAACCCCACTCCATGGCCACACAAAACAAGCAGGCTATGGAGCAGAACTCGATCCAATCCAGGATCTCTGCAGTGTGTGTGTTGTGAAGTAATAGTAACTGTAGGCCACTCAGAACCAGTAAGGGTTCCAACCATCCTTAGCATAGTGCCTCGCCTGTTCTGAGCAGGACTGAGTGAGCCCAGCGGCCCTTCTACCAGGGAGTGAGTCTTTATGCTTCTCTTATTAAGGGAATGGCAGAGGACGAAAGAAAGAGCACACACAGATATTTAGGATTTCCGCTGCTTTACTTTGTTTCCTGAAAATAATTGAAAGGCACAGTTAGGTTTATTCTCCAATTGATCAGACTATGATGTTCTGCATGTATGACTGTGTGAATCAAACCTGTTTTGTTCAGAATTATGGTTCCAGTGCATAAACATGTCTTTTGGGTTCAATATCCGATTTTGTAATTAATAATCATCGTTCCTATTTACTAAATGGGAGTTTTAATGTGTATTTTCTCCCTTTGGATGTTGAATGTGAAATATGTGTATTTCCTCAGGGTCTCCATGAAAATAATTATTCTCTATATAAAAGTTAGCTTGTAGTATGTGAAAAACCAACAACCATTCATTTTTAAACACATGAATCAACATGAATTTTTGGAACTGCTTTTATATTGGTCTAAAGTACTAGTTTTAGCATTAGTCCCAGTCCTATTTGGAAGGAGAAAATATTCAGTTCTGACCAGAATGCTCTGTAACATAAAAATAGTAACAGTTTACAGAGGATGGTTTTCTTTTAAGGTATTAGCGCTAATTTGCAATGAGTTCAATACGAATTTAGGTAAAGCTGGCCTTTCCCCTTCCAGAACTGGATTGTCTGTGCCTAAAACTGTCATTCGAATTAGCAGCTCCTTCAAACCTGTTACTACAAAAACAACTATTTTGTTATTCGGCCTAAAAATAAAACATTTCACCCTAACCATAGTTTAATAACCACCTGATTTTTAATCGACCTGATTTAAAACTAATTTGCAAGAAATGCATTTCTGCATGTCGCCCAGAGTTGGAACTGGGACAGCAGTTTGGAGGGGGTGATTTTAAAACCCTCTCCCTGCTAGGAGACACCTGAAGGGCTTGCTGGGGGAGGGCTCCCGAAGTGGGTGCAGGGGGCGAGCCCCGCTGGCTGCAGTCAGGACCCGAAGAGTTAACGGGAGCGAGCCCCCGCCAGCGGCTCCCCGCCCCACCGTCCCCACCCTCTCCTTTTGGCTGGGGATTAAAGTGCTCCCCCCTGTGGCAGCAGTGACCCAGAAATGAGTCTGCGTCCCCGCGCTTCCTCCGCCGCCAGCCGCACGCCCGACCGGGAGGGCCTGGGCGCGCCGGGCCGGCGGAGCGCGCGGGCGACAGCAGGGGCCCGCCCGGCTCCCCGCGCGGCCTCGGTGGCCCGGACCCATGCGGCACGGCGCGCAGCCCGCGGAGGCCCAGCCCGTGCGCAGCAGGTACGCGGGGGCGGAGGCGCGGGGGCGCGCGGGTCGGGGTGCGCGTCTCAGGCCGCGGCCGCGGCGGCTGCAGGACGAGCCGAGAGGCTCAGCCATATTTGATGGTTTTGTTGCTTTGCTCGGGAGTTCTCGGGAGTAATGTAATGCCGAAGGTCGCTGCCTAGTGGAAATAATATAGTACGTCATTAATATGGCGCCAAAAGATTGGGCTGTGGATCTCTAGCGCGGAGGGAGGAGGCGGCCGCCCGCGCCGCGGCACTATCCCACCAGCAACTTGGGCATCGCCGGGCGGGGGCCGGCGACGAGGCCAGGATGGCCGCGGAGCCCGAGAATTGATCGGTGTCGGATCAGTAAGTTCTATTCCGATTATTATTGTTATTTTCAATCGGAGGAGGGCGAAGGCTTAGAGCTTTTCCTTTTAAATGTGCGAAGAACATGAGGTTTTCAGGTGATTCATCAAACGTTTTCAGCAGCAGAAACCCAGTTTAGTTTATACATTTAAAAAAAGAAAAAGCCAAAGTGCCTTAGGCTGCATGAAAGTGGAAAGCATAGTAGCAACTTGGTAGACAGATGGTTATGGCAGAGCGCAGGTTCGCGTACATATATGATTCCAGAGTGTGTGACAGTGTGTGGGGGGAAGGAGGGTATGAGGGTATGTTTTTCCAAACATAGGTGTGAGGGAGTACATCTGTGTGAAGTGGCCGCAGCCCTGGTTCTTGTCACCGCGTCACCACATGTCCAAAATATTCATTGCATCAATTCAAGGGCAGTGAGAAGGGGGCGAAGGAAAGCTTGGCAATTAGATTTTTCTAGAATGGGTTTCCAATGATGAGACCTTTTACTTCCAGCGAGACTGCTTATAAAGTGTAAAAGACTTCATCGGTGGAATTGGGAAGGACTTCATCGGTTGAGCAAAGTACCTATTAATCATGAACTTAAAACGGATTGCAGATTGCAACCTTTGGCACCATCTGCAAATTGTGGGGGTGGGGTCTCTGGGTCTCCTCGCTGCTTTACGTGCACGTGCACATGCACATGCGGTGTGCACCCCAGGACTGCAAGTTGCAAAATCTTCCCGGTGCACGTGTCTGGTGCCTGTGAGTGTGTTTGCGAGTTGGGTGCTGTTGTTCGGTAGCCGGTAGGCTTTCCGGGTCGGCTCGGCGTGGGCTTGCAAATGCGGGAGAGGGATGGAATGTGGAATGTTGACCGGAGAACCGAATCCTTTCGGAACGGTCCCATTTGCTGGAGAAATTCGATACCTTCCACCTCCTACCCGCCCCCCCCCGCCCCCGCCGCCCGCCTTCGGCAGGAGGCGGGGCCGAGGACGCCGCTGCTGCTCAAAGTGGCGGAGCGCGGCGGCGGGAGGCAGGTGCACAGCACCGCCGGTGGGGGTGCCTCAACTTCCGCGGGCGTTTAAATAGCAGCAGGGCTCCCCTCCCACCGGTAATAGGTGACCTGGCGGCCGCGGGCGGCGGGGGAAGGGACCGGGGACGCCGGGGCACGAGCCTACGCGGCACGTGGGCAGGTGCTGGTTGGCCCGGGGCCAACTTTTGCAGCCCGCCCTCCTGTACGGGCGAGAGGCGGCGGGCGTAGAGACGGGGCCGGGCGGCGGCCCCAAGGCGGCTCCCTGCCGCGGCCCGAGCGTCGTCTAACGGTCCCAGGCGCTCCAGGTCCGCGCGGGGGTGGCCCGGCCCCGTCCCCACGCCGGAGCCCCGCACAAAGCCCGCGGCGCGGGGTGGCCGCCGCCCGACGCCGTCCCTGTTCCCGCGCCGCGGCGGCCGCAGGCGTTTGTTTGTTGCTTGCGCGCCGCCCTGCGCGCCGGATGGCTTCCTGTGACAGAGGTGATCCACAGTTTCCAGAACTGTCTGGGGGCGGGAGCGCGAGCCGAGCCCGCCGCGTTGCTCCGCCGCCGCTCTGCTGCTCCCCGGGCCCGCGGGGAGGCCGGGGAGGGACGGCGTAGCCGTTTGCAGCGGCGCAAGTGGCGTGCGGACGCGAGGGAGCGTTTGATTTGCAACTGGGGCCGAGCGGATTGGTGCAGCTGGCGGCGGCGGGCGGGAGCGGCGGCGGGGGGTGGCCACTTTCAAACGCCGAGGGCGGCGGCGCGGGCGCGGGGCCGGCTGCGCCGCGGGGAGGCGGTGTCATCCCCGCACCGGGGCCGGAGTTACTTTCCCCTCCTCCCGCGCTGTTGTTCCTGTCGCCTCGGGAGGAGCGGGAGCGCGAGGGGGCGGCGCCGCGCGGTGCCGGGCCCTGCGCTGGGCGGGCGGGCGAGCGGGAGGGCGGCCGGGATGCCCGCGGTCCACGGCCCCACCCCGGGTCTCCAGCCGGCTTCCCCACCCCACCTGGGCCTTCCCCAGCCCGGGTGCGGAGCCCTGCACCCCTTGTTTCCGAGGCCCCTATCTCTCCCCTCCCCCATAACCCCTACTTTCCAACCCCTAGAGCTTCCCTCTGCGGGCCTCCCCACTTCCGACCCCCCAATCCTGGGTTCGTGGCCTCCCATTCCGACCTCTCATTCCCTGGCCCGGGTCCCCTCACACACCGAGACCCTTAGTCTGACCGCCTCCGTGGCCCGCGGCTTCCCGGGCTCCGCATCCCCGCTCGGGCTTCACACCCGGGCTCCCCCTTCTGGGCGCGCGGGGGCGACCGCACTCCAGGCGCCGGTGAATTGCTGCCAGCAAACAACAACAAAAAAGCGGGCGATTTAAATGTGCCTTCGAATCCAGTTAGAGCTCGTCATCTCTCGGGGACCCGTTTAAAAGCAGCTTTAGGTGACTTTCTAGAAACGTGGTGGCGAAGGTCTTCCGCCCTTGTGTTGACCCCGGCCTGGAGGGGATTTAATATTTCCTTTTGTGAAATGTTAGTTTTGGCTTGGCCACGGAGTGGAAGAGGACCCGAGTGAGGTCCCCATTCCCGGGAAAGTTTGTGGGGTTCTCTCCCTAAGGCTCCCTTAGGTGGAGTGTTTTTCCGTTTTAGAATACCTGCGGTGGAGGGTACCTCTCTTGGCTGCTTGTTGCTTAAGGCTAGTACCTTTCAAAGCTAATGAACTAGTTTGAAGACACAGGGAATAATTTTCCCGAAAGCCGATGTAAGCAGTGATTCATCGGTGGTTAGACCACACTAGTTAGGAGAGAAGGGCATCTACCTGGAGAAAGGAAGGGTTCATTGGACTTAACCCACTTCACGCTTGGGATTTCTCATGGGTACCGGCGGCGGACCACATCTTCAGGGGAGGTGACATACTCTGCAGCTCAGAATTTTCAGTCTTTTTTATCCCGAAGATTTTAGTCCCGTTCACTATAACCTTTTTACACATTTTAAAATCCTTATTACACTTAATATTGTAGGACTGTGGTTGACTTGGATACTGTCACAGAAAACTGAAAAACGTGGGTGAAGGGGAGGCTGTACTGTGTCTGGTTAGATTCAAACCTATATTAAATGATATAAGTGGCCTCTTCAAAATGTCCAACCGCAAGTGAGTTGTAGCTTGGCCGCTTGCATATGAATATAGCTCCCCCGCCCCAATTCTGTCCCGGAGTCTGGCATTGTTATCAAGTACTGAAGTTAAGAAGACCATTTTTTGAATGTCTGGTGTTTTATGCTCGTTTGTAGAGTTTACACATTTTTGTAAATGTATTTGACTTGGAATTTCATCTAGAACATACATTTTTTTCCAGCTAATGTACCGTTTCCCCACGTCTTTATGCCCATGCTAGCGGAGTGAATGGTTGCTCCCAGAATGTGCAGCAGAACTTGAATTTCGTTCTACTTTCGAGTCCTATGCTGCTTCCTAGCACCGGGATTTTAATTGTCGGAGAAAGCTGGGTGGGGACTGTAGCAAAGAGGAAGAGCTGCTAGCCTATGCTGCACGAAGTCCTAGGTTCAGTCCCCAGCACAGCCAAATGGGGAGGGGGTTAGCCTTTCTCCTACCATGGCTTAAAGCTTTGTAGCCTATAAAAAGCTTTACTCTGGTTACCAAAGTTGCAAGAGTAGGTGGATAGGGAAGGTCATCCCAAGTGGTAACAGACCAGGGAAGGAGTTTAAGGAATTGTCATTTAGAAGCGAAGCTTGTCCAGCCCAATGATGTAACGAACTAAACATGGAGATGCTTCATGTGCCCCACAGGTGGTAGAGGGATAGCCCTTGGGTTAAGAAGTTATTGGGCAATGGTCTTACATGATACTGAGGAATAAGACACATGGCTGTCACCAGGAGTCACCACTGGGTCACTGCACAGATGATGTTTTTGTGTGTGTATGTGCTTGAGTCAAAATAAGGTTTACATGCATACTTTAAGGCACTTTCCCCGTCCCGTAGCTTGGTACACGGTTTCATTGATTACTAAGGCATACTTGGTTTCTTCCTTTGACTCGGATGTATCATAAGGCCAGCTGTTTTGAAACCACTGGCCTTTGAAGGACCATTCATTGCATCTGGACCTAACGTTTTGACCAAACACCTGATACTGACTGAGGCGAGCCTTTGGCCATGAAGTTAATTGAGTTAAAACTGTCAATTCAAATGTCATCATTGCAGTTTGGAAATTTTAGATTTGGAAACCGTCTGTTTGAAAAGTACTGGAAGGAAGTGTGGTTGTCTGATGTGTGTATGCTCAGCTTGCCCAGGAAAAGGGTTGTCGTACATTCCAGTTGTGAGGCGGCTGGAATAGCCTGTGCTGTTCTTGGATGGGGATTGTGTCCTTGTCAGGGTGGGGAGTGAGGAGGGACTAGATGACTGTCTATAACTCCCCACCCCCCCACGGCTCTCCCTGGTGGTTTAGTATTAAGGGCACCTGTCATATCATTACAGTCAGTGGTCTGTCAGAGTTGGCACTGTTTTTCCCACAGGTTTATAGATTGGGTCGTCCCTAAAGGTTGTTGGGACATTGCAGGCAACATTTGAGTGGTTTGAGATGGCATGGAGAGGCTTGGCTTGATAGACGCACTGAGCATCCTAAAGGCCTCCCTTGCCCGGGGGCTCTCACCTGAGGAAACTGGCGCTGTGCACAGTGTTCTCTCCTTGCTCCCTTCCTTTCCCTCATGGCACTGGAGATTGCTTGGGAGTCCTCACTTCTTCAGAAAGCATATGGGCCTCATAACAAACAACATTAATGAGCGAAGTAGTTTCATTGTAATTCCTTGTTTCCCTGAAAGTTTGCTGTGTAAACTTATTTCCTCCCTTTTCAGGCTCTTGCAGCATTCTGACCATGCATCTAGAAGTTTAGGGCTGGATGAACACCTCAGTGGGACAGTGCTTTTCCTAGTGTGGCGTGACTCTAGGCTCAGCAAGGGAGTGTGAAATGTGGGTGGCTGCTGTGTTCGATAACTACTGTGTGGCTGTTTGATTTCTTTTTCCCCTGTGCTGGGCATTGGACCCAAGGCCTTGTGAATGCTAGGTGGTAAGTACTCTACCACTGAAACCTTCCCAGCCCCTGCTACTTTTATGTTTGCGGAATGTATCTTGCACTGAGATTTTGTTGAAAGTGTCTTGTCATTTCTTGGACATTTTTCTGAATGAAGTTAGGCCTGTCAAGTAGGTGTATGTTTTGACTTGGGGGGGCGGTCGGTTGGTGGCACAGCTGGGGAGGTATTCTGCTTTCTAAATGCAGGCTTGGCCCTAAAGGCCCTTTGGCCTGCACCTGACTGTGACACTCAGATTTAGCAGGGTCTGTGTCAGACATGAACACCAGACCTTTTCAAGCCCAGGACTTGAGTGATGACGGGGGAGTTTCTACTCAACCCCAGCAGCAGAAGTGAAAACACTAGCCTTGGAACGGACCGCTGGGCCCCGGGGGAGGGGCTGCACATTTTCATCTTGGACTCCTTTATTAGCACTAGACCAGTGGTAGGCACTGTGCATTCAACAGATGTTCAGAGACCAGTTTGGGAAGAGCCCCTGGGCATCTTGTGGTCTAAGCAGGTGTTCTACCTCTGAACTAAAACCACAGCCCCAACAGCAACCACACTTCCCTCTGGACCTGTCTTTATTTGCCTTGTTGCTTTAGGCTCTTCAGGTAGAGACACAGTCAAGTGACTGAGACTGTTGAAGTCTCTTTATTCTTCGATGACTTTGCAGTTTGCTGCTGGGGGTGGAACTCAGAGCCTCACACATACTAAGTAAGCACTCATCGCGTCACTGAGCCCCACCTCCGCCTGTCCTTTAAGTTGGGGTTCTAACTTTGGGTTCTCTGGGGCTATTTGCTGAGGAAATTAAGCCACAGTTTGCTCTCGTTGAATGCACTCAGTTGGAGTAACTGAAGCAATACCAAGTGTCGGATATGCGGAGTTTCCTTAACCGAGACAGTTTCTGCACAGTTGTTGAAGTGAAGGCTCCGGGGTGGGGTGGGGGGAGAATTCAGGCTGAGGAGCACATCGAGTCGTTTTTATTCCTTCCTACTCCAGGGTGACAGAGCAAGAAATAGAGCCAGCTTAGCGGCTTCTTGAGGCTGCAGTGCCTGGTTTGCGTCTATTCAGCGCGCTCAGACGAAGTTTAAATTTTCTCCGTTGCGCAAGGCTCTCTTTCCAAGCCCGGGCTCCGGGGCTGGTGGCTGGTACCTGGTGGCCTCCAGAGTCCCCCGAGAGGGTAGGAAGCACAGACTTGTGCATGTTCTCTTTGGAGCTCAAGGTCCCTTTCTGCGTTTGAACTCTGGTGACTTTGTAAAGGTTTCTCTCCCTCCCTCTGCCTTCTGTCGTTGTATTGCTATCTGTCTGGAGCGCTTGCTTTTCTGTTGGCAGGAAAATCAGAGAAGCGGTTTGTGGGAGGTTTTTCGTTACAGAGGGTCCACTGGTTCCCAGCAGGAGCCTGCAGGTTGGCCTTTGTGAGAAATTCACAGCATTCTGGATGGCACCTGTGTCTCAGCTGCTCACCACATCCTCGTGTTTGTTTCTTGCCTGTGTTAGTCCAGGACTTCTTATGGACTGAGCATGTTGGGCCCCAGGATCTGGTAATTGATTCCTCTAGCCAGACATACCCCGTGTTATAGACATCACGTTGCCAGCCTGCTGATGGACGGGAAGGGCCAGTCAGAACTTTGGTGAAAGGGCAGGGAATCGGCACTCTAGGTTCTGTGGGCCAGCTTGGCCACCGCGGCTACCGCGCAGCTGTGTGAGAACGGCATGTGGACAGCAATTTGAATCTTGTATCATTTCCCCTTCACTGTTTCAGGTATCTGAAAACAACCCATAATCGAAGCTCTACAACAGGCTGGTGACCTCTTGCCTCACACTAAGACAGTGTTACCTGTCACCTAACACCCACAAAGCCCTGAGTTTGGTCCCAGCACCACATAAAAGTAGGCATGATGGTATGTGCCTGTAATCTCAACATTCAGGAGGTGGAAGCAGGGGCATTAGAAGTTCAAGGTCATCTGAGGCTAAGGGAGTTGGAGACCATTCTGGCATATAGGAGACTGTCTTAAAAAAGTTTGATAAATAGAGAGGCGGTCCTTCTTTCTTTCTTTCTCTGTCACCTGTCAATCAATCATCTTCAACCTTAAATGACTTTATTGTGTAATTTCAGACTGGAGTAACACTCCATTCCATAGTATGGAATCAGTGTACTAGAGTTGTGGTTTTAGGCTCCCTCTTGAGGGATGCTGTATGCCTACATAGTCACCTGTGTGAATAAGGGGTCCCGAGTGAGCACAGACACTCAGATTGGCTTCCTCTGGAGACGGAGGTGATGCCAAGCTGAGTGCATGTGTCCTGCCAAGCGGTCTGTGCCTGCTGCTCTGAGGGCTGGCTTCCTGTGGTGGCTAGGGCTGTGGAACTTCTAATGTACTCTTCCAGCTCTGCCTTGGTCTGCTCCGCTGGGCGGAAAGGCAGTGGCAGCCACCTTTCCCTTAGCTTGCCCAGAGCCATGCTTCATTTGACAGATTGCTGTTTGCATTGCACGCTGCTGGTCTGCCCCCTGATAACACAGTGTGGCTTCGGTCTTCTAGAGAGCCTGTTCTCAACCCAGCAGCCCTCCAGGAATCTGGGAAGCCCAGGGTCCAGGACCCTCCAACCTGGTGAGGGGGCTTTGGTTCAGCTTGTGCCCTCGCCCTGTGAGTTTTCTCTATGCTGCTGGCCCTCTCCAGGATTCCACGTGCTCTCTCTAAAGTTGGGACAGTGCCCCCCATTTTTTAATCTCCGGGGTCCGCTTCAGCTCTGCAGTTACGGCTTTACGGTTTTTGTTTGGGAACTTTCCTGTAGCTGTGTAGTTGTGTTAGGCCTTCTGCTTGAGCCTCATGCTTTGCAGACCTTCTGCGAGGTTTTCAGACCATCTGATGTTTCTGCAGCCATCTCAGCACGGCGTGCGATTGCGATGAAATGTTTGTTCTCACGTGGAACTTGTGATGTGACGTGCGTGTTCGCGAAGTGTGCTGTCTGGGTCTTGGGACACACACACTGCGAGTTTTTCTTGCTTTCTTTAGGATAGTGCTGTAAGGTTTTTTGGTGCCTTAACATGGTTAGTGGTAAATGATCGCTTTTGACAATTGGCTCTAATCAAGGACCAAAGTTCCTTAAAAGCAGCTGCATGTCAATCTGCACAGCATAATTGTCATTAGTTGTTCGAGCCTGGTTTCTGCAAAGGCTGCTTTGTATAACCCCAGTAAGAACATCTGTTTGAGCATTTAAAAATCTTTAAGTTACCCCGTACCTACTGTATCTCTTGCCTTACTCCACTGAGGGTGGAGTAGTGGGTTTGGAATCCTTCCCTACCCTTACCTTGGTTCATTCATTCTTTGCTTAAAACGTGATTCTTTGATCTCCTGGTGTGATAGAACCTGGTTCAGAGACCTCAAGGCAGAATGGAATGGTAGCTTCTGAATGCTTTGGGAAATCAGCTTTTCTCCTGTGTCTTTCTTCCAGGAGCTCTCGAGGGAAGTCTGTAGTGCCCCGTCTGAGGCAGGGCGTGCATGTGTGCTTTCTGTCTAGAGCATGACTGACCACTGCCCCCTTCCTCAGAACCACCGTGGCCCTTTTCCATTTCCCCGAAGTTGCCCTGGAGTATAGAGTATTGTCTGAATCCCTTGCCCTCCTCCCGTATGTAAGCGGCCTCTTTCTTGTTGGAATTTTTATCCCCGTAGCTTGCCTGCTTAAAGTCTGTATGGGCACATCCTTCCATATGTGAGCACGTCTCACAGGAAGGGATTCCCTGTGGACGGAAATAGGACTGGGACCGGTGAGGCCAGGGTGACTACTGATGCTGTTTGGCTTTGCATTCATCTACTTGCGTGTTAAATGGGGTTAAGATATATCATGGCACCAAGGCACCCGTGACCCACAGGGCTCCTGTCACAGCTGCTCTTACTCAGTTACCTCCCCCCCCCCTTTAGTTTTGTTTGTATAGCCCAGGAGGCCAACCTGGAACTCCACTTTATGTAGCCCAGGCTGGCCTTAAACTCCCGTCTCCTTGTTTGAAAGTCCTTTCTTGGCCTGCTTTGGTTCAGAGTCTCAATTGAGTGCTCTGTCATAGACCAGGGGTTTAAAGGATTGTCTTAGGTGTAAGCAGTGATTGAATCATTTATAAATTGGCAAGTGGGAGCAGCTTGTGATTTGTTCTGGAGCACTCATTTATACATTCCTCAAGATTCTCCTCCCAGCTGCTTTTCCTGGCTTTTAAAACCCGAGTTCAAGCTACCAAAGAATCCACGTGAGCTGGTGTTTACAGCTCCGGGGTGGTGGTAATGTTTGAGACACCGGATATAAGAGTGGGTACTTGCTCAGTTGTCCGAGTTCTCTTTCCAAGGATGCATTTATTGCTGACATCAACTCCACTGCAAGGCCCGATGGTAGCTTGGGCAGCATTTTCTTTAAAGTTTCATGCATGACATGCATTCTAAAAAGCTCATTTATTTTTGTAGAAATACTTAGATTGCAGTGCCTGCAAGTTTAACTGGGGTCTAGTTAACTTCCTGATTGTTTTTGAATTAGGTAGAGCTAGATGTGCTATAGCTTCGCCTTTTGGTTAAAAATGGCAAATGTGGTGTGAGCTGTTGGCACCATTAAACTGAGCATATGGATTAATTTTGGTAATTTGGGTATTTTATGTTCTTTTGCTTTAAAAATTAAGATCAGATACCACTTGATTTTTTTTCACATTAATTTAGGGACAGGCAGACAGGTTTCACTGTGTACTTCTGGTTGCTTGGAAAGCTGTACCCTCTTCAGAACAAAAGGTGGCCCAGGAGGAGAACACAGAAGTAATCTGTTGGGGGCTCATTGTTCAACTTGAGAGTCAGTTGTCAAGTAATCCTGAAATGTGTGAATGTGGCTAACAGAGTAGTTGACATGATTTCAGCTTTGTGTAAGGCCACCTGGTGTTTGAAAGCACATTCCTTAGGAGAGTATGTTTTAGTGACAGGATGGAAGGACACCAATAAGTTTCACACTAGCATAACAGATGGTACTCCAGTGAAAGGTCAGTTAGATACCCGAGTGGTGAGTAAGGCGAGCAAGCCTGTGAGCATAGGCCACGACCATGTGAAGGAACTCAGCCCTTTATCCAGGAGGTAATCTCAGTACATCATCCTGAACTGGGTGATATGATGGCTAAGGAAGTGTGTGGAGGTTTTAATTGAGTACCTTCTGGAACTTCTTGCCAGTGACATAAATAACAATGGAGACGTAGTGCATAAAATTGACACTTTGAGGAAAAAGGCAGCCTTTTTGCATATGAGCCATAAGATAGTAAAATCACTGGGGTGTGATCCGTATTAGAACTGTGGAGTTTATGGTCTGATAAATGGTCCCTGCCTGTTCCAGTCCTGGCTGGTCTGTCTCTTCTGTGAGTCCCTTTCCCAGGAATAGTGTTGAATAAACACCCTCCGCATTCTTAATCGTGGGTAAAATTCCTCCTCCTCTTTCCCCAGGGCCACACTGGGGCCACTGAACTCAGTGACTCGAGTGAGTTCTGGATCTATTTTAGGGCGGGTCAGTCAGCTGCTGGCCCTTTCATCTCACTGCTTGGCCACTTCCTCAGTTTCAGTCAGAGGAATGCTCTCACTGTACAGACAGTAGCTTCCAAAGTCTCCCCATCCAGGAAGGCAGCAGTCACAGCTTGTTCACACTGGAGCATCCTCCCTCCTTGGTGCAGTTTTGAGTTGATATGTAGGTAATAACTGCTTTAGTCCACCTGAAAGAGAGGGTTGAGTGTGTTTTGTCCTCTGAACTCTTGCCACAGCTGGCCAGATGTCTTGGCCGATCTCACCCTGCAGTGAACAGAGATGCCAGATGGCTGTTTAGTGGTAAAGCCAGGTCTTTGGCCAGCTACCTCTCCTTAGCTCTCTAAGAAGGACCAATGATGTTCTCACTGAAACCCGACTTCCCGGTGCTCTTCAGGAAATTCAGTCCGCAGTGCCCACTACCCAGAACTTCATCCAGCTGCCGTCTTTCTCACAGCAGGTAGACTCTCTGGGCTCCTGGACATTGGATTCCTTTAAGTCAGGTTTGGTGGCATTGTTAAAAAAGTCACTGTTCTGCAGAAACTGTAATCCTCGGGGGCACTCTGTAGGGAGCGCAGAGGAACACCATAGGCTGGTCGGCAGTTACTCTTTGACCTCAGAGTGCTCTGGTCCTGCCTCTCTGTCCTTGTCAGTGTGTTAAAGGAAGAGATCTTGAGGGAGTAGGGGAGGAAAGGCCAATGGAATACATGTCCCATGAAAGCAGAAATGGAGACTGTTTGGGGGGGGGGACCAGCAAGAGGAGGCCATTGGGGCGCAAATAAAAACAAAGCATAGCAACATAAGTATGGAAGGGCCATAATGTAACCCATTGCTCTGTATGCTAAATTAAAAAAAAAAAACTGCTTAAAACACAGAAAGATAGGCTGGGTGGTGGTGGTACACACCTTTAATCCCAGCAGAGGCAGGCGGGTATCTGGGAGTTAGAAGCCTGGTCTACAGAGAGAGTTCCAGGACAGACAGCCAGGGCTACGAAGAAAAACCCTGTCTTGAAAAACCAAACCAACCAAACAAACAAACCCACCAAAAGATAAATGGGGGATGGCTCAGTGCTTTAGAGCACTGGCTTCTTCTCCAGGAGACCCAGGTTTAATTCTCAGACGCGCAAGGCTGCTCACAAGTGTCTGTAACTCCAGTTCCAAGCAGATCTGACACCCTCTTCTGGTCTCCTCAGCCACCAGACACACAAGCAGCGGTGCACAGACATACATGTCAGCCAGACACCACACACATGAAGTAAAAACGGAGAGTTCCGCTGAGTCAGTCCAGTAAAAGTCACCTGCCCTTATGTTCGGGCACTAGCTGGCCTGGCTGGGCTTTTGAGCTAAGCTTACCAAGTCGATTTAACTAGAAGCCCTTTCCGGAAGTTCCCTCAGAGGCCTTGGCACGGATCCTTCCTTGTTACTCCACTGGACTGTGTGCTGCTCTGGCCTTGACCGCATCTTCTTCTCTCACTGCAGTACTAGCTGGTCCCTTCACAGTCTGCCATGGTCATCTGCTTGGAAGAGATTCCCCTTAATGTCTTTTCTTTTCCATTATTATTATGGTTACTTTTTTTTTTAATTACAGGTGTGTATGTTCATGTGTCTGTGTGTGCATGTGTGTGTGTGTGTGTGTGTGTGTGTGTGTACATACAGTGCCTGCATGTGTGTGCTAGTTCTTTTCATCCACCATGTACGTTCTGGGCTTCAAACTCAGGCCTCTTAGGACTTGGTGGCAAGTGCCTTTACTTGATGAATTATCTTTTTTTTTTTTTTTTTTTTTCGAGACAGGGTTTCTCTGTGTAGCTTTGCGCCTTTCCTGGGACTCACTTGGTAGCCCAGGCTGGCCTCGAACTCACAGAGATCCACCTGGCTCTGCTTCCCGAGTGCTGGGATTAAAGGCGTGCGCACACGCGGCTTGATGAATTATCTTGATGGCCCCAAGTGTGTTTTTTTGAGAGAGGATCTCCGTATTGAGCTCTGACTGGCCTTAAGCTTGGAATCCTGCACCTGCCTCCTGAGTGCCTGGGATTACATGCATGTGCCACCGTGTCCTGCTCGTTAACTGTTCAAGTAAATAATGATCTTGCACAGCAACTTAACAAGATCCAAAAGAGGAAAATTATGGAGCTGAGTGGTGCAGGGTGGGCTGCATGGAATTAGATGGAGGGTGATGTTGACGTCTTTGAACTTGGCCCTGGGGAAGAGGGCAGCAGAGCGGCACCCTTGCCCCGGCTGAGACCTGGGACCCAGATGGCCCATCCAAGGTGCTGTCTTGGGGTTTCTTAGGATGGATGCTTGGGTACAGCTGGGAAGGGTCTGAGAAGCCAGGTTTATTTCCTCCAGGACAGGTTGCAATTTGGCCTTCAGTGTGGACTGGAGAGGGAGGTTTGTTGGTCTTGAGGACATCTGAGGGGCGCTTCCTTTCCTGTCATTGGTTGTGGGGAGGGAATCGAGGTGTTTTAGTCTCTTTCCTGTTGCTACAGTAGAATACCTGAGGCTGGGTAAGTCAAGGGCAGTAGATGTTTATTTATTTAACTTCTGGTTTGGGAGGCTGCAAAGTCCAAGAATGAGGGGCTGCATCTGGAGAGGGCCTTCCTAAAAAGGTAGAAGATAGTTCATGGTGAGTGAGCCGAACTGGCCAAGTTCACTTCTGTGATACCCAGCGTGGATGTAGAAGAAGTATTCATCCAGTCATGAGGGTTCTGCCTCGGAATATCTCCCATGAATCCCCACCTCTCCACACTCCCTCAGACATGTTTTCTTTTTCAGGGATGAATTCAAACCATAATAGTGGTCGAAGACTAAATCCATAATAGGGGGATTTGACAGTTACACAATGTCAATCATTAAACTCTGGCAATCACATATAAATAAGAAGAAATATCTAGGAGCTGTTGCCATGGCTTAATTGTTAACAGCACTGGCTGCTCTTTCAGAGGACCTGGGCTTGAATTCCAGCACCCACATGGTGGCTCACAGTTGTTTATAACTCCAGGCCCAGGGGACCCCATGTCCTCTCTCATGATCTCCTCAGGCACCAGGCATGCACGTGGTGCACACTCATATATGCAGACAACACACCCATACACACTAAATGAAAAAAGAAAAAAGGATTTCTACGGTAAAGGAAAACACCAAAGTCTTGAGTATGGAGAGGGTGTCCCGAGTCATATGTAGAGATGTGCTTTCTGGCTACTTCACCTTGGTGGCGCTCCTTGACTCTTTGAACCTTCAGGGTTCATATAGACTCTTGTGTTCACCACTGTTGAGCACTAGGGATGCTGGATCTCTGTTGTGTGCCTGTATTCATTGAGTAGGCCAGAAGCTCCCGAAGCCCGGCCCCGCCTGTTCAGGTCTTTGTGGGTGCCTCGCCTGCTGTTAGGTGTCTCAGCTGCCTTCTCTAGAGTGGTGTGTGTGAGTAGCCCTTTCAATTGATTATCACTTAGCTCCCTACCATCTGTGTAGGTAGCAATCAGCCAGTGCTCCCGAAGTCAGGGATAGTGACGCAGAGGCTCCTTCTGACTCTGTCTGGCTTTTAGTGGACAGATGCTTGCAACCTGTAAGTCCCCTGTGTGTGTTAAAGATAGTAACTCACACTTTGATTTTTCTGATACAGTAAGTAACCCTGGGTGAGATAAATCAGCCTGATGTCAAGGTTGAAGTACATTAGAGCCACAGAGGAGGGGAGTTTGCTGAACATTAACCCCCACCCCGCCACCCACAGGAAGAGCACACTGTTCTCAGCTCTATCACCCAGGGTCTTTCAGGGCGGACAAGAATGGACTTCACGAGAAGGAAAATACTAATTTTACTTGTACTTCAGAATATCAGTCTCGCTTGGGGGTTTGTCTGAAAGCTGGGAGGAAGGCATCTACATGGGCAGGGATTCCGAGTTCCAAGCCATTCTGTTTAGGGAAAAGAATTGAGTCAAGAGGGGGCAAGCCCTGCTTCCTTGTTCAGCAGGCAAGGTCTCTGGGCTTCTCTTCTGCTCCCGAGATGGTGAACGTCCTTCAGGCTGGGCCGCATCGCACTGTTACCTAAGGAATTCCTCTTTAGGTGGTAATTTTCAATTTTTAGAAAACTCCTTCTAACCTATGAGGCTTTGTAGAACTGAAGCTGGTGTGAGGAATGAGAGGTGTTTCCTCTTTTCTCTGTGCCCCAGGGGAGCAGGGGTGTCTTTCGAAGGTTGGAAGAGGGTGTGGCTGTCAGCACACACAGGTGGCAGGGGAACCCGTCATTGCAAGTGGGGAGTGTGTGTGTGTGTGTGTGTGTGTGTGTGTGTGTGTGTGTGTGTGAGCCATGGGAACTTAGGGCACAAGTGGTCAGGTTGTAGGTTGCTGAGTGTCGGGAGTTATGGGTGAGATATCTCTGGGGAGGATGAATGGGTGGATCTTGGGATAGTGGCGGCCCATTCTGTGAATGGAGCTGTAGCCCACAGATCGTGTCTCTGGAGGTGGCTGTTGGCTCCATTTGGACTCCTGGTGGTGACAGTAAATTCCTTTACTGGTGTGTGACTGCACATGTGTGCCTTTGAGCTGTTGTTTGTTGGCGACAGGGTTTCTCACTGACTGGCCTACCAGGGGGTCCCGTGGGGTCTTGCTGTCTGCCCACAGTGCTGGGGTTACAAGTGAACCCTGCCTTCTAATGTGGGTTGTGGGTATTGAAATGATGTTTGCACTTTTGCTACAAACACTCTATCAGCTAAGCCATGTGTCTCCGAAGTCCCCTTTGACTGGTCTAGAGAATCGGTTGGTAAAGAAAAGCCCACAGACTTTAAATTGGGTGGATTTCTCTGGAGGATCATATAAAACATTGCATTAAAGTTCAGGAGTCTAAATATCTGAGTGAATCATGTGGGTCCATTATTCCAGAAGGGGAAACATACTGCCCTGTACTATGGCTCTGAGAAACTCAATACCCACTCACGGTCACTTAGTGGTAGCCTGTGAATTGTTGACAACAGAAGTCTCAGGAATAAAGGCAAATAAACTTCATTTGTGTGCGTGTGTGTGTGTGTGTGTGTGTGTGCGCGCGTGCGTGCGCGCGTGCGTGCGTGCTGTATGTCACGTTAAAAAAAAGTGAAGACACTCCAAAGGTATTAGATATGGAGATAATAAACTATTGTATTATTAAGAGATTTATTTTTAATTATGTGTCTGTGTGTGGCTATTAGCACATGAGTGCATGTGCCCAAAAAGGCTGGAGCCAGAGTTACAGATGATAGTGAGCAGCCCCTGGTGGGTTCTGGGAACCAAATTCTGCTCCTGTGCAAGAGCAGTATGTACTTCCTCACAGAGCTTTTCTCCAGCTCCTCAGATGCTGTTCTTTAAAAAGAGCAAACATTTTTAAAGGACTAAATAAAGGAAACGGGGGTTTGGACTTTGAGGGAGGCAAGTTGTAGGAAGTTGACCTTGAAGTTTGAATTAATGGTAATTGAGGGTTGTGCATAATTAAGAACTGTATGGTCGGACACCTTTATAAGTGAATTTCCTTTGTAAGGGAATTTATGTCTTGCTGTTGGTCAGGGAGGGAGAAAGAGACTCAAAATAACCCTTAGACCAGAGTGGCCTCTTTCAGCCCCCCACAGTCTGGTGTTTTCTGCCTCTTGACTGCCCTTTTACAGGTCTGTTCAGAGTAGAGCTTTGGGTTTTTAATCAGCACATTGCTGTGGGGTGTTGGCTGTCCACACTGCTCCTCTTTACTGAGTGTTCACTGGAAACAGACCTCATTACACATGTGGTGATGCCCGCAAAGGTTGGTGGGATGGCTAGGTGAAGGGCTACCATTCTTCCGGCTTGAAAAGCTCTCCATTTTTGGGGGGAGTCATTGATCTGGCAGTAAGATCATGGCCCCACAGGTGCTAAGCCAGTCAGTAATTTTAGTTTTGAAAAGCTTTTTACTTTTGTTGAAACAGTGTTGATTTCTCTGTACAGGTTCAGTAACTGTCCCTGTAGTCTCTGGCCGCTACCCTCTTTCGTAAAGGCAGTCTTTTTCTTAACTGAGATGTGCTGGAGCCCTTTACTGAGCTATCTGGAGGCCTGGCTGGGTGGGCTGGGTTTTTTTTTTTTTTTTTTTTGTGTGTGTGTGTGTGTGTGTGTGTGTGTACACACGCGCGCACACTGCCTGATTTTTTTTTTTAAGTTGAATTTGTTCATGCTTGCCCTGAAAAGATTTGGGTAATAAGGAGTGTGAGTTTACTCTCCAGAGTGACCTTGGAGAAGTCACTGTAAAGGGACAGAAGGGGAGGGTCTGGATCAGCGTTCCTGTAGTCCCCTCTAGTTCTAGCTGTGGACCTCTGAGGGGTGGGAGAGTGGCGCCTGTGTCTCCCCGTTACCCCACTGGTTCTTTCTAGAGCCACAGGTTGTTACTTAGTTCATCTTAGCAAAATTTGGGGCTCGTTTGCACAGAATTTGCCGAAGAAGCCGAAGGATGCCCAGTGCAGTGTGTCTGAGGCAGCCCCAGCCCCAGCCCCGCCCCCAACATGCACATCTGCATGGGGCTGTCTGGGGAGGGAGCACTGCTCCTTGCTGTGGACTCTTCTCTGCAGTCCTCCCTGCCAGGGCCCAGGAGACTCTGGAGTAGTTGTAGTGATGTCTGGGGACTGTGGAGGGAAGGGTGGCACCTTTGGGGGACCTGCCCACATGTGACTTCACCCCTCCCCCGACTCTTAACCTGGTCTGTTAATGATTTCAGCTAATTATGTGTCTTTGGTCTTTTCACTGTTTGCAATTCAAATGCTCCTTGAGGCCCTGTGTTTGCTTTTGTTTGCGGCATCCTGGCTGCCATCTGAAGCACAACTTGATGACCGCCTGTTACCGGCTTGGGTTAAGTGCTGTCTCATTGCTTTGCAGGCTGCCTGCTGTCTCCCGGGGAGATCATGAAACGAGGTCGCCTTCCCAGCAGCAGCGAGGATTCTGACGGCAATGGCAGTAAGTCCTGGTTGTTGTTCTCGGAGGAGCCTGCTGGGGTTTGGGTCTGTGCGACAACAGGATGTTCCAGTATAATGCTGTAAATAGCCAGGGCCTTCTGCATGCCAGGCAGGTCGGAGAAAGGCAGGGCCTGGAGAACACCTCTGAGTGCCATACTGCAGGACTGTAACCAGATCTTTGCCGGCAAGGTTGGCTGCAGGCAGGCCTGCTGCAGGCTCCCTGTGTGTTACTACTCAGGGAGAAGAATTCCGGTCCAAGAGCCACCAGTGTGCCTGTTTTCATTAAACATCATTTATGGCACCTCACATTGCTCTCTATGAAGAGGGAACTTAATTCAAGCCAGGTAATTATTAACTAGCTCAACCTGCCTGGGGCTCCGAGGGCAGATGGAGGACTGCCTAGTGTGATGTGAGGGTACCAAGTCCAGGATCTTCAGAGATGGCACATGAGTCCCTGTCCTGTCCCGGGTTTAATACCGTCACTGTCTGCGTCTCAGCTCTCTGGCAACCTCAGATTTTCATAGTGCAGCTGAGAAGCAGGGGTTAGTTGGCTTCCAGGCAGTCAAAATAAATGTCACACGGTGTCTGTGTTAAGGAGCTAACAGACTGCCGAGAGAAGCGCTCCCTGCAGACTGCAGAAGGGAATTTTGTACCTAGCTCAGTGCCTGCACTCTAGCCCATTAGCTTAGGTTTGACATTACACATTAAACTCTGGAAGCCTTGAAAGAAAGCTTGCTGTGCTGGGAGGCGGGAAGGGAGCCAGGCCTGCTTTCTAGGCACTTTGCCTCAGACATTAAGAACAGCTCTGATGTGAACACAGCTATCATGACGTGCTGTAGAAGTGGGATGTAGGAACTCAAGAGAGGAGGTCTGGGGAGAACCAGGCAGGAGGCGGTGTTTGGGCAGTCCCAGGGATGAAAAGCTTTGGGCACATAGGGTTGTTTGGCTGCCTGATGTCTCAGGCGGTCAGCATGGGTTTGGTTATGCTGCTGTGGGGGCCACGTGGACAGCCACGGACAAGGTGGGAGCGCTACAAACCAGCCATGCAGATTTTGACTGTCCGAGCTGTGGGAAGACATGGAGCAGTGGGTATAGAACCGAGCGAGAGTGATGGTGGGCCGGTGTGGAGCTGAGCTGTGGCCAGATGTGACAGCTGGGTGAGAGACTCAAGGGAGCTCCTGTGAAGGGGAAGTGGGGATCAGGGGAGGCAGGAAGTTGTCTCCAAAGGAGGGTTTTTCTCTTATTTCCTAGGGGGCCATTGAGGTTTCCACCATACATGCAGGCAGGTAAAGCCACCTGTGTGAGCTTGGGAACACCAAGTTGGGTGGGAGGCCCTTGACTCCTGCTTTTTAGTTTTCTGGCAAAAGTTTGGTGTTTTTTTCTTTGACTGTCTGTGACGCCTATCAAAGTGCCTTAACCTGCCCCTGTCGCCTTTTGTACACGACTTTGTCCTGAAGCTTTTTTTTTTTTTTTTTTTTGAAAGTTGGTCTTTTTTACGTTTAGGAAGTTCCCCCTGCAAGTGTGTCCAGGGCTGGCAGAGTGGTCGAGGCATTCGCTGCCAAGCTGGGCAGCCCATGTTCCATCACTCAGACCCAAATGGAGAACCCATCCCTGCACCTTGTCCTCTGACCTCCACACGTGTGCTGTGGCAGGTGGCTGTGCATGTACACACACACACACACACACACACACACACACACTCAGAAATGTCCATGCCCGAACCTTGGCTGGGATAGGCCATTTTCTTCCTCCTGCTGTGTTCCTGTCTGTTCATCTGGGAGTTTCTAAGGTAGGATGCGATCAAGCACCGCTCTTGCCTGCACACGGGACTCTGATGGTGGTTGTGGGGAATAGAAATGACAGTTGCTAGGTCACCTGTAATTTTGCCATACAGTTGGTTCAGTACAGAAGCTGGTGGTGCTTTATGACCACCTGGTCAGGCTTGGTGACTTGGTAATTATGGTGAATGGTGATAGTGGTGAGCAAGTAGCTCTTCCTAAATGCCAGGTCCTCCGGCAGTGTCTGCATAGTTCAGCTCTGGACTCTTCCCTCTTTCCCTAGCAGCTAGTTCATGATGTAGGCCTCTGCCACTAAGCCAGTAATTGCATTGGGACCCCTCCCCTTGTGTACACTCGGGTCTGGGGGTGGTAGTGGCATCTTGTGCTCTTGCAGGGAGGTCCACACCTGTGATAGCTTTCCATGTCCTGAGTCTTGTTTACAACAAGGGTCTGTGCAATGGCCTCCTCCCAGCCTCTCCAGCCTGCAGGCCTGACTGGGATTTTGGCAGGATGTCCAAGTGGAGGAGAGGCAGCTGTAGACGTCAGCATGGGGCCACAGCACCAGCCACGGGCGGAGCTGGGCCTGCTGGCTTCTGAGTCTGGAGCCCGTCGCTTGGTGTTCTGGCCTGGCCCAGGGGAATAGCAGTGTGGTATTTACAGTTGGGGATGGCTGGGCCTTTTCTGGGCCAGGAGTGAGCCCTCATCCACTGTAGTTCAGCGTTGTTGGTCTTCCTCCAGCCGCCCTGGAGGCCCAGCCCTGCAGTTGGATGGAATAGTGCTGGGGAGTTTGTAGGCAGGGTCTGTAATTGCTGGGCTCTTGGGACTGGTAACCCAGCCAAAGTCTGAAGTTATACCCTGTGCCTGGGTGTGGCCCGGGGAAGCAAGGCCTTAGCTTCCTGCTTCCCCCAGGGTCCTTGGTCCGTAGGAGCCTGACAAAGGTGGGAATAGGGTCCACCAGATAGTTTTCTTATTTCTAAAGATTTCAGTCTATCTGCAAAGACTAATTAGAAAAACGTCCCCTTTTGGGTAGGAATATTATTGGTTGTCTGAGGCTAACTATAGTTCTGATCTATATCCATCCTTACATATTTTCCCTACAAAAGTTAGAGAAGTTCAATACTGTTTAAGGAGTACTGTCAAACCTGCTTTTCACAAGGTGGGAATAGATTGGACGATGGAGGTTGGCTGCAGGAGCTGTAGCAGGTGTTAGGGTCTCCTCCCAGCACGGACAGCAGGTTGATCTGATGCTGTTGGGTAATTTCAGTTGAGAATTTATGTGGCCATTGCTTTATTTGTCCAGGGCAGTGTGCTAGGTCTGCAGTCTGATGCTGTGACACTGGCCCATGGCACTCAGTATTGCTAGACCTATGTTACATGTTAAGTCGTTTTACTTGTAAGGGCAGAAGCATGTCTCCGACATGGAGAGTGACCATTGGGTTGGTGGGGAGGGCTTTCATAGTCTGTTTTATGGTGGTGTGAACAGAGTCTCTGGTTCCAGAACCTTTCTTGCACAGAACCTTTCTGCTACCTTTTATTTTTGGTGGTAGTGGTAGGGCCTAACTCACAGTCGGAACAGCTTATTACACGCAACTGATCTAAAACTGGGGGGTGGCGTGCAATGTGCATTAGATTACTCCTGAGGCTTTCCCCTTGTTTTATCTCCAGGGCAGGCCAGCAGGGCTATTTTTAATGTTTCAAAGGGGGGGTGTGCTGGCCGTGTCTGGCAGGAGCAGAAGGGGCTTGGTGCCTGCCTAGGCAGGGCCCACTGCCTGCTGTGATCTTGGAGCCTTTTGTAACTGTGCTGGCCCCAAATGTTCTGTCCTGGTGGAAGCTGGGGATAGTGAAAAAGACAGACTCTCCCTCCCATTCTTTTCCGTGTCTGAGATAGTTTAACAAAACTTTTTCCTTGGACAGTGTGCACATAGAGATTTTAAGTCAGATTTGCCAGTAGAGAGGACTTAGCTTTAGGAACCACTTCCTTACCAGGGAGTGACCATCATTTTAGATGTTATTGTCAAGATCATTTCTTCTTGCTGAAGGCAAGCAGAAAAGGGAGCCAAAGTTGACTTACTGTGTCTTTATTTTGAGACTGGGTCTCAGGCTGCCCAAGCTGCCCTCAAACTCTGTGTTGGGAGGATGACCTGAACTCCTGGTCCTCCTGACCGCAGCTCCCCAGTGCTGGGATGGTGGGGTGAAGATGCCCCAGCGGTCAGCTGTTGGACACCGCCTCAGCGAAGTCACTGCAGGGTTTGGCAAATGCCCTGTCTTGCCTGTAGCATGAGTTACCTGCAGACTTTGAGGCTTCTCATTTCCCGGTTGGTACCCCCCCCCCTTCTGAAAAGTATTTTGAACAGTATTTTATGCCATAACCGTTTAATTATTGAGGAATGTAAAGAATTACTGTTACTCTTTCTAGGTTTTTGAGACTGGGTCTTGCTACCCCACTCAAGCTGGCCTGGAGCTTCAGACCCTCCTGCTTTAGTCCCGTGGTGCTAGGACAGCGGAGCACCACATACCAGCTCCAGAGCTGCTGTTGCTTTGGGGGTATTGTAGGAGTGTCCTGGTGATAGCTTCATCAGGTACCGTCAGTCCCACCCCAGGCCTGGAGGGCACAGGGGAGGCTGCTGCCGTACTACTGGCCAGCTAGTGGCTTGGGTCCTTTTGACTTTCAGAAAGTGGTCGATGGACAGGCGTTCCTCAGGACCTGCTGCGAATGGTGTCTCCTTTTCTGGGAGATCAGAGACATCTTTGTCTTAGGTCAAACAGGAGTGTGTCCCTGCACCTGCCGTTGCAGCTCTAGGCTTTCTGTGATAGTTTCCGTAGAGCAACACTCGGTGACTCTTCTGAACGACACTTTAAGTAGACCATTTATCTGCTTTTCAAAAATCTATTTACTGAGGGTATGCGCTCTCTCTCTCTCTCTCTCTCTCTCTCTCTCCCCCCCCCCCCCCCCCCCCGTGTGTGTGTGTACTGACTGGGTTGTGCTCTTACAAACTCTGTGCCTGTGCTTGCGTATTCTCTGTGAGACAGCGACTTGTGTTGAACAGGAAGGTCAGAAGGAAGAGGCCTCAAGCAGAGATACTGGGGCAGGGAGGTTCGCTGGGGTCCCCACCCAAGTCAAGGGTTCCTGTGTGGAAGGTGGCTGGAGTCTTTCTTACTGAGAATGGTGTGCTGTGTTAGTGGTGATTGCCTTCTCATAGTTTCCTGATGGGTAAGTTATGTACAGCAAGCTGCACATATTCCAAGTGTGTACTTTGAGAGGTTTAGCCATGTTTACATGAATTATGTCATCAAAATCAAAATAATCTGTCCCTGCGACGCTGCCCCAGGCAGCCACTGATCTGCTGTCAGTATAGATTAGACTTCATTTTCCTGGACTTCACATCAGTGCGATGTACCTTTTTCTGGTCTGGCTTCTTTCACTCTGTGTAATTATTTCAGTATTTATCCGTGGTACATGAAGCAAGTGTTTCTCACCCATCTGCTTATAATGTGTTCCTTTTTATTGCTGGCTAGTGTTTCATTGAAGGGATGTGTCATAATTTATTTATCCCTTTTCAGTCTGGTGGTGGATTTTTAGGTTGTTTCTGGGTTTATTTATTTTTATTTTTGGGGATCATAATATATTTACACCATTTGTCCTTTCCCTTGTCTTCCCTCCAACCTGCCCATGTCCCCCTGCTCCCCGCTGTCTCTCAAATTCATGGCCTCCTTTTCTTTAGTGTATGTGTGTGTGTGTGTGTGTGTGTGTGTGTGTGTGTGTGTGTGTGTTTCTAAGTGTACAAACATAACCTGCTCAGTCTTTATAATATGAACTTCTCTGTGTGATGTTTTCAGGGCTGACCATTTGGTATAGGATACTCAGTTGGTGTTCTCTTCGCTGGGGAAGCCTGTTTCTACTGCTCTATAAATTCCCTAGTTACCTGCAAATCCTCCTCTGGGGTTGAGGCCTCCTGCTCTTTCCCCATCCACTTGGACATGTCTCTTGTCCTTGTTCAGCTCATGATTTAGAGTTTAGATTGTCATGTGTGACACAGGAGACAATCTCAGAGTGAACTCCCTGGTCCTCTCTCTCCCACCATCTCTGCCCTCTCCCCCACCGTCTCTGCCCTCCCTCTCCCCCACTGTCTCTGCCCTCCCTCTCCCCCACCGTCTCTGCCCTCTCCCCCACCGTCTCTGCCCTCCCTCTCTCCCACCGTCTCTGCCCTCTCCCCCACCGTCTCTGCCCTCCCTCTCCCCCACCATCTCTGCCCTCCCTCTCCCCCACCGTCTCTGCCCTCCCTCTCTCCCACCATCTCTCCTCCCTCTCCCCCACCGTCTCTGCCCTCCCTCTCCCCCACCATCTCTGCCCTCCCTCTCCCCCACCGTCTCTGCCCTCCCTCTCCCCCACCATCTCTGCCCTCTCTCCCACAGTGTTCCCTGAGGCTTAGGTGCTGGAATTGTAGATTTATCAGTTGGGACTGGGCTCCACAGCTCTGCATTTTGATTGGTTGTGGTTTTCTGTCCTGGTCTTTGTTGCAAAGAGGTGTTTCCTTGACGAGGGGTGAGCACTACTGGTTTTTAGTTGTATTGTATGTTGTATTGTGAGCTACTGAAAATATTGTGTCAGTGATAATTTGAATTAAGTTCTTTCTCAGTCTTCCCTTCTGCAAATGGGATAGTCTGTTTCTTGTTCTCATTCTTGTATGATATTGATTGACACCAGATACACTAAGAGGATCCAACTGCTTAAAATGGGGTATCAGGCTGGAGTTACTTCTTGCTAATATGGGGTACCAGGCTTATAGCAGCCTTGGGTGTCTGTTTTTTAAAAAATGAGGTACAAGCAGATTTTCAACATCTGCAGTTTCCTAGTATCATTGCGTTCTAAGCCCACACAATGACAAACTTCAGTGGAAGCTTGGACGGCTTGGGAGGGGTCCCTATATCCCGAGAAGACACCGAGGACCATGAAACCCAAGAATGGACAAATAGTTCATCTGCTTCAACTCTGGAAGCCTAGGGCCTCTTCACTTCCTGTCTTACAACCATGTTTAAAGTACAGCAAAGGAATGATTCTTTCTAAAGCTTTTGCTTTGGTTCTATTCCTGACATATAACTCTTTCCAGAGTAATTTAAAGTCAAGGGTTTAGGCTGGGCTCAAATACTTGCCCCACATTCAGGGCCTGGGCTCCACCCCAGAACCACCCAGAACAGCTGAAGGGACCATCAGTCTCTGCCCATCTCTTGGACCTTCTAGGAATCCCACGCATACATGTGATCCCCTTTACAGTCTGTGGACCTACTAAGGTGTGGCTTCCTAAACAGTGAATTGTGGGTTCTTTAAAATGTTTTCCTTTTTTTAAGTGTTTATTTTATTTGTATGGTTCTTCTGTCTGTGTACTACATGTATGCCTGCCAGAAGAGGACATCAAAGCCCCTGGAACTGGAGTTCCAGATGGTTATGACCCATCATGTGGGTGCTGGGAATTGAATCTGGGTCCTTCAAGAACATCAAGTGTTCTTAACCCCTGAGCAATCTCTCCAGCCCTTAATCAGTGAGTTGTCACCCCACAAGTAACTGAATGTGGGGCCATGAAACATTTGGCAACAGTAAAAGGTTTTTAAATGTGCAATGACAGAAAAATAAAAGAAAGCGAAAGAAAAAAATCAAAATATTGAGCAAACTGAAAATGTAGATTCTCAGTGTTGCGGCATACCAAATATTCAACCAAAATTTAATTCTTTACATAAAAAGTAGCACATTCATTTTATTAGTATGCAGATTTGCTTTAGTCAATAAATAGAGAAAAGGGTGTATACTAATGGGTGTTTTTAAGCTGAATTTCTTTAGTTTATAGTTGGTAAATGTTTGATTTTTTTTAATGCCTATTTTATATACCTGTATATACTTAGGGTTGTGGGTGGGAAGGTGTACGAATCCATATGCTAGAGGAAGGCCCTGGTCCACAGGGAGTCCTCTGTGGACTTGAGGAACAACCACCCAGGCACTTCTTTCTGCTCTGTGGTGAGCAGACTTAGAATTTCTGCAGTCTGCCTCATTGGCAGGGTGCTCACACTAGTGTGTGTGTGTGTGTGTGTGTGTGTGTGTGTGTGTGTGTGTGTGTGTGTTCGTTCCCATTCAGTTTTAATCTGAGTACCATTATTGCTGTGGAGTTGGGACTGGAGCCTGGGGCCTGGAGAATGCTAGGCAAGCACTGCGCACTAGGCTACCCACCAGCCCCGCTTCTGCTCCCCACTTCCTGCTCAACCAGAGAGTCTTCTGAAGCAGTCACAGGAATATCACGAGTCACCTATAAGGACTTGCATTCCACAGAAGGGACAGCAGCTAGATGCCTTAGTAAAGGGCCTCGGACTGCTACTCAAGGGTAGCTCAGTGGCCTTCCTAGCCAGAGCCCACACTCTCCGTTAGTTGTGGGCATTAAGAACTGGATGAGAGGCAAATGTAAAGGATCTGTCCGAAGTCTGCCTCTGTGCCTGTTGATTCTGCCGTGATAAGGGCTTGAGTGACAGGTGATTTTGCTGGTAAAATGGTGGCCTTCTTTGGCTTTTGTTTTTGAACATTGTGGGGTTTTGCCAGTTTCTGAGAAATGATAAGGTAGGTAGATGTTCTGTGCCTGGATGTTGAAGTTATAGACAGAAGGCTGAAAGGAGTTATCAACAAGTTAGGCAGAAAGTGGAGGAGGTTGGGATCGCTGTTTCTGTTCTGGTTGCAGTGTGTGCCCACGGAGCCAAGGCCACTGTGCTTGTCCACCTGACAGACAGGTAGGAAGCAGGGGCAGTGGCGGCGTGGGCCAGAGGAACTAGTGTTCTGAGGCTTTGGAAGGTTGGCATAGGACTTGGCCATTGACTGGCTGTGTTCTGAGCAGGAAGGAGGACAGTCCGGATAACTTGTGGGCTTCTGACCTCAAGTAGAAAAGGTGGTGGACTCGTCTCAGGAGGGATAGAAGAGATCGAAGTAGTTCAAGCGGAGCCTGGACTTGGTTTTTATGTTGCAGAGTTGGCAGACCTTAGACTGATTGAGAAGTTGGTGTCTACCACCAGGGTGATGCTGGGTCTACAGTGAGTCCAGAGGGAACTTAGTCTAGGAAGGTAGCTCTCACAGGCTTGCCTGGGTGTTCTGCTTAGAGACTCAGCTACATAGGAGCTGTTTGGAAATGGAGAAGCCCAGAGAAGAAGGACCCTGGGAAGGAAGGCAGTGTGGGCATTTCAGGCAGGAGGAGCTCTCAGTGTTACAGAGAAGTTTCAGGCCCCCAGAATGCTCAGTCTGCTCAGTCTGGGTGGCACTTAGGAATCCTGGGTTTCCAGAAACCATTGGAGGGGGTTGGAGCATTTCCGGAAAGAGGCGCAGTAGATGATGTTAAAGCTGTGCAGGTTCTCTGCTCTTTAGGGAATGCTAAATTTCTAGGCCTTGTGGAGACTTTTTTTTTTATGTTTTGGGCATGGCCTTAGGTTGAGCCCAGTGATCCTGGCATTGGACACTCTGCTGAAGACTTAGGGAATGTTTTCTTGTTTGCTGTACCAGTGTGGTACAGCCCCCACCCCTGGAGCGTGCTGTGGTGCTCTCTCTTTTGTGTGCTGTACATGAGGCAGAGCACCCCGCACACAGGAGCCTGCTGTGACTGACTGCCTTAGGTGTGTTTGGAAATGACAGGAAGGAACTGTGAGGGCCAGGAGACGGCATTGCAGGTTGTCACTGGAGGTTTATTGTGGGGGTAGGACCCCCCTCTTACACCTCCTTGACCTGCACAGTTTTTTCTTGTATGCTGTGTGTATGCATCTGTGTGAGGATGTGCTCACCTGTGTGGACAGATATGGAGACCAGAGGTTGATGATGGCATGGCTTCCACCTTCCTTCATTAATCCTGAAACCCAGCATTGCAGCTAGACTGGCTGGCTGGACCTGCTTGCACACACCACCATGGCAGCTTTTTCCTTGAGTGCTGGGGATCTGGACTCAGGTCCTCATGCTTCGGCAACTAGCACATCACCACTGAAACACTGACCCTGCGCGTGTTTTTTTTAATGGTTCCTGTTTGGCTCTTTGTTTCCTTAGGCTTGTCAACGACGTGGTCCCAGCATTCTCGATCCCAGCACGGGAGGAGCACCTGCTCTAGACATGAAGATCCAAAGCCTTCTGAGGTACTTCTGAATGCTTGCTTGCCTTGCTCATGTGTGCTGTGATATGTGTGCATGCAAACCTGCTGCCCACGTGCTTGCCTCATGCTATGCAGGTCTGGGCAAGTTGCTTAACCTCTGTGCCCCACTTTATACCCCAGGAAGATGGTGAGAAGCAGATGCGTGTCTCTTTGGAGTCTCCAGAGGAATAAGTGGGCTAATACATGTAGGTCATACATGCAAAGCATGGGGCACGTAGATAGTGAGCAGTGAATGTTAGCTATTATTATTAATTGTATTCTTTTTTCCTTTCCTGTTCCATCTTCGCTGGCTTCCACCAACTTTTCCTCTGGCCAGGAGGTGAGCGGGTTCAGCTGCTGCCAAGTCCTTGTCAGCCTCAAGTTAGTTTTAGCCATGAATTTGTGGCTTATTTGGCAACAACCCAATGTAATTCTGGAAGTTTTGTTTTGGGGATTATGCTTAGGCTTTCCCCCTCTTTCCCAGTTTGTTTCATATTTTATGTTTCTCAGGTGCCCCACATTTTGTTGTTCATTTTCCCTGCTAAAACTGCTTTTAGAGGTATCTCCCTGCTGGCCTTAGTTCGTTGGGGTCCCGACGTCCTGAGGTCTGTTTTCTCTACAACCTTCACTAGACTCTGAGGACTCAATGCCAGGTGTGTCAGCCTGTCACTGGTCTTCAGGGAGAGTTGGGGAAACTACTGTTGGCATCTGTCTCGCAGTTTGTGGGATGACCTCAGTTGGCTTATGGTGCCATGGCCGCACAGGGACAGGTGTTTCTCAGGGGCCCCTCCCAGGTTGCCCTCGGACACAGAGGGGTTTCTTGGTGATGGTAGATGCCTGTTCCAGGATCAGTTCTGTGGGCGGGTGTGGGAGATGCCGTGGGCCTTGTGCCCATTCCGGCCCTCAGTGCTCACTTCATTTTTATAGCATTGGAACATCTCTGCTGCTGTATTTACTCCTCTTATGAAATCCCGAGTTGCCCCGTAATTGCAACTGGACCTTTTTGATGTCCATACTGTATGGCTGTTACTTCAGCCTAGGAGTGTGAGGAGCCCTCCGAGCAGCAGGCGGCACTGTGCTCGCTCGGCCTGTGTACAGCACTCGGGTTATCAGTCCCTCTGCCCTTGTCTGCTCCGGCACCTGAGCTCTGGGCCAGAGCCTCTCCCAGGTCTGTAGGAATGAAGGTGCCTTTTATCATGTCCTTTCCCAGTCTCCTTTCTTTTCTTTGTTTTTTCTTTGTACAGCTTAGCTGGACTCTGTTTTACCAGATTTGCTTTGTGAGGGTATGGACTCTTGGCTTTGACCTTGAAGACCTTTCCCTTGGGGTAGGTGGTACTAGGCCTATCTCCAGGTCCAGGGGCTCTGTGTCTTGGGACCTTGTGTCCTGTGATCTTTGCATACCGTACATAGCCGGGGTGTTGCTTGATGGGCCTGTAGAAGTTAGGGGTGACATCCAGGAGGAAGGCCAGCATTGAAAAATGACAGCCAGAGGAGTGGACTTCTTTACTGAGACCCTACCTCACGCTTTCCTAAGACAGGGTTTGTCAGAGAGGCTGTCAACCTGAAAAGCCAGCAGACATGCAGTGTGACCCGTGCTTAGCAGCACCAGAAAGCTTCCTGTCCTGAGTGAGGGAGTGAGCCCTTGGCTGTGTCCATGGAGGACAGCCTACAGATTCAGGCTCATGCTGTGCCTGATGTACGGCAGGGCCTGCTCATGCCAAGGTCAGGGCTTCCTGGTGCACCCTCAGATGAGTGGTTGAGGATAAGGTTGGAGAGGGAAGCAGCTGAGCAGCCCTGGCTGCCAGACGGGGTGTGCTGTACTGATGGTCAGCCTTGTTGATGTGGATGCCGAGTGCCCATAGTCCACAGAGGAGCAGAGGCGCGGGCCGCCCTTCCTCACTGTCCCTTTCTTTGCTCTGTCTTAGGGTGGGCTGGGTGCTTTCTTGGTAGATGGACACGTGCATTGAATCCTGACTGCAGTGAAGACAGGGTTCTGTCTGTCCGCAGACACTGCCTCCTGGGTAGACGACAGGGCATCCTCTGACTGGGTACCAGAGTGACTGTTGCTTCCCTCCGAGATGTCTGCAGGCCTGCCTTTCTGCCTGGTGTTAGCAAACGTGGACCTTGCTCTCGCTAGCTGCCTGTTCTAAATGCTAGCTAGCACTTGAGAGTGTGGGCTGGCTGGCAAGTTAGTTTAGAAGATAGTGAGTGACCTCCACCGGGTAGTTCTAGGCTTTGCCTTGAGGTTAATTGGCTAATGAAGTTTTGTTTTTAAACATGGGCTCCAAAGGGCACCCCCGACTGACTCGTCATCATTCCCTGAAGGATTTCCAGCAGCCCTTGGTGAATTGAGAGGTCTTAAAGAGGGGAACAGTTGTGTTGATACAATCACTGCTGCCCCTGCTTGTGCTGACTGAGGGAGCTGGAGCCACCCCAGGCCCTGGCGAGGGAGAGGAGTGTCGGGAAGGAAGGGTTTCTGTAGTAGGGCTGACGTACTCTGTGTTGATACAGTGACCTTGTTATGGTAGCTCCATGGTTACCTTGCAGCTGCCAGTGCTCCGTAAGGACTGCAGATACAAATATCCTTGTCCCTCTCTTCCTCCCAGGTGTTTAGGACTGACCTGATCACTGCCATGAAGTTGCATGACTCCTACCAACTGAACCCCGATGAGTACTACGTGCTGGCCGACCCCTGGAGACAGGAATGGGAGAAAGGAGTCCAGGTGCCTGTGAGCCCAGGGACCATCCCGCAGCCCGTGGCCAGGTAGAGCTACCCTGAGGAGACACGTGCTTCTCTCCCCACCACTGCCTTTCCTTCCAGCAAGCCAGGAGGCGGAGAGGAGACAGGTCTTTAGTTAGTAGCGTGGTGACGTGAGACCTGACCAGAAGTGTGGTAGGAACACTTCAAGCACTGGGGAGGGTGAGTCAGGGCAGCGGGCTTCTGACTTCACGGGAGGCATTGCTCTCTTTCTGGAGATGAGAAGGCCCGAGGCATTTTAGGGAATGGCTGCCTGGGGCTGTTTCCCTCTATGTATTCCCTGGGACTCAGTGTGGCTTTGTGGGAGCACTGGTGGCCTGGGTAGTTCCCAGGCCAGCAGTGGCTGCTTTAGGAGATGACAGGGATGAGGAGACCTGCTGGACAGCGTCTTAGATGAGGAGTTTGTTTGGCTAGTTGTGCTGTGGACAGGCTCTTTCGGGAGGCTGGTGCTTCCCTTCGTTTCCTGCCACATCCCTTGCCGCTCACGGCATGTCCTCCCTGACGTTCCGCTGAGATGGGCTGTGGTGTGTTGGTACTTTTTTTACTCTGGTAGCCTTTTGGTGTAGTGTGTCCTTTGAGAGGTTGGAGTGCCCAGTAGCTCTGCTGGCACACCTGGCTTTGCTGCCCTGCTGTCCGCTGGCTCCTTGCGGTGTGAAATAGCCTCTTTTACCAAGGACAGGTACGGACCAAGTTCACCTCTTGACCCTTACTCCATGTCTCTCTAGACACTTGGCTGATTTGAGTGTCATCCTTTTGGGATATGTGAGGTGTATGGAATGCTGACGGGTGTTCAATTTGTATTACAGTCGACTGTGGCCGGGTAGGCATAGGCGACCCCCAGGCGTCACCTCGCGATGTGGGTCTTGGCCGGTGAAGCAGGGCTCATGGAGTGCAGGGTGTGTCTAGTCCTCTTTGACCCGCACTGGCAGGCTGTGAGTCCAGGAAGCCTGTGCTGGATGGTTCCGTGTAGTGCCGAGTCAGGATGGACATGCCTGGATAGACGGGAGCTTTTCACTCGACACCTGTTCTTGCTCAAGGAGGAGAAATAAGTCCCTTCAGCTTGCCCATCTCTGTCCCACAGATAAGTTCATCCCGTCAGTTGCAGGTTTAAACCTCTAAACTCTGGGCACCCTGCTGGCGTGAGTGCCCATGGTGGAAAGCAGCTGTGGAAGTGCTGTGACCTCAGCCTCTCCCGGCCAGAACCCGCGCTCCTCCGCGGAGCGGGTGTGCTTTTTGGCACTGCCCACCAGCTTGGCTAGGGTGATGTTGGAAAGCACTTCTCCGGGTGTTCACAGGTTGTGAGAGAGGTGGAAGAAGGGTTGTTCTGGGGTCATACGTCACGGAGCATGGGCTCTGGCTCTTAGTAATGGCGACAACCCACTGTTCTCGCTCAGTCTTCTTGGGAGGCGCGAGTTCAGAGGTGTCTCCTGTGGTCTGCAGCCATGTGTTGTACACACCTAGCTTGTGACTGTTCTTGCCATCTCTGTTCCTGAGAACTCTGCTTAGCAAGGTCTGTCTGCTTCGGACAGCTTCCGGGGGCAATGAGCATGCCTGATTAACGGAAAGGGATGTAGACACCAACTGTGGAAATACCATGGGTTTTGGAGACATGGATGGTGGTAGGGTCGGGTCATGTGCTGGGGAGGAAGCAGCTTTCAAAGGCTGCAGCATCTGCTTCCGTTCTGGTGCTGGGGCCTGGAAAGATTCTAGCTGAGGGTGTTGTTGATATCTGGGTTCATAGTCTTTATGAGCATAGGGGTGGTCTGGGCTTGAGGATTGGAGGAGGAAGTCGTACCTGGCCGCTGAAACTTCTTGTACATGGCAGAAAGGGTAATCTGGCTCTTGTTTTCTTGCTAAACAGGGTTGTGTCTGAAGAGAAATCTCTCATGTTCATCAGGCCCAAGAAGTACATCGCATCATCTGGCTCTGAGCCTCCAGAGCTGGGCTATGTTGATCTCCGGACACTGGCGGACAACGTATGTCGCTATGACCTCAATGACATGGATGCTGCGTGGCTGGAACTAACCAATGAGGAATTTAAGGAGATGGGTGAGATTATGTGTTATTACATTAACTCACATCGAAGAAAGAGCTGTTTCTGTCCGTAGTGACTCATATGAGTCCTGTGAGAGGTTGAAGCCCACCCAATCACAGGATCACAGCTCTTTGGAGACTGTGTTATCTGGCTTTGGCACATGTGATGCGATGCAGAGTCCACTTGGGGCTTCTTGAGCAGTAGTGGGCTGATGAGGAACGGCTCTCTGGGGTGGAAGCCAGGCTTGTTTTGGCTGCAGTGACTGGATTCCTGGCCCACCCGCTCCCTCTTGATTTTAGCTCTTTACACTCTTCTGGCTTTAGCCCAGACTTTGAAGGTCTCTCCTGGTTGGACTGGCATTTCATAGTGTGGAGGCTGGGATGGTACATAAGGTCTCCTCACATTCCAGCCTTTCTTTCCCAAGGTTGCTTTGAAGGTGTGTCTTGAATGTTTACCTTGACACACTGTGGCCTCAGTGTGAAAGACTACCTTACTGTTGTGGTAGCAGGGTCGGGAAGTGATGGCATGGGCTGTTTGTACTCCAGCACATAGTGAGGAGTCCCGTGTTCCCCTGGAGCCTGCCTCTGCCTGGACTCTGATAGCAGCTTGTCCTGTTGTGGAGCTCACCAGCCAGTGAATGGGACTGACTGTGATGGAGCTGGGAATGTTGCTATTTTCTACTCGTTCCTTACTAGACGTGTTGACTGAGTAGATGTTCCTGCTCTTGTTCCCTGCTTTAAATATTAGTGGTCAGAACAGTAGCAAGCCTGGAGTCACTTTAAAATCTGTTTAGAACACTTTGGGGAATGGCATATTATGTGTGATGTATATATCTGAGTGGTCTATTATGTGTGATATATGAGTAGTATATAATGTGTGGTGTATATATCTGAGTGGTGTATTATGTGTGGTTTATATATCTGAGTGTTATATGTGGTATATAAATGAGTGGTATATTGTGTGTGGTATATATATCCGAGTGATCTATTATGTGTGGTATATATCGGAGTGGTATAATTATGCCGTTGTAGAAGTTTCAAATGCTTTATACTGTCTGTATAAAACCACTCAAAAGACAGTGTGAAGCATTTGGCCGGCTGTAGCTGTCCATCTAGTCCAGGGTCCTTTCCAAAGACTCAACTAAAGACTGGCTTTGCCGTGGTTTAAATCGTAAGAACTCACTTGGCTAGGGCATTAGGTAAGATAAGCTAACTTGACAGAATAAATCATTTCCTTTGATATAAGTTAACACCAGTTTAAAGATGTTTGTCTCAGCTGCTACCTACCTTTTTGTGATAAAGGTTCATTAGAAGGCAAAGAGAAGTTAGGTGTATCCACAAGTTAGGAGGCGCTGGGTGAACAGTGCCCTGTGAAAACATTTCATCATTTTAATCTGTGCCGCGCTTACCACTATATGTCCTCAATATGTTCTTCCTTAAAGAAAAGATTTATCTGTGTGTGCACATGGGAGTATATAGGTATGAGTGCGTGTGGGTGCTTCTTACGGGTTCAGAAGAAGGTGTTGGATCCCCTGGAGTGGGAGTTCCAGGTGGGCGGGAACTGCCCTACGTTGGTTCGAGTACTGAACTCAGGTTCTCTGAAAGAACAGCAAGTGCTCTGAACTGCTTCTCAGCTCATTTCCGAAGTTTTACAACTTGAGAATGTGGTGGTGTTAATTTTTCTAAGAATGCCATGTAAGTTATAGGCTCCACTTCCATCCCCCACCTTTAAACTATGGTTCTCGCTGGCCTGAGACTCCTTATTTATTGTTAAGGAGTTCTTGTATTACAGGCATGAGCACCATGCCTGACTCCTGAGTATTTCTTTAGACCTCCTTTCTTTACAAATGTTTTCACTATAGGCAATTTGGAGAGCCTTTGCAGAGAGAAGAAAATAGTTTTTTTCCCACCACTAAGGCCACAATGACCACTTTTATGGGTCCTTTTTTCTTTCTTTTTTTACAAGGCTTTATTTTAATTACATGTATGTGTCTGTGTGGGTGTGTGTAGGTGCTAGGGTAGGTCAGAAGAGGGTTTCAGGTCTCTTGGGTCTGGAGTTAGAGACAGGTAGTTGTGGGCCAGCTGACATGGGTGCTGGGAATCTCGCTCAGGCCCTTTGCCGTGGCAGTAGCTGCTCTGACCACTGGGCCACCCCCTAACTTCCTCAACGTGTGTTTGATGGTTCTTGGAGAAGTGAGTTGTATTTCATTTGACTCATAGTGAACTGGGCTTCTTTGCTCCAGACATTTCCTCCTGTTTGCCTTTCATGGATCTGATTATGCATTTCAGCTTGGTGAATTCCAAGTGGAGAGGGATAAGCCAGTTAAAGACATTTGGATGTTTGCTGTGAAATCTGCTTCAGGGCACTGTTTTAAGCAGCAAGAAAGAAAATTAAAAACAAAACAAAATAAAAACCCAAAAACCAAAACAAAAACCCAAACACCATAATATATGGTCCTGGCTTTCTAAGTTAAATTAGTGTCATAGCAACAATGGTGCATTTAACAGTGTATGTATTTATATCCTAGAATGCCTCTGAGATGGTTTTCAGTTTTTGCTTCTCTATTCTATCTTCCATAAGGAACACACTGGAATGGAGGTGTTTATCTGTGGGTTGGTCTGAGTCACTGCATGGAAATTTCTCTGGCACTCAGATTTTCTCTTATTTATGTTTTATTTAGGAGTTTAAACAGGCCAGTGTTGTTTCATTACAATAATTGTTAGTGTGCACTTACTCCAGTGTCTGGGATGTTTTCCTTCAGGGATGCCTGAGCTGGATGAGTACACCATGGAAAGGGTCTTGGAGGAATTTGAACAGCGATGCTATGATAATATGAATCATGCCATAGAGACCGAAGAGGGCTTGGGGATTGAGTACGATGAAGATGTTGTCTGTGATGTCTGCCAGTCACCCGATGGCGAGGATGGCAACGAGATGGTATTCTGTGACAAATGTAACATCTGTGTGCACCAGGTAAGTGGGGCAGCAAAGCCCAGAAAGAAGGAGCCTGGGGTTCTGGGGTGAGCCTCTCAGCCAGCCCGTGCTTTCTGTAGCCCAGATGCTTGCCAATGGGACCACACCCTCACAGTTGTGGTTTAGGAACGTCTTATTGCCGACCCCAATCCTAGAGGATAGTTCTCTACCTTTACAACCTGAAGGCACTGGGATCCAAGTGGGAACACTGACGAACAAATCCTGGAGAAGGTGATTAAACCCCACATTAGTTCCCCGAGTACCACCAATGGGGTGACTATCTTCGGGATAGTTCCCCGAGTACCACCAGTGGGGTGACTATCTTCGGGATAGTTCCCCGAGTACCACCAATGGGGTGACTATCTTCGGGATAGTTCCCCGAGTACCACCAATGGGGTGACTATCTTCGGGATAGTTCCCCGAGTACCACCAGTGGGAAGTTATCTTCGGGAACACTGTTTTGTTCTTCCTTGTCTCTTCTTGGCTTATGGTGGCTTCTTGTCAGTCCGTGGTATTCTTGGCTTGAGTACCTTGAGTTCTCATGCTGTTTTCCCTATGTGGCTGTGTCTTCAGGGGTTACCTTCTTAGACCGTCCCTAGCTAGTCCTGTTGGATTGGTGCCTGCCCACAACAAACAGTGCAGTCTCATTCCAAGTAATTCCATGTCCAGTGACTGTTCTAAAGGTCACTTTTTAGGTGGTGGTGGAGACTTCCGCATGTCTTTGGGGATATAGGGTAATCCATAGCATTAATACGTGTTTATGTGTGAACTTGGCTACTGAAGGAGGGTCAGGCATCCTTTTATTTTTCATTTTAGATTTTGTTTAATTTTATGTGTATGGATAGTTTGACTACATGTAATGTCTGTGCACCATATGCATGCCTGGTGCTCACAGAGGTCAGAAGAGCACATCAGATCTGGAACTGGAGTTAATGGATGATTGTAAGACACCGTGTAGGTGCTGGGAACTGAACCGGGGTCCTCTACATGAGCAGCCAATGCTCCTGACGCCTGAGCCATCTTTAACTCCAAGAGCACCTTTGCTTGAGCGTTATTCAAGGAGGCAGTAGAATATGGTGGCTGCTTGTTCCTGTCCTTCCCTCCACTGTGAAGGTGGGCACTGGGTCATTTAGAAAGCTTAATCATAGATGTAGGGCCTCTTATCTCTCATTTCACTTAAACTTATTAGTATTACCTTTTTATGTGTGTATATCTGTTTGAGTGAATGAATGTCTGAGGGAGTCCCAAGAGGAAGTCAGAGACAGTCCTGGAGCTGGGGTTACAGGTTGTGAGCTGCTGTGAGCCAAACATGGGTTCCTGGAAGAGCAGCAAGTGTTTTTACACTGAGCTGTTTCTCCAGTTCCTTATTTCACTTTCAGTATGGTACTGAAGTGGTGTGGATTTGTGGGGGACATGTGCACCAGTATGTTGATGATTTAGACAGGTGTCCTGAGGTACTTTTCTCTGAGGCCATTGGTGATACTGAAACCTAAAGCAAGCTCAGAAAAGTGCAAGGGTGGCTTGGGTGACCTCTGAACTTTGTTTTGTTTTGCTTTTTTGAGACAGGATTTCTTTGTGTAACAGCCCTGACTGTCCTGGAACTCACTCTGTAGCCCAGGCTGGCCTTGAACTCACAGACATCCACCTGCCTCTTCCTCCTGAGTGCTGGGATTAAAGGCATGTGCTTCTACTGCCTGGCTGAACTTTGTTTTTCGTTGTTGTTCTTTGAAATAAGCCCTGGTTCGTCTGGAGTTCAGTGTATAGACCGGTGTAGCCTCCGACTGAGACAATCCTCCTGCTTCTGCCTCATGAGTGCTGAGATCGCACACGCTTACTTTCACACTCTGGAGATCTTGATGATCCTTTCCTCTCTCATCTGCCTTCTACAAAACTGAAGACCTCACCAGCTGAGACCTCAGCTCATCTTCACAGGAGTCTTGAGACCATAATGCTTTGCTTTAGCCCATTTTGTATCTAGACTTTGAAATGGTCCAAAAGGAGTGTCTTCTTGGCCTTTGGAGTCCCTGTGGCGCTGGTGTGTTAGGATGGGAGGCTGGTGCTTCTCCTTGCCCTGGTGACCCTGCAGTCCTCTTACATTTGCTCAGTGACAAGATTTCTGCTGGAAATGGAGTTGTGCTCTGTGCTTCACAAGTGTGAGCTGATGTCAGGGCTGCCTGCCAGTGCCTTAGCACGGAGGTGGCAGAGTTGGCCCTGGTACTCAGGCTTCGGTTTCTTCTGCTCTTGACACACTTAATGTTCACTTCATTTTTCTTTTGGTGAAATCCTTCATGATTTGTCTTTAAGGCATACTTAATTAGTGTAGATAGGCCTTTCCAGTAAATGAAATTCTCTCTTCAAAGGCAGCTCTAGACTGCCTGGTGCAGAACCTTATGTTTGAAGCCTTCAGAGTCCTGTTTAGATCTGCTAACAGAATCTCTTTTTCCAGTAGACTGTTGACAGCGGCTTATTCATGGGCCTGCCAGCACTCTCAGGGCCCCGGTATTAGTGTTCTTTTGCTGTGCTCAGCTCTTCCCTGTGGTTTCCTTTCTTGTGTCCTGGGCATTCAGATTTCATGGTGGTTGTGCTTTTTCTGTCTGGAGAAACAGAGCCCCGTTCCTGTGACTCGCCATCCTGACTTCCAGGTCATTTAAGGATAAAGTTGTGAACAGTTTGGGTTTTATAGGGCTCTGAATGCACTCCTGGTACCATTGTGGTTTTGATTTTTCACTCTGCTTACTGAAACATTTGCCTTTTCTTTCTTCAAGCCAACATAATGACTTCAGTTGTAAAAGCCTTGATTTCTGCAGTTTGTGCTGTCTTGTGTAATTATGCCAACTTGTGCAAAACAGGCTTTGTTTTAAACATCAGTTAAAGAAAGCAAGTCCTCATTCTGAAGTGTCTTGTTTTCTTGCGGCCTTTTGTTCACGTGGACAGTGCTGAACTCTAGTTGGTGGAATGGGTCCAGCTTGGGCAGCAAAGCTCCTCAGGTGGTTTCTCAACTACTGCCACTTTAGCAGTCCCACGAGTCTTGACTGCCTTGCCCCCGCCCCTCACCCCCCGGCCGACTTCCGTATCTTGCCCATCATGATGGCAGACAGGTCTCGTGTACCCTCTCGCAGCCAGGTTGGAGCATGCTGCTCAGTGGTTGGAAGCTTTCTGTGGATGGGTCTCTTCTGCACCACTGGTGACTTTAGCATCTTCCTTTTCAAGTGTTGGGGACTCACTGTGCTCAGTAAGCATGCAGCTTGTCTTCAGAGCTCAGGCACATGGGTGCTCAGAGGAGGACTGGCATATTTCCTCAGGGGTTAGGATCACAGTTAGGTGGACACGGGCATGTCTACTTTGGAGGTGGAGGTGGGTCTGTGGGAATCTTTCTAGGTGGTTTTTAAATTAATTAATAGGGCTCAGCCATAAGAGCACTGGCTGCTCTGCCAGAGGACAAAGGCTTGATTCCTAGAACCCATTTTGACAGCTTATCACCGGCTATAACTCCAGTTCCAGGGGATCCAATACCCTCTTCTGGCCTCTGCAGGCACTGATAATGTGGTGCAGTCATATATACAGGCAAAAGACCTATACACATAAATAGACAGACAAACAGTAAGTAAGTAAATAAGTAACTAGATGATCATCAAATAGGAAACAAGTCTTTTCTCTTTTCCTTCCCTGGTGATGTGCTGTGCCTTACAGGCTTGCTATGGAATCCTCAAGGTGCCAGAGGGCAGTTGGCTGTGTCGGACATGTGCCCTGGGGGTTCAGCCCAAATGTTTGCTGTGTCCCAAGAAAGGAGGCGCCATGAAGCCCACTCGCAGCGGAACCAAGTGGGTCCACGTCAGCTGTGCCCTGTGGATCCCTGAGGTAAGCCTGTTTCCTAATAGCCGGTTAGTTGAGATGGCCCTGGTTTTCACCCGGAAGTGGGCAGGTGGGTGGGAGTGATTCATAGACAGCAGGAGAGTGCCGGATCCTACACACCTCTGTCCCCAAACTGCTCCTGAGCAGTGCTACCACCTCGCCATGTCATCGTATGCAGGTCTTAGAAGGACTGCCTGGAAGCATCAGTGGCTTGGGCTACAAGTTGGTGGTGTCCACAAATCACCCACCAGTCCTTTTTTGGGAGCCCTCACATGGCTGACGCCACGCACAGGGCCAGGCCTGGCACCTTCACAGCTATGTCCGGAGGGTGGCCATGCATTGTCTCTGCCAGTCTGTGTTTGTGGCAAACTACATTTGCAGTACCACGGTGCTCTGGGTCACAGGTCTGTGAGTACATGAGCAGTACACAGTGCTCTGGGTCACAGGTCTGTGAGTACATGTGCAGTACCATGGTGCTCTGGGTCACATGTCTGTGAGTACATGTACAGTATACAGTGCTCTGAGTCACATGTCTGTGAGTACATGTGCAGTACACAGTGCTCTGGGTCACATGTCTGTGAGTACATGTACAGTACACAGTGCTCTGAGTCACACGTCTTTGAGTACATGTACAGTACACAGTGCTCTGAGTCACACGTCTTTGAGTACATGAGCAGTATACAGTGCTCTGGGTCACATGTCTGTGAGTACATGTGCAGTACACAGTGCTCTGAGTCACATGTCTGTGAGTACATGTGCAGTACACAGTGCTCTGGGTCATACGTCTGTGAGTACATGTGCAGTACACAGTGCTCTGAGTCACATGTCTGTGAGTACATGTGCAGTACACAGTGCTCTGGGTCACATGTCTGTGAGTACATGAGCAGTACACAGTGCTCTGGGTCACACGTCTGTGAGTACATGTGCAGTACACAGTGCTCTGGATCACATGTCTGTGAGTACATGTACAGTATACAGTGCTCTGAGTCACAGGTCTGTGAGTACATGAGCAGTACACAGTGCTCTGAGTCACAGGTCTGTGAGTACATGTGCAGTACACAGTGCTCTGGGTCACATGTCTGTGAGTACATGTGCAGTACACAGTGCTCTGGGTCACATGTCTGTGAGTACATGTGCAGTACACAGTGCTCTGGGTCACATGTGTGTGAGTACATGTGCAGTACACAGTGCTCTGGGTCACATGTCTGTGAGTACATGTACAGTATACAGTGCTCTGAGTCACAGGTCTGTGAGTACATGAGCAGTACACAGTGCTCTGGGTCACACGTCTGTGAGTACATGAGCAGTACACAGTGCTCTGGGTCATACGTCTGTGAGTACATGTGCAGTACACAGTGCTCTGGGTCACATGTCTGTGAGTACATGTGCAGTACACAGTGCTCTGGGTCACATGTCTGTGAGTACATGAGCAGTACACAGTGCTCTGAGTCACAGGTCTGTGAGTACATGTGCAGTACCATGGTGCTCTGAGTCACATGTCTGTGAGTACATGTACAGTATACAGTGCTCTGAGTCACAGGTCTGTGAGTACATGAGCAGTACACAGTGCTCTGGGTCACACGTCTGTGAGTACATGAGCAGTACCACAGTACTCTGGGTCACACGTCTGTGAGTACATGTGCAGTACCATGGTGCTCTGGGTCACATGTCTGTGAGTACATGAGCAGTACCACAGTACTCTGGGTCATACATCAGTGAGTTTTATTTAAATTCTTAACTCAGTCTCAACCTTGTTAATTTCAGATCTGGTCTAATTTATTTCCATTCCCAGACCTTAACTAATTTAATTTGCATGGCTTGCAATGAGAATATCATTTGTGATTCAAATTCCAGTATTTTTGGTATGTGATTTGGTGTGTGTGTGTTTTTTCCTCCAGAGGAAAACTGCCTGAGTATGATTTACATTGAGGTTTCACTGGTTCGCTATTAACCAGTGTGCAGTTGAGCAATCCAGACTGAACTGGGACAATACCATATTTATCTTGGTAGATTTTTACTTTGAATGTAGTTGTATGTTCTGATGGAATACGATTAAGTATAGTTTATCTATTTGCTCACTCCAGGATTTAAATACATTCATGATGGGGCTTTTTTCTTGACAAATTCTTGTCAATCTAGAGATTTGGTACACTGTGTTATAACAAGACAGGTGTCTTTGCCATCAGACACTTGAAAGAAGTGGAAACTCGTAGATGAGTTTTTATAGACTGGCATGCTGGAGTCACGTGAGGTTGAGCTCTGGGTTCTCCTGCTGCTAGTCCAGAGGTGGGTCCTGGGACTGTCCTTAGGTCTTGTGTTAGGATTCTGATGAACTGTTTCATCCTCATCTTGCTCTTTTGGATCTCTAGGTAAGCATTGGCAGCCCCGAGAAGATGGAGCCCATCACAAAGGTGTCTCACATCCCCAGCAGTCGGTGGGCACTCGTGTGCAGCCTTTGCAACGAGAAGTTTGGGGCATCCATACAGGTAACAGTTCAGCAGGATGGCTTTGTTTTCCTCCCCTGAGTGGTAGGGAGCAGGACCGGGCCTGGGTGGGCTGACTTTTGCACATCATGGGTTGGTTAGGAGAGGAGAGCTTTTCTGGAAATCCACCTGGGTGTGGAGGCAGTTCCAGTTCGCCTGCCCTAAGCCTAGTGTTCACTTCTTTCCACAAGCAGCCATTCCTGGTAAGAACTGGGTTTTAGATGCTCCTTGGCTGTGGAACTTGAGAGTTGCCTACCTTCCTACGTATAATCACATTACACCACACAGACCCAGAAGTCCTCTGGACTGCTTCCTGGGTATGATGCCAGTAGCTGAGGTGTTGGGCAGGCCTATGCTTTTACACTGAGAAACGAGTCTTGGAGCACTGGCTGGATAGAGGGCATGGGCAAGCTGCTGTCCTGGGTGCTCTTTGTGCGAAGGATTACCTGATCTGAATACAGCCTGGACTGTATGTATGTAAAAATGCTGATTGCATTTGCATGTTCAGGTACAGGTAAGTGCAGGAAGTCCTGAGGTCGGTGGAATTCAGGGGGAAATGGTTTCTGTGCTGTCTGTGTCTTCATATTGTCTGAAACAAAAGAGTAATCAATTTCTGGGACTCATTGATATCTAGTCAGTTATGATTTGAGGCCTGGATTGCCGTGTGTGGCTGAGGATTTAAAGATAAAGTCTGACTCTTCCTTTGGGATGCAGCGTATGCATCAGATATCCCCTCCCATCTGTTGGAATCTGGGGGGCAGAAACACTATCTGGGCAGCTTCTGATGCAGAGAATCAGAGAATACAGCAGGTACAGACATGAACTTGACAAGTGTGGTCCTGGCTTTAAACAACTTACTTCATTTGGCAGAATATGTTATATTTTGGCTGATGAGTGATTCTTTGAGTAAGGTACTCAAATCACCGATTGATGGTATATATTCTCTTCCATTTTTAAAACAAGTCCAAAGTGGTTTTACTTTTCACTATTACTGTTTCTACTGGTATTCAGGCATCCAAAAACATTGATAGAAATATCAGGGCCGGCATAGGGCAGCTAAGGGGATCTGGTTTCAGGACTTTAAAGTAAGTTGGTTTTTTTTTTTTTTTTTTAGGTATCAGTAGAATTTGTTGAAAACCAAAATGATAAAGCCTCTGGCTGAAGTTTGAGTTGGGCAAAAAGAATGGAGGGGTGGTCAGAAAGGACTTGAGTGCTTGTGCATGTGTGTGGCACACACGCACACAGGTTTGCTCGTGGCATAGCTGGGTAAATGGCTGTCCCTGTGCCCGTGTTAACTGCTCTTGTGAGCACACCAACCCTGCTCCATAATTGACGTTTCATGGGAGGCAGATGGGAGTCTTGTTTGTCTTTCACGGAGAGACGATATAATGACTTTCCTATTGCCATTGACCTCTTTTCCCTGAGCATTCATTTGAAGAAGGGGCCAAGGAAGGCTGATGACTTTTCATATCTTCACAAAATAGATTTTTATTAAGAGAATTCCTCTCCGAAATGTCTGCAGCTGGGAAGACTCTGGTTTATGTTTCTGTAACATCTGTTTGCTGAGTCAACCTGAATAGGAAACCCCAGAGGAAGGCTATTTGGCGTCTTTTCAAAGTCCTGTATAAATACTCTGCTGCAGCTCATTTCTCTTGAAGGTTCGAATGCCTGGGTTAAGTGTAGTTTAAGCCAAACACAGATTGTGTCTCAGTCATCTGTTCCCACTTTGACTTCCCACTCGGCTTCGTGCTGCTGGGGAGAAGTCGTGTCTCTTCCTGATAGTGGCCAGGTGTGTCTGCGTGTGTGTTCTGCCACCAAAGCTGATTGCACGTTTCTTGTAATTGAGGTTATTTATAAAGGTACAGACTAATCTTAGTGCATATGTTTTAGGTGATTGGATTGGGGGTGGTGGAGGGGCTGGATTTTTATAGTAAAGGATTAGAATGTGGCTGGCACTGAGCTGTATCTTAAATACTGAAATGATGAGGGGGAAATCCAGCTCGTCTCTACTCTCTGTGGTTATGTGATGCAGGGTCTGTTGAAGGAGTTTAATTAAGCTTTTCAGCTGTCCCAGAGCACAAACTCCTTGGTTGTCTGTGCAGCCCTGGCATGCCCCAGGGATCCCTTGGCCTCACACAATACAGTTGCTTTTACAGGGGCTGGCTTCAGCCTCCAAGAGGTACCTCTTTCTAGGGATTTGCTCAGTGAGATCAGACGGGGAGAAGTTAATCACTTTGCTCCTGCTGGCCAGAGGCTTGTGTCTGGATCAAAGGCACTAAATTGTAGCCCTGTGCAGGCGGGGAGGGAGCAGGGTGTTCAGTGCATCTTGATGAGGCCTGGCCGCCGCCGTGCTGACTTCCCTGGGGCCCACAGGAAGGGAGCCTCTGATGCTGTGGTGATTCTGCACTAGCAGGGGACCTTTCTCCATCCTTCCTGAGCTGGCTTCTTGTCTGCTAGTCTGCCTTCCTCTGGTGTGATCCTGGATGCTGCTTCCAGGAAGTCTGCTTGTGTTTACCTGAGTTGGGACCTTTTCCAGCTGGGGGTCGTACTGAATATTCATTCTTTTTAAAACTTATCAGGAAAGTGTGTGCTGAGGAGATTCCTGTTCTCATTTTTTATAAAACTACACGAGCTCAAGTCTTTGAGAATTAGATTTATGCCTCAGAGTGTACTCTGCACATAGAACACATGTCTTTTGAGGGCTGTACCACCCTCACCTACAGGGGCCAGTTGTACGCCACGCCCAGCCCTGAGATTCTAGTGCCGTGACTGTTTGAAGCAAGCTATAGTTGAGGCTATGAAGGTTTTACCTGCGTCGTGCATTGTTCCCCACCATCCCTGGCCGCCCCTCCCTCTTCATCCTTGTCAAGCTTTTCTGTCTCAGTGAGTGTGCCTTTATCATCCTGTGTGGTGGCTAGCACTAGGGACTCTGGTTGCTGCTGCTCCGGTAACGGTCTCCGTGTGTTCTTTGCAGTGCTCTGTGAAGAACTGCCGGACAGCCTTCCATGTGACCTGTGCTTTTGACCGTGGCCTGGAGATGAAGACAATTTTGGCCGAGAATGATGAAGTCAAATTCAAGTCCTACTGCCCGAAGCACAGCTCACACAGGAAACCCGAGGAGAGCCTGGGTGAGGGGGCTGCACAGAACGGGGCCCCCGAGTGTTCTCCTGGGAGCCCTCTGGAGCCCTTTGCCAGTCTGGAGCAGAATAGAGAGGAGGCCCACCGGGTGAGTGTTCGCAAGCAGAAGCTCCAGCAGCTGGAGGATGAGTTCTACACCTTCGTCAACCTGCTGGATGTGGCCAGGGCCCTGCGGCTGCCTGAGGAAGTAGTGGATTTCCTGTACCAGTACTGGAAGTTGAAGAGGAAGATCAACTTCAACAAGCCCCTCATCACCCCAAAGAAAGACGAAGAGGACAATCTAGCCAAGCGGGAGCAGGATGTCTTGTTTAGGAGGCTGCAGCTGTTCACGCACCTGCGGCAGGACCTGGAGAGGGTAATGATTGACACTGACACCTTATAATGACTTAGAGAAGAAGATGTAAAGAGGCGAGCACTTGCCCAGAGCAAGAGATGATAGCCAGTCATTACTCTCAGATTCTTGTACACACTACAGCATGAGGTCGTGTTGGTTAAATATATTTATGGGCTGGTAAACTCACTGCAGTGTGCAAGACTGCCAGTGTGGGAGCTGCTTTGTGATTATTTTTCTTTACACACTTTCCCATTAATCTTTACTGTTCTGCAAGATCAGATGGGGCCTACCCCCTATCCCCCGCTCCCCCATCATTGTAGAGCTGGAGGGAATTGAGCACCAGGAACACGACCAAAGGGTTGACTCAGTATTGTTTACGGCCTAATTTTGAGAGCTGGGATGTGTCTGACTTACAGGGGAGTGGGCAGCAGTAGGGGAATTTCTTGTTCAACCTGGGGAGACATTTCCTAGGGGCTGATGGCTGGATGAAGGGGGCTCATCAGAGCTAAGCACTGCCTCCCGCCGGCCCGTCTTTGCTTCTAGGCTAATTCACAGGGGCGTTCCCAGCTCTGTTGTGGAGCAGAGCAGGCTTTGGGTGCTGATGTGTGTGCATGGACTTCTACACACACCTGTTACAGAAGACACTCTTGGCAGTGAGGTGCTAAGTCATCACGGAGGTTGTGTACATACAGTGTGTGTGCTTGTGTGTGTGTGTGCATCCCTGTCTGGGTTATGTCTGTGTGTGTGGGTGTGATTCCTGGTGCACAGGGCCATGGGTCTGTCTGTGGAATCCTTAGCAATCTCAGTACACTACATGCATATACACAGACTTACATGTTTATCACACTACTGGGTTGCTGATTAAGTGGCTGTTGGCTGCCTGGAGCCTCAGCTGCTGGCACTTCCTCAGCTGTTTGCTGCTTGGTGCCTCCCCCACTCTCCATTACCTCTGGAGTCCCAGTTTGGACCTCTCTTCCTGCTGCAGGAATAATTAGGAGTGGACTGCCCTCCCCAGGGTCTCCAGCTCCCTTAGGTAGTTTTGACTGAGACTTACTAATTGGGGATGTGTCTTCAGCACCTCTCACACCTACTCCCCTGACTGCTAGCTACCTATTAAATTCATTAGTGTGGCAGAGGTGGGATGCAAGTTTTCTGGCCTGAAGCAGCCTGTGCTCAAAGGCACCCAAGTGGCCTGAAACAGTTAATGCTTATCTCCCTTAAGCCCCTCACTTATTAGAGAGGAGTGATTCATCACCTGCTCGGCAAGAGAATCTGACTCATAGATGATTTGAAATGAGAGTGTAGGCAGGGCAGGGATAGACTGCAGATGTGCTTAGCCAAAAGGATCAGTTCTTACAGAGGCCTCTATCACCTTGTTAGAGATGGGGTAGTTGTGAAAGTAGTGTTAAGTGCTCATTAGAGACCCTTTTAGTACACCATCTAAAGCTGGCTTCTTGTGTTGTCCCTTTCTAGATGATGTTAGGATTCTGGCTAAGGTGGCTGGTGTCAGGCTAAGGGGAGGCAGGAGCAGGTTGGTGAGGCTCTCATACACCCCCTGGTGGTTAGTGCAAAGAACCACATGCATTTGTGGTATGTTACTGAGAAAGGGTTCAGGGTAAATGGGTTTTATGGTGAGAAGCTGCCATCCTAACCCAACAACTGCTGTAATTGGGGTGCATGGAGTCAGATAGTCCTTGGGAGAAGTCTCATGTTTTGACTTGTGTTTGTTTCACAATCACCACAGAATAAAAGTGTAGAAAATGCTTGTGGTGTACTAACTCTCTTTCTGTATTTAAGTTACTGAGATTAACATACACTTATAATTAAATTCTGAACTTTTTTTGGAGTCGTCATTTTGCTTTTAAGTAGAATAATGGCTACGATGTATAAGGGAATAAATCAGGATCTGCGCGCGCCCGCACATGTGTATGTGTGTGTGGGTGGCATTACTTAACATTTATTATTAAAAAGTCTAAAGTTTTAATGAATTCAGTGTCAGTTTAAAAGGGTTTATTTATAATGAAAAGTTATGTTTTCCTCATCTGCTGTGAGGACTGTCTGAAAATGCTGAAGTCTATGTCAGACCCTGGAGATTTGTATAGTGCTTTGCAATTATAAATGAGTATCAGGCCAAGGGCTCATCAGGGCAGGCATGACAAAGGAAAAATCCAACCTCACAATGAACTTGTTTTCTCAGTAAGTCAGTGATCTGCCTATTTATGCAGTATCAGTACATGACAGGCACTCAAGAACCAGTTAACCCAGGTGACTGGAATTGAGGCATGTGGTCATTCCTGAACTAACAAGTGAGTAGCATTCATTAGAAATGCAGGTGACTCAGTGATTATGGTTAATTGCTCTTTCTGGCAAATAAACACCTCGGGGGCCTTGCACACCTGGGTACCAATTCTGGCCCAGAAAGTTAGAGGAATGGATATCAGAAGGCACTACAAAGAGAACATGGTTGTGATGTGATGAGTGGGACTTCAATTTCCATAGGCTGCCACCTCACTCTTAAAGGATTCCTGACCACCTAATTAGCTCAGAAATTGAGTACTACTAGTTCAGATAAAGACATCCTCCCTCTGCACTCTTTGTAGTTGTATGGAAAGGTGCCAAGTCCTGGGGGACAGTCATACATTTGTCACTTAGTGGAATGGAACTTTTTGAAAACCCAGTTGAGACCACAGTTGTCCCCTAACAAAATGCATATAAGGCATGGTGTGGCCAACATTGCTTAGAGTTCAGAAAACACACTGCAGCTATTCCTGGCTGTTAGGCCGCTAGTTCTCAGGATGCGGTTCCATGATGCAACAGGAACATTCTGGAAATTTAAAAGTGCAAACTGGAATCAAGTATCGTCAGCATTGTTTGTTTGTGAACTTGCTAGAAGGGGAAAGTGTGACTTGGATTTAGCCTGGTGTCAGGGGACATGAAGTGTTGGGTGTGGATTCTGGCTGCTAGCAGCTGAGGGGAGGTGAATTGGGGATGTTTGGTTGAGTGGGATCAGTCTAGTTCTCTGGGCAAAGGCCATGAGTAGATTCCTGCCAAGAATGCTTTTTTTTTGGGGGGGGGCTGGGGAGGGGTGTCTACTTTGGGGTACTCAGCTCTACAGTGGTCAGTCAGAGCTGGATCAATTAGGCCTTACTTATCCCAGCTGGAAAACATGGCCTTTTTGCTTTGCGGGTTTATTTAGAAGCTCTTCATCTGAGGTCACTGGAATTAAAGAATTTTTCCTACTTAGAGGCCATGGTAGATTCTTCCCTAGCATACAAGCTACAAAAGTTGAGATCCCCTGGTTTCTCTACTTTTATTTTCCTGGATCAAGAGTTTGAGATTTGTCTGCTTTCCATCTGAGTTGAATATGAGCATAAACTAGAATGCCTGTTTCATGTTTCCAAAACTCAGATTCATCTTTATGTAAAAGCTGTCTTATGTGTACTGTCCAAAGTTTTGAATTTGAGATGAGGATTTAGGTTTGATTTTTTAATTTTTAGTTTTTGAGCTTCTACCCATAATCTCATCTGGGTGGAATATGTCTTATCAAAGAGAATGAATAGCCTGTTAGTCATTTCTAGCCCCATGCTGGTTAAGTTTTATCTAAGGAACACCTACTTCCTTGCCTGGGATTGTGGCTGTCAGAGTTAGCTAGGCCCAGTGATGTTATATTTAACTTACACAAGGAGAGTGAGTTCCTTCTTAATTTTTTAATTAAAGCCTATTTGTAACGGCATTAATAATGTAAATGATTAATGTACAACTAGAAACAGGAAGACCCTGCTAGTGAATCTGTCAGGGTCAGCAATGCCTGGTAGTGTTTCCCTTCCTATCTCATGTCCTCATGTAAACTGTACTGCCTTGAACACAATCCTCTAAATTGTGAGGATTTAGAAGGGTCTGAAGACTGAGCCCTGGTGGTGGTAGGGTATCTGCATAGTAAGTCAGTGTGCAAAATAGCATGGCTTGTGCCAGAGAAGCAGCCTGTGACTTTTGAACTTGGATTTACAGTATGGTACAAAGAGTCTGCTCAAAATGATATATTTTTAGGGTGCCATTGATCATAAAAGGGAGGATGTAGTCATTTTTCACTTCTGCCATTGAGGTTGTTGAGGTTTTTATGGGCATCTTCCTGAAAAGGTTCAGCTATTCAGTGGTGGGATGGAGCTGACATTTTGTCTTTAGGCCCATGTAATCTAGTCACTTTTTGTTTTTTTGAGACAGTTTCTCTGTGTAGCCCTGGCTGTCCTGGGACTCGCTCTGTAGACCAGGCTGGCCTTGAACTCACAGAGATCACCTACTTCTGCCTTCTGAGTGCTGGGATTAATGGCATGCGCCACTACCAGGCCAATCTAGGCAGGAGACTTTAGGACCAAGGGATCAGTGACTTAATTCTTTAGTTTTGTACTTAGTGATGACAGGTGGTTTTAAGAGTAGGGAATATTGATTATGGAATCACTAGTGGATGTGTTCATGATGTGAAGCAGTCTTCTATATCAGACATGAGTGGGGAATCTTAGTACTTGGTCTTTCAGTTACAAATGAACTAGACTGAGGTTAGTGGCAGTTGTAAGCTGACGACCCATAGATTCATAGATTGGTTGGGGATGCTGGGACAGTCCCCAGGCATTTGCATACTCCTCTCGGAACACACTGCACTGCTGGTCTGGCTTTGCAGAGTTGAATTCAGTGGACCAAGCAGCTCATCTGATCTTCCAGAGAGCCTTTTGCAAGGGGTTCCTCTTATGCCAGTGGCCTGGAAGCTGCTTGATAAAAGTGTGTGGGGAGGTTGCTTCTGAAACTCCTCTAAATCCACTGACAGTAAGATTGCGGGGATGGCACTGTTGGATGGTAAGCAGAACTCTTGGGCACAAGGCAGCAAGTCCTGAGTAAAGAGTGGAGGTCTCCTCGATCCTGCAGACTGGTGGGGAGGACTGGGATTCTACGTTCTCCTCAGGGTTTACTCCGTGGCTGCTGCAGACACCAAGGGAATAAACAAACAGAATCTTCCTCGTGGCAGGCTTAAAGCACATTTTGATTTCAAATGTCTGTCAAGGCCCTAGTAGGGCCAGTATGTCTCAGGTAAAGGAAAACTGAAAGCACTGAAGTATCATTACTGTATTGCTCACTTAGAATCTTTATTCTCTACGTTCTAGGTTCGGAACCTCACTTACATGGTGACCCGCAGGGAAAAGATTAAACGATCTGTGTGCAAAGTCCAGGAACAGATTTTCAGTCTTTACACTAAGCTCATGGAGCAAGAAAGAGTTTCAGGTATGCATTAAGCCCTAGAAGGGCAAAATTTAGGGCAGGGGTTTGTAGCCTTAACACTGCTATTGAGGGAAAACAGTTGCTCTTTCTTCTGTCCTGTAGGAAGTTTAAGTAGTACAGCTGTTCATATTTAAAGAACACCTTTAAACATTAAAGGCATTATGTTACAGGGAAAGAGCTGAATTTGGCCTTAAATAGGGTTTGAGACCTATAGCATCTCCCTGCTGACCAAATAGAAGCAAGTTGTAAACCTTACTTTTCTCTCCAATTTCCTTATGTAAAGTGGGGATGCTATTTCAAGCTACTTCTTGTAAGTATCAAGAAATTAAAATGAAAGCGAGAGCACATTGCAGTGCTCTTGATAAACATGGGGACAGCGACCAAGGCATGCATTCTCTAGCCTTTGGATCAACCTAACATGTAAATAGATGGAAAGACTCCTTACTGACCACATAAACTCATTTCATAACACTTATGGTGGACTTCCGAAGCTATAAATGTAATTCGGAGTGTGCCGGACATTTATTTAGTGTCTTCTACATTGTTCTGGCCAGCCAAAAAGGAAGATAAATGTGGGGTATATGCTTCCTCTGCCAGAGAGTGGCTGAGTTACTTGAAGACCATGTGTAATGCTGGGCAAGTGGGATTCATTTGCTCTTTAATTAGTCTGGTGTAGAATCAGGACCTCTGAAGTGTGCTTTTAGCACCAGTGTTCTATGATGGCAAGCCCCAAGAAGTAGGTAATGTAAGAGTTTCTTGGAGGAAGTCTGTCCTGGGAACTTGCTCAACACAAAGACCTGAGTCTTGTGGGTTTTGGGCTGGTGAGTTTTGGGCTGGCCTTCAATGGAAAAGAATGAATGACTCCACTTTGGATTGCCCTTTAAAGTCACAGCAACAGCACACTTGACACTTGGTTGTGTGTTGAGTTGTGGTCGAGTCACTCTTCTCTTTCTGATTTTGTGGTCTTTTCTATAGATAATAATGGAATACAAACAACACATATGTTGTTTGAAACTGCTGAAATCCAAACTCTGCCTTAGAATTAGATACATGTGACTAGAGATAACTTGGTTCTAAGACCAAGGGGAATTTTCAATAATATTCTTAGTAACATTAACTTAGATGTGTTCTTGCTAAGATTAAATATTTTCCGGAGAGATCAAGTATCTTTCATTATCTGGAACTTGAACTTAAGCTGCAAAACTTCAAATGTAAGGTTTTCAAAGTGCAGCTTCATAAGTAAAAGTAGTGCAGTTTAGATCTTTTAAGGCTACCCTCTGTCTCTTCATCCTTCCATTGGAAGCTGCTGTTACCTGGGATGGTTAATGAAGTGTACCTGTAGAGTTCTGCCAGTTGAAGCTTTTGGTACTTGAGGTGGATTCAGTGATTGATTACCCATAAAGGATTTTTGTGTGGCTTGAAAGGAGTCATTTTTTATGGGTATCACAAGCAGCCTCTTGCATCAGAGCTGAGGTTTGTACTTGGGTGAGTGAATGAAATTCTCTTCACAAGGGTAGGATGTATTTTGAGTTATAGAACTGTAGTGTAGATTCATCCAGAATTCCTGCTGCTGCTGAGCATGGTGGGTCATGCCTGTAATCTAAGCATTCTGGGGACTGCGGGAGGAGAAGTGCCAACATTTCTAAGTCATTCTGGACTACATTGTGAGTTCTAGGTCAGCCCAGGCTACAGAATGAGACCGTGTTTATAGAAAACAACAAACAGAAGTACAGAAAAGAGAAGCCAATCTTTCCTTCATTTTGAGTTGAGTAAAAAGTATGGTCAGTTGGAATGACTTACTTTTTTGTGGGAGGCTATAGCAAATGCAGCTAAAGCCCTCTAGGGTGGCTTTTCTTTCTCATTTCTAGACTCTGATGCTTAAGACAGTTTCAAGGGAGATGACCATGACTTTACGTGTGTTCTTTAGAATTCATGGCTCAAACTGTTGTGGTTCTGGAAACAAGTAGGGTTGTTCTGCAGAAGGAGAGCATCTTTGGTAGAAATGGTGCTTATGGGAGGCCTATCATTAGATACTTTTGAGAGATATGGGCTCCAAATCCAGTAGACAGAAATTAAAGTTCAGACAACATTGGACTCTCTTCACCTGTTTCCTGTTGGGTATTTCAGTTAAAAAAACAAACAAACAAAACGTATTTCACGTGTGGCTATCCATTGGTTTTTGAGAAAGCAAGCATTTCCAAGACAACAGCTTGTAAAAAGGACCTCAGCTGTGTTGCTTGTGCCTACATCTGATGGACAGTAAGGTCTTGTGAGGGCTCCTGTGACACACTGGAGCCAACTCTTATTCTCCTGGTAGTTCATATCTTAACAGGAGACACAAAATGTGAGATTTGCTTTTTTGTAGCTGGTCTTGATACTCTTGCAAAAACATGGTCCTTATGAATTCACCAGCAGTTTTCAGACCAGAGTTAATGAGTATGAGGGTATGAGATAAATTTGGTAGGTCATGACTAACATACAAAATACAAAATAAGTATGAAGTAGATTACCAAGTGTCAGGCTGGAGAGATGACTCAGTGGTTAAGAGTACTTGGCTGCTCTAGCATTCAAAGGATCTGGGTTTGATTCCCAGTACCCACATGACAATCCCCAACTATCTATTATAACAAACTCCAGTTCTAGAGGATTTGACACCTCTTCTGGCTTTCATAGGCACTGTACCCATGTAGTACACAGACATACATTCAGGCAAAACACCCATACACATAAAATAAAAATAAACAAAAATAATTAAAAAAATAGGAAGTGTCAGTTTCTATCAAGAGATGAGAATTGATATTATTTCATAAGATTTTACTAGGTTAAGCTATGAAACTTAAGTTTTGTGATTTGCATAAAAGCCTAACTAATCTTTAACTTGGATGGCAAGTTGAACCCAAATAGATTTTGCATATACTGTACTTTTTTTTCATATTACATGTCCAGAATTATGTGAACACCTACCTTTTATTCAGTTTATACATTTACATGTATTTGTCCTCAATGGCCCTTTGGAGAAAGAACCTTGAAAGCTCTAGTTAAGTCTCAGAAAGGAAAGTGATGGATGGTGACTGGTAGATGGTATAATTGCTGCTATGTAGCCAGGTAGAGGAAGTGGCAGCCATTGGAAGGATTCTGAATGGATTCCCCTTTGAAAATCACATCTTTGAATTTTGTTTGTCCTTGAATAGATAGTTCAGAAAATTTGTGTTTTAGTGGTTTTGGGGGAAAAAAAAAATGTAGTATACTGACCTCTTAGATTGAAAGCAGATTCTTGAATCAGGTCATGGCTTTAAAAACACTTTTTTTTTTTTTTTTTTTTACAAAGTGCTGGTGACTCTTGGGTGGGAAGTTTGTGTAATGATGCTTCAGGTCTAGAACTTCATTATTTGGCTTTGCTTATGTAATTTTTCCCTTGTGGTTTTCTGTTTGTAGGTGTGCCTTCTTCCTGCTCCTCCTCACTGGAAAACATGCTTTTGTTCAATAGTCCTTCTGTGGGCCCCAATGCTCCCAAGATAGAGGACTTGAAGTGGCATTCTGCATTCTTCAGGAAACAAATGGGTAGTACTTCCTTGGTTCGTTCGCTGAAAAAGTCCCATAAGCGAGATCCTTTGAAGAATAGTCCTGGGAGTGAGGGCAAGACCCTGTTAAAGCAGCCAGATCTGTGTGGTAGAAAGGAGGGGCTGGGGGTCCCAGAAAGCTATCTGAGCTTTGAAAAGACTTTTTCAGAAGCACGTCTCATATCATCAGCACAACAGAAAAACGGTGTGGTGACACCAGACCATGGGAAAAGAAGAGACAATCGTTTTCATTGTGATCTCATTAAAGGAGACTTAAAGGACAAATCTTTTAAACAGAGTCACAAGCCTCTCAGGTCCACAGACACATCCCAGAGGCATCTGGACAACACAAGAGCTGCCACCTCCCCTGGAATAGGGCAGTCAGCACCTGGCATGAGGAAGGAGATTGTGCCCAAGTGCAATGGCTCCCTAGTCAAAGTGCCTACAACAACACCTGCCAGCCCAGTGAAAAGCTGGGGAGGATTCCGGATTCCAAAGAAGGGTGAACGGCAGCAGCAAGGAGAAGCCCATGGGGGGGCCTGCCACCAGCATTCAGACTGTCCCCACCTGGGTTTAGGCCGAGTTCCAGGCAAAGAAAGGGCAAAGAACAGGTTAAGAACCGACAGTGAGAACGATGGGTATGTCCCTGATGTGGAAATGAGTGACTCAGAGAGTGAGGCCTCGGAGAAGAAGTGTATCCATGCCAGCAGCACCATCAGCAGGAGGACAGACATCATCAGGAGAAGCATCCTGGCCTCTTGATGAAACAGACGGTGTGGAAGCATGTGGCTTGTTGCTGGCCATGCTGAGGAGAGCTCTGACATGGGGGCAAGCAAAAACCCATTATTTCTGAGCTACACAAACATATTTCCTTGCAATTCAGATTGAATTTTTTTCCAGAGTCATTTACAAATCATTTGTTGTGAGAAGTTTGTGTTATTTGCAACTTGTTGAGGAAACAGTAGGTTGTAACCACAAGACACTAAGATTAGAACCTGAACTAAACACTAAAAATGAGGTAACTCTAGAGAGGGCCAGGCTTGAAAGGCACCGTGCATTACTGCCCTCTACATTTTTTCCAAAGCACAAACTCTTGGATACTCTGAGTACAGAATCAGATAGAATTCTGTGTTATGAATAAATCCTATTTATAGAAGCCTTCACATACTATTTATAGCCCACAAAGCTTATTTTCTAGGAATGGTAAATGCTGACAGCATTTTGGCTCCCAGGCTGTTGGTGTGAGTAGCTGGGACTCGGAAGCTTCAGCAACACTGGGATCTTGCACACGTGGCATCCAGGGGAAGAGTTTACACAACAGGCGTTGGTGGAAGGCTGGAGGGACAGAGCAGAGCTGCTCAAGTGAGACTTTGGACCTGTGTAGCAGGTCCTGCGCCCCCGAGTGGGCTGTGGACATATGGTGGGTGGAGAGGATGGACCTGGTCGAGAAAGTTCTGTGAGAAAGGGCAGCTGAGGCCCAAGTGTTACTAGTCCTCTCGACCTTCCTCTTTCCTAACTGCTGGTCCTCGGACCCAATTGGGATTTCCCTGGCTACTGCCAGTACTTGACCACCTGGCTTCCAATAACACAATGACTATTCAAGTTCAAGTGATGAACTTCAGACTCTGGTGACTCACTCCCCAGAGTCGACCACTAGTGCGTGTTTGGGGAATCCAGGCTTCCACCATGAACGGATTCCTTAAGCAAAAAGGAAAAAAAAAAAAAGGTAAAACAGGTTATATTTTAAAACAATAGAAAGGCAATATGTTGCGTCAAGCTCTTATATTGACCAAGGCTATACAGGAAAGAAGTCAGTGTACCCTTGAATAGGTTTTTTGGAGTTGGAGTTCTAAACTCTGATTTGTAACTTGGACTTTCGAATTGCAAATGGCAATAACTAGTAAATTATCAGCAATAATTTACCATTAAATTTGAGTACAATGTTCTGTTTTTGCACTTATGTAGTGCGTATGTATTCAGACAAGTGGATAGTGTTCAAGTCCTGTTATTTTCTTTGGCATTCAGTGTAGTTGTGAATCAAATTTAAGAGAAGGAAATAACAATGAGATTTAGATTTAAGGGTATTTCGAATAAGCCCAGTTTCCCCTAAATTACCCTTAGTTTGTTAATATCAATGTTTGGATTCCCATTCATTTATACATCTGTTTCCATGTGGCAGGGACATTCTGATATTTAATGAGCAATGTTTTGAGTTTGTAGAAGCTTTCAAGTCTTCCAGATGATTGTCAACAACAGAAAAGGCTTATTGAATTCCATCTTGCTATGCAAGTTTTATCAGATGATCAAATGACAGATCTGATGCATCCCATTGTATGTATGACATTTTCAAACCAAGTCTTAACTTCTCAAGTACATTGTAGTAGCTAATTCAGGGGCGGGGAAAGGATGACCCAGGTTTTAGATTGACTATTTTTGAGCTGTGGAGCTCCTTTTGAGACTGCTGCCCAGATCAGCTTGTTGCTACCGGTATTTGAAGGTTCTTAGGAGTCCAAGTTGTACTTTCGCTTGTAGCTTAATTTAAAAATGAGATGTTTTGCATATGAACAAAACCCTTTTGCTGGATACAGGAAAAGGTTGGACTCTATCTAGTTATCTTTTGTTTGCAGCAACAGTACTGGGTGAAAATAGAATTTATAGAGGAATAATTTGTGAAGCCATAGAAAGAAACCCTAAATTAATCTAGTGAGTATATAGCCTCTCACCAGTTTAAGAGGCACCAGATCCATTTGCACTATTAGGAATGCTAGTTTTGTGCAAAAATAATGCCTTACCTGTTTTCCCCCCACATTTAGGTTGAAAAGCTTTCAAATGTTCCAAGTTATGCTGAACCAAAAAACAAAACAAAATAAAAAAATAAAAAAAATTTCCCCACAAAAACAAAACAAAAAATAAAAGCCCACACTTTTTATTACTGCTTTGAAATGCAAATGGTATAGAGCACGGTTTCTGACAGTGTAACGATAGCTTTGTAAGTTAGTTTCATGTCATGCTGGGAACTCTGTATGAGGCGGCCATACACAGCGACAGCCCACCTACCCACTTGCATTCTATTAGTATGGAGCTTTTTTGTTTGTTTGTTCTTTTGAATCTTCCTTGTGCATCCTGACCAAGAAATATCTTTGATTATGATCAATGTATTATGTCAAAATGTAGGCTAGTTAAACTTTTGTAAAGTTGCCTGGAATGTCATTTGTTAGGTTATAAACACAAAATTTAAATGAAGGGTTTTATGTGTTGTGTACAAATCTTAATTATTTTAAAATGGACAAACTTGTCATTACATTTGTAACCTTGTACAGAGGATTTTTCACTATGTGCCTAGCTTGGTGTCCATTCAGCTAAAATTGAAAAGAAAAAAAGGTGCATGAAGAGTTAAAATCAGAAGTTAAACAAAGTATATGTAGAGATGACTATTTTATATTACATGGCCCAATCCTGTATTTATTTCTACCCCCTTTTTGAAAGTATTTATAAAACTAGTTGAAGACAGCTGTATTTTTTTGTTGAACTATTTAGTAGAATTTGTGCCTTTTTGTCTGTATGTGAATAAATGCTGTACATTTTGCAATACATTTTTAAGTGTCTGTTCTGTTAATCTGCTTTTGGTTAAGGGCCCTCACAGTGGGTTTGTCGTCTCACTGTTACATGGACAATGAGAACTGTAGGGGACACACCTACCCAGAGGACATGGAATCACTGGGCTGGTTTCTAGACACTGCTACTAATAGTTGCCCTGTGTGTTGTCCGTTCCCCACCACCCCTCCATGCAGCACTTTGAGCGCTTTCCAAGATAGAATTTGGATCTGAAGCAGTTTTTGAAGCAACACAGACTAGGGTTTAAAGGCCGAGCTGTGGTTTATTACTCACATAACCAGTCAAGTCTTTAATCCTCAGTTTTCTCAGAGGTGTTATGCTTCCTACCTCAACCTCCCAGGCAAGGTGGTATATGCCTGTAATCCTGTAACTTGGGAGGTTGAAAAAGAATCACTAGGTATTATTTCAATGATCTTCAAAAACAGCACCCCTAAAAGACATATTTGCGTGTACCTCCAAAAGAGAACACTTGTCCAGTGTGTGCAAGACCATGTTTCTCTCTCTACTGCTGCAAAGACAAACATTTTGGTGTCTTACTGGAGTTGCAATATTTAGAGCATTTCAGAGATCTTCTGCAAAGCACATACTAGGCATCGAACCATGGTAAGCCATCGTTTTTCACCATTAGGATGCTCCAGGAATCTCTATGATTTGGTAAGCCTGTCCAGGTTAATGCTATTCCCGAAGGCTGTATTTGTGAAGTATGAAGTGCTTAACAGTTTTTCAGAGTAGTTTCATTAAATCCCTTTGAGTACAGAATACTGGAACAGTAGGTCAAATAAGAGGGACTGACCTACATTCCCCAAAACAGGATGTCTAAGATCACAGCATTGGGACTTGGCAAAACTGGGCCTCCCTCAAAGTTTTAGTTTTGAATATTTGCTCTGGGAACAGTCTTACACAATCTGTCCAGTCAAATGCACCCTGATGTTGGGGCGGCAAGCCTGATGTAGTGTACCAGGTTTCTATCTCTACTGCTGCAAAGTGTAGTGTAGATTATGATTAGAAGCAGCGATAGCATGCCATTACTGCTCTACTCGAATTTATAATTTTGAACAGTCTCTTCTAACATGAAGTGACAATACTTGGCTAAACCTTTGTTTATTTCTCCTTGTCCTCCTTAGTGACTATTTACTTCCATGTTGTTTGCTCTCATAAGACTCCAGAGAGAAATAACTGTGATTCTTCCTATAAGGTCTTCAAGTTGAATAATCACAATAGCTCCCTAGGGAAATTAAGTTCCCAGGAGCCAAAGGAAGGGCCCGGTGTTGGCAATTCTGTAATCTGTGACGGGAAATGTGGCACCAGGGATTTGAGTTCATGTTTCCACCCAAATCAAGGAGAAAATGGTTCTGCCTTTGAAACATTAGCCATCTGCATTAAACTGCCGTTAATTGCAACACTGAAATCTTTCCTCCAGTTTCTCTTTAATGCTCAGTACTGCCTTAGACATTCAGCCTCGTCTATGCCAGTTCAGAGAGCTCAGTCTCTGAGAAAGATTAAAAGCCAATCTAATCTGTCCTGTCCATTCCTTGGTTTCTGCTGTTCTCCATGTAGCCGAATTCTTTTTCTGAATGTACTGCTTTCTCAAGGGGGAGTAATTCTCTGATTATACAGATGCTTCAGGTTTGGGTATTCAGTTTTTCTCTCTTGTTTTAGGCAGCGACACCCTGGGAATCCATTGTGAATCCTTTCTTCAATGGCCCATTGTTCATCAAGGTCTCTACCACTCCAACAATTTTCGTTTCTTGGGGTTCCATCACCTCTTCAGGGTTCTTCATTTCTTGCTAGATTGTTGCAGCAGCCTAGTCTTGTTTCCTTGACTCACACTGTGCTGAAATGAACTGTTTCCCCTAATTAGCTGTAACCTTGCCAATGCTATCTCCACAGTAACAACTTCCAAATGGCAGATTCTGTCATTCGGTACAGCTTTCAGAGGAGCCTCCAAACTTGGTAATTAGACTGGGCTTATCAAGTGGCAAGCACTGGTCTGTACTACATATACTCATTTGTTGAGTCGTTGGGCAGGCACTGTTCTCTTTTTGCCAATGAGGAAACTGAGGCTCACCATCTGTGGGGAGATCTGGAAACCATTTCCAGCTAGTCTGAGACAAAGTCTCCAGGCTCTGCTGCTTTCAATATGAAAGTAGTTCACATAAAACAATTCACATGCTCTTGAGGACATATAGCCCTATATATGTGAACTTTACTTCATCAAATCATATATAGTAAAATCAACAGTTTTGGCTTTGTATATTACATTATGAGACTATGAGCATGAAATGACAGAAGTCCAGTCTGTTAAAAACTATGTTCTGCCTTTTGCCAGGAAGAATGAAATTACTTTAGCTATACACCTTCATGTAACACACATACTTATGGCACAACAAATACACATATGAATAGTATTAGTATTCCTAATACTGCTATTAGGAATGCAAAGGATAATTCTCTATAGTCCAACAATGTTTGGAAGATAAAATTATTTAAAATTAGTTTCTGGTATGAGGATTGTTCTGACACTTTAAATTGAAATAATGCAATAATCTCCAAATCAAAATTTTTTTTGTGATATTAGGCATAACAAGCCTAACCATTTCTATAAATGGATGAGCAGTGCTGGCAGGTATGGTGGTGAATGTCTGTAATCCCAGTACTAAGGAACTGAAGCTGAAAGACTGAGTTTGAGGCAGCCTCAAATAAACAAAACAAGTAATGCCAAGTCAAGCAGCAAAGCAAAGCAAAATGAATGGCACGTCGTTCTACTGCACTGCCAGTCTGTTCTGCCAGTCTCCATGGCTAGGCTTGTATATGATAGAGCTTTCTTAGCATATCTACCAACTGTGGGTCAGCTGGCTATTTTACCTACTTATCTGGCTGCTGGTTCTAATTTCAGAATTATTTCCAATGTAAAACAATGTTTATCACGAAGCACACCTTTTCCTCTGTTGTTTCTCATACAGCATCCTCAAAGGCAGACTTTCCTCTTTTCCTCCCTAGTGGTGACTCTGCTCCAGCTCTAGCGTTTGAATTGTTCTTTTTATTTAGAAAAGTAGTGTTTTCCACTACTTGACTGCTATTTAGGATATGGACACTTTGTTTTCTGGGTTTAGAAATATTACCAAATAAGTTCCACTAGATATAAAGACACAGGGAAGTTTTCAAGGTACTAATGAAGGGCTCTTGGATTAGGGTTTGAGTCAGAAAGGGCAGGATATGATACCAAGACTCTTGAAGATGGCAGGTGAATGACATGCACATGCAGATATTTGGGAGCTCCAGGAGACAGGAACCCTGTGAGGTAGATGACAACAGAGAAACCTTGCTTTCAGTAGCAGTGAAAGGAGGGAAACCTGGAAAAACCTGAGAGTTCAGTGTGTACTCAGGAGGGCTCCAATCTGACTGAGGAATGCTTTTCCCCCAGTGAGTGACACAGAGGACAGGGACTTCTGCATATGACAGGGCTTTCAGGAAACCCACACTGCACATTCAATAACAGAAATGGGAGGGGAGGGAGAAGTTTGCTTTCTCCACACTTTACTTGAGCAGTGGCAAGAGGTCATTTAAAAAAAAGAGCCCTGCTGAGTGGGCTAGGCAGACACTGAGGCAAAGGCCCCTTTGGGAGCCCAGACAAGTGTCAGTGGGCCTCTCAGCATGGCCTGTAGAATATAGTTAGCCTGGAGAAGGTATGGCACCTGTACCTAGGTGAGAGATGACATACAGACCTTGGACCTGCACCCAATACTCTTTCCTTCACTTCTGCTCTTCCCTTAGTTAATATCTAATTTAAATTTAATGGATGTGTTTATTGTGGACTATTAATTTAAGATGTGTTACATTTGTTTATGCTGTAGAACATTTGTTTAATGATGCAAAGATGTACTGCATTCTTTTATGTTGCATGTATTTAACTCTGTGAAGCTGTGTTCCTTTGCCTGTCTAAAACACCTGATTAGTCTAATAAAGAGCTGAATGGCCAATAGCTAGGCAGAAGAGAGGAAACAGGTGGGGCTATTGGGCAGAGAGAATATATAGAAGCAGCACGAGAAGAGGAGGAGGAGCAAGAAAAAGGAGGAAAGAAGGATGCCAGAAGCCAGCCACCCAGCCAGCCATGAAGTAAGAAGGGAAGAAAGACATAGAATAAAGAAAGATTAAAAAGCCCAGAGACAAAACAAAGAAGAGAAATAGGTTAATTTACATAAGAAAACTGGCTAGAATTAAGCCAAGCTAAGGCTAGGCATTTATAAGTAAGAATAAATCTCCCTGTATTTATTTGAGTAAACAAACAAACAAACAGAACGACACATGCTGGCTAGTTTTTTTATGTCAACTACACAAGTTTACAGTCATCTGAGAGTAGGGAACCTTAATTGAGAAAATGCCTCTGTAAGATTGGGCAGTAGGCAGGCAAGCCTGTAGGATACTTTCTTAGTGATTGATGTGGGAGAGTCTAACCCACTGTGGGTGGTGCCACCCAAGGCTGGTGGTCCTTGGTGCTATAAGAAAGTAGGCTGAAGCCGGGCGGTGATGGCGCACGCCTTTAATCCCAGCACTTGGGAGGCAGAGCCAGGCGGATCTCTGTGAGTTCGAGGCCAGCCTGGGCTACCAAGTGAGCTCCAGGAAAGGCGCAAAGCTACGCAGAGAAACCCTGTCTCGAAAAACCAAAAAAAAAAAAAAAAAAAAAAAAAAAAAAAAGAAAGTAGGCTGAGCTATGAGGAGCAAGCCAGTAGGCAACACCCCTTCATGGCCTCTGCATCAGCTCCTGCCTCCAGAATCCTGTCCTGACTGCTTTTGATGATGTTACATGGAAATGTGAGTGAAATGAACTATTTCCTTTCCTAGCTGCTTTTGGTCATGGTGTTTCATCACAGCAGTAGTCATCTTAACGACGGCAGTTGACCAGTTTTGACCTGTCTTATTCTCATTTGCCCTTTGTTGTTGGTAAGTTTGTCCAAAATACAGCTCCAGACACAGGAGGTGGGAGCTGGAGGTCTTCCTGCCTCAGCTGCAGTACAGAAGCTGTTTTAAATGCTACCACTGCATCTCTTTGTTCTCTTCCTTTCCCTCTAGCTGGAGCTGTCTTAGCGTCCTCCTTCACTGAGTATTTTCTCTCTTCTCTCCGGAGCTCCAGTACTCCAGTCATGCCCTGCTCACTCCCTTGCCATTCCTATCCAGAGGAAACAGGTATTTTAATATACACTCTACTATCCTTGTTCCTCTACGCCCTCTCCAGTTATTGGAGTTCAAACAATGATGGTTTTTATTGGCTATGATGTATTTTCATCTCTTGGTGTGACAGTTCTGCAATTTGTATGCTGCTCTTGGAGAACAGCTGGTAATCAAGCCTAGTACCCTGAGCATAGATGAGGGTTTAGTTACTGAATTATACCCCAGTCAGCAGAACAACAACTGAGTCTGATCGGAACATCACAGATACACCAAATCAAAGAATATGGGTGACTTGAAACAACAAACAAACACTCAACCAATGAGAGCCCAAATGCCAAGGCAGAAACATAAGAACAAACATAAAAAACCAGGGCAACACGATTCTTCTGCAAATTACTAATTCCACAGTATGTATTCCCATGAGAGTGAGTTAGGTGAAATCTCAAACAGAGAATTCAAAAGAATCACCTTCAAATATGTTCAATAAAACCAAAGATGAGCCGGGCGGTGGTGGCACACACCTTTAATCACAGCACTCGGGAGGCAGAGGCAGGCGGATCTCTGTGAGTTCGAGGCCAGCCTGGTCTACCAAGTGAGTTCCAGGAAAGGCACAAAGCTACACAAAGAAACCCTGTCTTGAAAACCAAAAAAAAAAAAAAAAAAAAAAAAACCAAAGATGACACAAAATAAACTTCTGAATAAATTAAAAGAGAACAAAAGCAGTTGAATGAAATAAGTCAATACAGGATCCAAAAGAGGAATTTAGTAAAGTGATACAAATATTGAAGAAAAATTAAATTTAAGTTTCAGAAACAAAAACCTCAATGTAAATAAAAAACTCAGAGGGAAGTTTCATCAATAGAGTGGTTAAGTGGAAGACAGACACTATGAGGGCTTTAAAAGAAGGTATCAAGCCGGGCGTTGGTGGTGCACACCTTTAATCCCAGCACTCGGGAGGCAGAGCCAGGCGGATCTCTGTGAGTTCGAGGCCAGCCTGGGCTACCAAGTGAGTTCCAGGAAAGGCGCAAAGCTACACAGAGAAACCCTGTCTCGAAAAACCAAAAAAAAAAAAAAAAAAAAAAAAAAAAAAAGAAGGTATCAATACATTCAGAGAATGAAAGATGTAGTAAAAAATATGAACAGGACAGTGGATAACATTAAAAGACCAAATCTATACAAATCATGGGCACAGGTGAGTGTGGGAGTTTAAAGAAGAAATGTCTCCCACAGGCTCATGTATTTAACACTTGCTGCCCAGCTGATGGCACTGTTTGGGGAGGTTTTGGAATCTTAGGAGGTGCAGCCTTATTGGAGGAAGACTGTCACTGGGGATAGGCTTTGGGGGATCATAGCCTTGCTTCACTTTCTATTTACATTCCCTGGTTCTTATGTGCAGATAAAGATGTGACCAGCCAGGTGCTGTACCATGCCAAGAAGTTCCCACCATTATGTACTCTAGAACTGTGAGCCAAAGGAATCTTTCTTCTTAAGTTGCCTTGGCCATGGTACTGCATCACAGCAACAGAAAAGTAAACTAATGATGAGCTGGTACCAGGGAACTGGAGTTTTCGCTCTAAAGAACCAGACTGGTGTTTTTTTGAGGAATGTGATGGACTTTGGACCAGAGACCTATATTTTTGATGAGCACGGACCTGTGACCTAAAAAGAGTGCTATGTTACCTAGTCTCAGAGAACACCCAGATGTGAGTCCTATCCCAGGCACCAAGAACATTTATAAAGGCTACCACTGAATCAATGCCAGCACACACTACAAACTGAAAGGTGCTGTGCTGCAGAGTGTAAGGGAGTCTGGTTCTAAACCCAGCTGTGGCATTTGCCTGTGATATGACTCTGGCAAATATTTAATGTTTGCCATACTTTCCATTATTGGGAAGGAAATCATCTCTACCAAGCAGCAGTGTTGGATTATATGTGATAATAAATGCAAATGCCTACTACTCCATAGATTATCAATAAATATATACCAGTAATATGTATCAGCACATTTATCACAGATCCGGAACAATTCTCCAATGTTACTTTAGGTAAAACTTCTCTAATATTATTTACACTCTATTAGTTTACATGAGAGGAGATGCTAGTCTCTTCCTATTTTCACAGATCTAAGTGCTTCTTCCTCACATATCATACTAAATTCTTCTGACTTTTTCCTTTCAAGAAAGGACTTGGTTACCATCAAGTGAAAATATTGAATGAAAATTTCCTTAATGTCTTATTAAAACAATTAAATGGTTTCAATAAACACTAAAGGAATGAATCACTATGACTAGGATGCTACAAGGAGTTACTAAGAAGACTAGCAATTTTGTTGATCAGGATTATTAGATTAGGCGTCAGAAACATGCCTAGTGTGGCACAAATGGACATTTGCAAGGCCAAGGATGGTTCTTTCTTGGTGTTCTAAGGATAAGGTACAAGCAGCAACAAAGACTGGACTGGAAAAACATATTGAGCAACCATACCTGATGGGCTCTGCTTTGTTATCAAGTAAGGTAACTGTGACTGAAGAGACAACGGGGGTCAGTGTGCATACTGGAGCGCCTGTAGGAATGTGGAGTATGTGGGGGATTTTTGCTTTTAGCAGTACTGGAGACTGAAACCAGGTTCTCATGCACACAGGCAAGTACTCTTCTACTGAGCTATACCCACAGCCCACTGAAAAGTTTTATGGTAAATTCTTGGGCTAAAAGGTGACAGTACTGTAAAAAATTACTTTCAAGATGTCTTTCTTTTCCTATATATGTACATAGTTATTTTTCTTCTTCATATATGATAGTTTTAATATTACCACAAATGCTATAAAATGATAGTATTAATACTACCACAAATGCTAGTATTAATATTGCCACAAATAATACTAATAATAGTATTAATATTACCACAAATGCTTATGTAGTAATGATCAGTAAGAGAAATCAGTATCTTTTTGCTTGTAAAACCTTAAGTATACTCATATGGTTAGGGGAACTAAACACATTTTTATTTATGTTTAGTTTTATGTGTGGGTGCTTTGCCTACACGCATGTGTATGCACTCATTGTATGGATGCAGTGCCCATGAAACCAGAAGAGGGATCAGATCCTCTGAAACTAGAGTTACAGATGGTTGGTAGCTACCACATAGGTACTAGGAACCAAACTTGGGTCCTCTGGAGGAGTAGCCAGTACTGCCCTTAACTGTGGAACCATCTCCTTAACCCCCAAATAAATTTATTTTTAAGAAAAAAGTTTACTACAAATTTATTATTTTACTTCCCCAAATACCATTTTCTTTGTTATTTTTATTTAAATTTTTTGTTTTGAGACAGGGCTCACTCTATAGCTTAGGCTGACTCAGAATTCATGATATAACCAGGTTGGTTTTGCATTCAAAGTCATCCTTCTGCCTCAATATCTTGAGTGCTGGAATTGCAGATGCAAGCCACAGTACTTAGCTAGATTTATTGCTTTGCTTGTTTGCTTTGAACTTTTTATTTTTTTGAGGATTTTTCTACATGAGTACTGTGTTTATATTTTTAAAATCTGTTATTTTTAAAAAAGGATTTATTTTAGTATTAATTATGTGTATGTCCTTGTATTGTTGTGTACACATGAAGTACCCACAGAGGCTAGAAAAAGGAGCTGGGTCTCTTGGATTTGGAGTTTAGACGGTTGTGAGCTGCCCTCTGTGGGTTCTGGGAACTGAACTTGGAGTCCTGAGAAGAGCAGCAAGTGTCATAATTGCTGAGCCATCTCTCCAACCTCAAAACTTGCTATTTTGGAAAAAATGCTCAAATGTGCTCTGGCCAAAGAAGAGATTTATGTAATACTGAAATAATTTTCATGGTGACTGCTTGAGAGTTGCTCTAACAAGGCAGTGCAGCAAGGGAACCATAGCTGGTGAATAAATGAATGGCTGAATTGCTGCTAATTTTCTCCTGAGTGGAGGACTTGGAGTTCTCACCAGAGGAGAATTAGGAGCTACTGACTGCCCCAATTTGCACATTTGTACACAAAGGGAAGAAGCAGTAATCACATCTCCTTTCTTTCTCAGGCTGACATAATAAAAGAGACATGAATAAATAAAATGAACTAGCTATGTGGGCTTCAATTTTAGATTTAGGTAATTTCTTTTCCTTTCCTATTCATTTTCCCTGTCTCCTAAAACACAGTTCACAGAAATGATACTGTCTTTGTAAATGAAGTTAAGACTGACCAATACATGAAATGTTAAAATTCTGCATTTTCACATTAGAAATTATTAACAATTTTGGAGGCCCGAGTGACATACTCACTCTATAGCTTGTGCTCCTCTTGGAGAATACTCGGATATTTAGGGAGAGAGCTAACTGGAGGGTTGTTGTTAGATGCTAAGAGTAGTTCTCAGTTCAGCTAACAAATAGGCCATTCTGCATGACCCTGTCTGTACTTAAAACTTAGGTTTGTGGACAGTTACTCCACACTCTCAACATTCCAGGAACACAGCAGGGTGCTAAGGATATAGTGGTGAATGAAAATAGATGTTAGCTTGTCAGGACCTTCCAAAAGTAAAATAATAATAATAATAATAATAATAATAATAATAATAATAATAATAATAAATAAAAAAAGGCCAGTTAATTACGAGTACTGACAAGTACAATGAGAGAAAAAAAAAAAGCTCACTATTAATAACAGTGTAACAAGAGAGGGTTCACTTAGTCTCAAGTTAGAGAACTCTAATCTGAGGAAATGATATTTGAAATCTGAAGGTTTCATATAAATGCAAAAGCATATGCAGGCTTTGTTGATTGGAGGAAGAATGAGGTACCAACAGAATTAAAGGAGGCCACTAAGTTTAGAGCACAAGAAAGAGGGAAAATGGTGTGGGAAGAGGCTGAAGCTGCTAGCCATATCATAGGAGACTCTGAGGCAAACTCCTCCATTCTCAGGACTTCAATTTGCAGCTCCTTGACAAAGATTCCTGTGATTATGTCAGTTTGTTAGCACCATTCCTAAATTTTGGGGGGTGAACACATATACAGAGGTATTTTCACATTGCTCCAACTCATTTAGAAAACTGTTAAAGCCTTCTAACTGGTTATTCAGCTGTAAACCCGTCTGCTGTACCAGTGTGCAGGAAACTCAAACCAGAAAAAGAGAGTAAGCATAGAGATCTATGCAGCACTGCAGGACTACAACAACTCAAAGCTACACAGACTTGGAATTTAAGATCTCCATCTGATTAGTAAACTTTGAAGAAAAAGAAAGGATAAAAACACCTTCTAAATGTTTAAATATTGTCAAGTTCTATAAATACATAAAACTAGGGTTAAAAATGAGTCATTACAATTATGCATTCAAATACATGACAACATTTTATAAAATACATAATTTATTACATTTATGAGTTATAGTAAAATAGAGAATCTTAAGAACTATAAAAATGACTTAGAAATAACAAAAAGATAGTAAATCTCCAAATCTTAGAACCTGTAATACCAAATTCTAGAGTTTTTATTTAACTTCTTTTGAAAATACTATGTTCTCCCAAGATTAAAAAGGGAATTAAGAATAGACACATTGATGAAGGCAGTGCGTTCTTCTCAGCTGGCTTTATTCTCCACTGAACCTCAAATATAGGATTATATATATATCTATATTTTTACTTACAGGAAGCTGTCACTGTTCTGTTTTCCAATAACCCTCAAAACAGAATGGAAAATGCTTATGCAAAATGACACAAGCTTTCCCCATTCTCCGCAGGCTTCTCCATGTCAATACACTTTGGTACAACAGCTTTCCCAACTCTACGGTTCTGTCAGTGAACTATGAATATGTTTAAATATTTTCCAGATTCATCATGGAGGCTGCTTTTCTTCTCTGCACTGTTATCACACTGAGCTGCAAACAAAATAAACAATCAGTAAGCAGTTTCTCTGCACAAAGCATAGTGTGCTGTATCACAACCACCAGTTATTAGTTAGTCTGAGGAGAAAGGTCTTCAAAGAGGTCTTTTTGGTGTGATCATTCTATTTTACTCTTGAAGCGTCTGAATCACATTAGAGAAATGCATGCCAAATATGACAGTCCATAGCACAGAGTGACACTGTGAATCTCTATATTCCACAGATGGTGAAAAAACATTCTGATAAAAGTTAATTAGCAAAGTGTCTTAAACGCAAATGTGGTCTAGGCAAATATAAAGCAGAGCTGGTAATCAGATCATTACAGATTTTAAGTAAGACAAGTCTAAGGGGAAAGTTTGAATATTAACTGAGGTTAATTATATGTACATATGATAATAAATTAACAATACAATACAATACATAGCATAAAGCAAGTGTCCTTCCCCAAACCGTCCTTCACTCTAGTTATCTCTTCAGATACAACCTCTACCTTCAGTTTATTTATTTATTTTTGAAACAGGGTCTCACTATGTAGTCCAGACTAGTCTTTAACCTTGTGATCCTCCAGCATCAGCTTTCTGAGTCCCAAAACTATAGGTAAAAGCTACTATCTCCAGCTACTTGCAGCTTTGAAGTCTATTTCTTTATATATTTTCTAAATGAGCACACATACCCCTTGGTAGCTAGAAAGTCTGAATCTACTTCCCTTTCCTGCTTAGATGATCTGCCTCAGAAATAACGGCAAATAGACTGACTTTATTTTTCTTAATATCTGCAAACTTCCCCTATCTGAACACAATTTTATTCGTCATTTACTGTTGAGTATTTGTATGATTTTAAAATTAGAGGGAAAGTCAGGTGTGGTGGTACATGCCTTTAATCCCAACATTTGGGATTGACAGACAGGTTAGATGGAGCTTTTTGAGTTTGAGGTCAGCCTGGTCAACACAGTGAGTTCCAAGGCAGCCAGGGCTGCACAGAGAGACCTTGTCTCAAAACTAAAACAAAACCCAACAACAAGAACAAGAACCACACATAGCTACTAGATGGCAGCATGCCATGCCATCAGTAACTAAGAATAATACTGTGATGGTAACAGTACATTTATACCTAATATTAGTTAATAGTATGTTTGACTTGATTTGCTTCGTTGTCATCATTCCTTCCATCCATCCATCATCTGTCCATCCGTCCCTTCATCACTCCCTCTCCCTCCACCCATGCACCCATCCATCCATCCATTCCTCCCTCCCTCCACCCACGCATCCATCCATCTGTCCCTCCATCACTCCCTCTCCTTCCACCCATGTATCCATCCATCCATCCATCCCTCCACCCACGCACCATTCCATCCATTCCTCCCTCCCTCCACCCACGCACCCACCCATCCATCCATCTGTCCCTCCATCACTCCCTCTCCCTCCACCCATGTACCCATCCATCCATCCATCCCTCCTTCCACCCACGCACCCATCAATCGTTCCTCCATCACTCCCTCCACCCACATACCCATCAATTCATCCCTCCCTCCATCCATGTACCCATCCATCCATCCTCCCTTCATCCCTCCTTCCCTCCCTCCCTCCACCCACCCACCCACCCATCCATCCATCCATCCATCCATCCATCCATCCATCCATCCATCCATCCATCCATCCATCCATCTCAATTGTCTAAATGCTCACTGAACTGGTCTCTACTCATTCCTAAAAGGGAGGAGTTATTGCTCCTAATTTAGAAGAAATGGCTCATTTTATTTATATGATGTGTGTACATTATGAGAAATTACTCTTTACTTACTCTAGAATTTCACTGATATACTACATTTTCCAAATTATTTCCCAATGGCTAAGTTTTTATATTGTATTTTCTTTTTATTTGGTTATATACAAGTGTACATTAAATAAAGGTAACTTGTACCTGAAATATTGTTTCTACTTAAAACCTAAAATAAAAGTACAGTTTGAAACATCAGAAAGATACTTTCAAATATAGACACAAGTACCTGACTTTGGACAGAATGTTATGTCCAGTTATTATCAGCAGAAACTTTTGTGCAATGAATAATGTTCTGTACCTGCTCTTTCCAATCTTCCTGTTAGCCAAGTTACCAAACACTTGAAATCTGGCTAGTACGACCTCAAATTTTTATTTCATTTAAAAAAGTTGTCTTTGGTTACTAACTACTTTACTAGAGATGGTAGTTCTAGATATAAGTGTAGATAGAGGATACCAATGTTTATTTCATATATAAACTTTACTTTTCCAACTGCAAGTCCTAAAGAGACTAATTTTGTGGAGGTTAATTGAGTAAAGATCGACTATTAGTTCTCCGGGAACTTCTGAGGACTCTTGTTTTTCATCTGTGAAAGCTGTTTGTCATCTGTGGATAGTGAGGATATTCCCTACCTGCTGGGATGCTGAAGCAGCTCTCTCTTCTGCCTGACTTAGACGTCTTTGAAGTCTGTTGGCTTTTTCTTGATGTTCCAGAATTAACTTTTCATTCTTTTAAGGGGAAATATAAAACAAATTCAAATCCAAATGTGATATGGGCATGTTTTATGGAATAGCCAGTGAAAAATTGGGACATCATTTCATTACTTGTAAAATAAAGATAACATTATCTCCATATTTACATTTTCCAAGTTATGAGCACCATATTACACAGTTGATTTTATTTCTTCCTAAGTCAGTGGTTCTCAACCTGTGGGTCAAGACTCTTTGGAGGGTTGGATGACTCTTTCACAGAGGTCGCATATCAGATATCCTGTATATTAGGTATTTACAGTATGATTCATAAGAGTAGCAAACTTATGAAGTAGTGATGAAATAATTTTATGGTTGGAGGTCACTACAAGATGAAGAACTATATTAAAGGGTTGTAGCATTAGGAAGGTTGAGGACCATTGTCTTAAGTTATTTCCTTCCCTCATATCATCCAAGACCCGATTTGACAAATCTAAAAGCAAACTGAATCATAAATGAAAACAAAACTTTTTGAGTTTTTGGCCTGTTAACCTTGTGGTGCTTGATCATTGATTGCTTAGGGCCACAGAAGCCAAGCACTGGGCCTTATAACCACAGCCTCAGCAAGGGATGAACTCCTTTTGTGTGCTCCCCAAGACATCTGCATCCTGCAGAAGCTATTAGGGTCCAAAGGGTTATTAGACATTATTATGCATTGAATTCTATTCCCCCAAAGGTGCTCCAGTTCTAATCCCTTGTAGTTGTGAATGTGACCTTACTTGCAAATAATTTTTGCAGATGATTCAGTTAAGGGGATTATAGTGGGCCATACTGCATGGCTGATGTCTTCATGAAAATGGCAAATTTGGACACGAAGACAGATAAATACAGGGAAGATACTGTGAAGATAGAGAAAGCACCACTCATAAGCCAAGGAATGCTTTGAGCTGCAAGAGCTGGGAGAAAGGTGGTCAGAGTCTCTCAAGAAGCCAACTATAGACACTTTCTTGCCTCTGGAACCATGAGGACACAGATTTATGTTACTTACACAGCCTAGTTTGTTATCTTATGATATAACAGGAACTATGAGTATCATGCTATCATTATATACTGTCATCCCAACAAATTAAAAACAATTTGTCAACCGAAATGTGTTCTTTTTCTACACTTACCTGCTTGGTACAATACAGCCTAAAAAGACATTTTTGTACAAATAAAATTATTATATAGGTTTTCTGGCATTTAACTGAATCCAGAGAATATAAAGCCAAACAGGAATGGCTAAAACCCCCCTTTTCTATGAAGCACTAGATAGTTGTTTATGTCCTAGCACAGAAGGGTTAGGTTAGAGTGAATGCCATGCCTAGTTACATGTAACAATGAGAAAAACAGCACAGGGTTAAAATGAGCTTATTATAATTAATAGTGTCAACAAGCAAAATTAAATCTACAAAGAGAACTGTATCAGCTGTACTAAACAACCAAGTTGTTTAATTATTAAATTTTTAAATTTAAGTTTTAAATTGTAAATTTTAAAGTTTTAAATTTTAAGAGGCACCTCATACACTAGAGAAAACTTGTGGAGAGATCCCATTATCTACAATAATCACTTTGATATCTACAATGAGACTATATATAATATATCTTTCTATATGGTTACCATAATGGTTAAAACAAAGTGCAGACTGGGTAAATCTGATCTTTTTTTTCCTTTTGATCAAATATTGTTAACTGTACTGTACTGAAAATTGTGTGTGTGTGTGTGTGTGTGTGTGTGTGTGTTTACTTACACAATGTATTTTCAAGTGGAACATATATCAAGGAACATTTCAATATCAAATCTTTAACTATTTTATAAGTGTCTCCTATCAACAATGCCATGATGTTCAAGAGTGATGATCTCACTATGTCTCTTGTAGATGACAATGGAAGAGAGGCCATATACCCTACTAATGAAATTCTACCACACATATCTGAAGCTAGAACATCAATGAAGAATCAGAGCTCTGGGAAGCCCTAAATGTAGAAACTAGTTGCTTTTATAAAGCCACAAGAAAAGAAACGAGGAACTCTTTCTTTGCATACAATTCTAAGGTAGTTCTATCTTAACAGTATTTTTGCATATTCTATTAGACAAAAGTATTTTTGATGTGCCTTCTGTGATGGAGTAAAACAAATGAAGAGGAATTAGGTACATAAGACAATCTTAGAGATTCTCATGAAAAAAGAGGATCCTAAAGTATACAGTCTCTAAAACACTGCACAAATTATACTATTAATACCAAATAAGAATTCTACTTGTAATGTATACAAAAGAGGAATCACTGGTTTTCAAAGCTTTTATTCACATTATATTAAGTGTGAACATTTAGGGGTGATTTGTATGTGGTTATTTCCAAGTAGAGAATTAATTTGGATTTGGTGCATTTAAAATGCTACAGTGTATGTATCAAGCTGCAGTAGAAAGTACTTCTTTGGGGGGAGGGGAGTCATTTTCTTACCTCAGCTACCTTTTCATTTGCCATTTCCAGCTGAGAAAGCAGCTCTTGGGTATGAAGTTTCTGTCGACTCAGCTCACTCCTATTAACCGAGAAGAGGAAGGGAGAATATGAGAACTGATCAAAACATAAAACTAAAACAAAAGGAAGAGTTTGGAAGCATATGCAAATATAAAATATACACTTAAAACTTAAGTTTAAAAAAAGAATAAAAATTAAGAATAAAACAACCTAAAACTAAATCTTTACTAATGAGATATGTTTATATTTTGAACAAAAGCTTTTTTTTAATAGCAAATAACTTACTATTTTTTTTAAAAAATAAAATATGGTGGTTTGAATGAGAATGGCTTCCACAGGCTCATGTTTGAATAACTGGTGCCCAGTTGGTGGAACTGTTTGGAAAGGATTAGGAGGCATGCCCTTGTTGAAGGAGGCGTGTCACTGGGGTGGGCTTTGAGGTTTAAAAACTCACACTATTCCCAGTGTGCTCCCTCATAATGTCCTACTTGCAGATCAAAATGTGAGCTCTCAGCTATTCCTGCTGCCATGCTTCTGCTATGCCATCATGAACTATAACTTCTGAAACCACAGCCCAAATTAAACGCTTCCTTTCATACATTGCCTTGGTCACGGGGTTTTGTCACAGCAATAAAAAAGTAACTAATACATAAAATAAATATACATATATTCTAGGGTAGTTACATTGTGGATATACTTAACACTACTGAACCCAGTAAAAATGGTTCAGAAGGTAAATGTAAATGATGTATATTTTGTTATAATTAAAAATTATATCACAGACAGGTTTAGGGGTACACATTTTTAATCGCAGCACTCATGAGACAGAGGCATGTGGATCTGTGAGTTTGAGGCCAGTCTGGTTTAAACAGTGAATTCCAAGCTAGCTGGAGCTACACTGTGAGACCATGTCTTGGACAAAAAACCAGACAAACAAACAAACACACAACAACAAAACATGTATCATGGGCTGGAAAGACAGCTCAGCAGCTAAGAGTACTTGCTGTTCTTGCCTAAGACCTGGGTTCAATTCCTAGCATCTACATAAGGCAGCTCACATCTGTCTGTTCCAGTTCCAGGGGTTACAATGCCCTCTGTTTGTCTCTGTGGGTACTGCATACACATGGTACATGCAAAAACAGGCAGGCACAAATACACATAATTAAAAATTTTAAAAAAATGGGGGCTGGAGAGATAGCTCAGCAGTTAAGAGCACTGGCTGCCCTTCCCAAGGACTCAGTTCAATTCCCAGTACCAACATGGCAGTTCACAACTGTCTGCTACTCCAGTTCCAGGGGATCTGGCATCCTCACACAGACATACAGGAAGGCAAAACCCCAATGAACATAAAAAATTAATAAATCTTTAAAAAAAATTTTAAAAATTGTTATGCTGGGTGTGGCGACAAATGGACAACCTGTAATGCCAAATATTAGAGGTTAAGGTACAGGATCACAAATCTGAGGCCAGCTTGGAGCTACAAAAAGGAAACCCTGGCTTATACATCCACAATCAAAGACATAAACAATCAGGTCACAATTTAAAAATCACAATTTATCATATGGCAAGTTTATGTATGTATTATATGTATATATTTTGTTTTTACCACAAAAAGACAAATAAAATGATTTAAAGATATAAAGTTTCATCAATTTTATTTTGAGATATTACTAGGTATTAAAATAAAAGTATATCTTGTTAAACACAGTATTTGTCATAAATTCATAAATCATTGTGCTTCTACAGTATTTATACTTGAGATTTACACACAAAGACAAACATGCTTCTAATACTAGGTACTCAGAAGACTGGGGTAAAAGGACCACCTTGAGTTCAAGATCAGCCTGGGGTACAGAGTGACATCCTGTCTGAAAAAGCAAAACAAACCAACCAACCAACCAACCAAGGTTCATGTATAGTGTCTCATGGCAGAGTTTAAATCTTGCAAATTATTAAACATTAAAATGTCATTTGATGTAATAAATTGTAACTGTGTCTATGTACATGTAGCATCTCTTTATCACTATTTATTATGCGTCATAAGATGAAGTTATCTGAAGCACAGAATTGAGGTTACCTCCTCTTCCTCCTCTGAAGCAGGCTCTCACTATGCATCTCGGTTGGCCTGGAACTCAATTATATAGACCAGGCTGGCCTCAAACTCAGAGATCTGCTTGCTTTGCCTCCTGAGTGCTGGGATTAAAGGTGTGCCACTATGCCTGGCATCATCTTTTTGATTTAAACATACAAGCATTATATTGCCCTGGGCCAAGATAATTCCTAAGTCTCAGATTGAGAATAGATATAATGTAGTCATACAAGAATGCAGGGGTCTCTGCAATCTCTAGGCCAGAAGAGTGATAATACATGGGAGGAGGCAAAAGACAGACAGACAGACAGACACACACACACACACACACACACACACACACACACACACGTATTTATACATACATATATACACATATATACATACATATATATGTTTTTGAGACAGGGTTTCTCTGCATGGTCCTGGCTCTCCTGGAACTCATTCTGTAGCCCAGGCTGGCCTCAAACTCAGAAATCTGCCTGCCTCTGCCTCCCAAGTGCTGAGATTAAAAGCGTGTGCCACCACTGCCTGGCTATTTTAAGCATATTTAAGTACAGCACAATTTGGTGAAATATTTTCTGGGGATAACTCAACCCTATGTGCACAATAAAGCATACATCCATCTCTTGAACAAAACAAGCTAATAAAAAACAAAACACCAAAATAAAGACTGGACATGACTACACTGAAACTCTTTGTAAAGTACATGGACACCTTCGAAAAAGATAGGTTCTATAGATTGACTGAGAAAAACAAGCTTATGATGAGGGTCTAGGGGAAGATCTGGTGTGATCTCAGGCAGATAACAAAAGGTCACCAGGATAGAATGCACACATGCTCTCAACTGGTATTACATTTCTTGAAGGAATAACCCTGTGTATAAACATTCTGGGTTCTCCTACTGCTTATCTGTGAGCACAAGGACCTCCATGCCTACACAAGAAGTCAATCAGAACAAATTTCAAATCAATTTTGTAGTATTAAAATAGCTAATTCAGTACTGGCTTTTGTCCTTTAACTTTATATATTTCTAAAATTAAGCAACAAAATAATACCAAATAGCTCCAAATTTTGTATTTTCAAATGAGCCATGTAAACAGTTTTAGAACTCAGTAAGTCCCTAGGGTCTACTATTTGACACAATAGCTGTTAAAATTAGCAAGCTATGTGTCATAAATACAAAAGCAGAATAGATTCGTGTTACCACTAACCAGTTCCAATAATAGTTATTGACCACTTATCACAGGCTGATGTGGGACAAACAGTGGAGTCATAGTGCTCCCACCCCCAAACCCGCATTTTGAAAGACCACTGCTCACGCCCTTTCAATGATGAATTAACTTAGCTTCACAATGAAGAAGGCTCCTAATAGTGAAGTACGTTTGGGATACAACTAGGAAGACTAGTATGTTCTAAAGCCCCACACTTGAAATAGAAATTATTCCTAAGAAGCTTATTTTAAAAAGTTACTTGAGAAAACTCAAACGTATACAGTAATGAGCAGATTGCTTGGTGATACCTAGTTTTTTTTTTTTTTTTGGTTTTTCGAGACAGGGTTTCTCTGTGTAGCTTTGCGCCTTTCCTAGAACTCACTTGGCAGCCCAGGCTGGCCTCGAACTCACGGAGATCCGCCTGCCTCTGCCTCCCGAGTGCTGGGATTAAAGGCGTGCGCCACCACCGCCCGGCTGTGATACTTAGTTTTAAGTGTCTGTTTTAGAATAACCTTGGAGGAACTACAAAGTTCACTTGTTGAATGTCCCACACTCTGAGAAGTGAGAATTTGCACTGGGAAGCAACCAGGATTAAGCTGTAGGTAGGAAATGTGCTGACATGTTCATGTGCTAAGGGAATACATGTGGATGGAAAGTCAGGGGATTAGAGCTGTCTCACCAGAGGAAGTACGCTTGTAAGCTGTTACATGAAAGTTAAACAGAAGTTGGATGGACAAAGGCAGGGGAGGAAGTGTGTAACAGACAATCAAATCCATGTGTACAGCCAGGGGCAAGAAAGGGCAATACATTAGAAAACTGTAGGAGGTTCAGTATGAATGGGACACACTGTGGTTACTAGTGTGTGTGTGTGTGGGGGGAAGATAGAGGTAAGAGGAAGAAACTGGAAATACAGGCCACAAAGGATTTTATATGTTGGAACAATTGGGATTTATTTTGCACACATTGGAAAGGTGCTGATGTTCTTTAAGAAGAGAAGTGACATGATTAACTTCCAGTTTCTAAAAACCTTGCTGATTGCAGTGGGAAAAACAGCAAGGAAAAAAGACTGCAGTCAAATTCAAATAGTAGTAATCAAGATGCTTAATGTTGATAGCCTCAACTACAGTGACTGGAGAGAAACAGCCAGGTTCCAGATACAGGCAGGCGGACTTTAGAGTGCAATAATGACACTCAGAATTCCACTCGAACAACAGGATGGATATTAACATTTATGGAAATGGAACATACAGGATGAGATAAAACCACTGGCCAGGGTTGAGCACTGAGTATATAGGATGAGATAAAAACACTGGATAGGGTGGAACACTGAGTATATAGGATGAGATAAAAACACTGGATAGGGTGGAGCACTGAGTATATAGGATGAGATAAAAACACTGGATAGGGTGGAGCACTGAGTATATAGGATGAGATAAAAACACTGGATAGGGTGGAGCACTGAGTATATAGGATGAGATAAAAACACAGGCCAGGTGAAGCACTGAGTCTGATGCATCAATAGAAATGTTTGATGGAGAGCTGGCCATATAAATGGATTTCAAAAGGCCCGCATTTGGGGCTGGAGAGATAGTTCAATTCCCAGCACCACAGGGTAGCTCATGACTATCTGTAAATCTGGTTCTATGGGATCCATTGCCCTCTTCTGGCCTCAGATGGCAACAGACACACACTTGGTGCACAGTCCTACATATAGGCAAAACACACGTATACATATAATAATAATAATAGTAATAATAATAATAATAAAAGTAAAAGGTCAGCATTAAGTATTTTATAATAATAATTAGCCCCTTTCAATTTGTCTCTAAGAAACAGATATCCCAATCCACACCCACAGAGAGAATTTCTTTTCTTTCCTTCTTTTTTTTTGGTCCAAAATAGGGTCTCACTATATAGCTCTGACTGTCCTGGACTTAATATGTAGATCAGGCTCGTCTCAAACTCAAAGACAGCCGCCTGCTTCTGCTTCCTGAGTGCTGGGATTAAAGATATGTGCCATGATGCCCTGCTCAGAGTATTTCTGTTATTAAGTGAATTTCAATTTTAAGTTGCATTGCTGTGTGCTGTAACTGAGTGATGTGGCTGAAGAAGTACTGGAAAGGAGCCACAGGCAAGGTTTCCCTCCAGTGTAACAGCCTTTTGAAAGTACCACAAATACTATAAAAAAAAAAGTTATATTCCTTAATGCACTTAGGTAAGAGGTTCCTATCTGAAACAGGGGACTGCAGATGGCTCAATGGTGTAAGCGTAAGGACTGGATTTGGATCCACATTATGTAGATTAATGCTGGGTGGGCATGCTGACTTGCCTGTGATTCTAGGGTCATTTCAAAGGCAGAGACAGGGAATCCTAAGAACAAGTTGGCTAGCTAAACTAGCTGAGTATAATTCAGAGACCCTGTTTCAATGAAGGCGGAAAGTGATCAAGGAAGACACTGGATATCAACCTCAGGCCTTCATACATATGCACTTGCACACACGTGGACACACAGACACACATACATGAGGAAATAGAGAGGTCTGCATTTTCAGCCTTTACAAGTCAACTAATCTAATTGTTCCAATCACTACTATTGAGGTACATTTCAAGACAAGGTGGTGCCATGTAGAGTGTGGTTACTACAATATAAGGGAAAAGTCCCCCAGAGCATGAAAACCCTTCCTGGAGACTGAAGATTAAATCACCAAAGGTTCTATTCAACAATGTATGAGAAAATTAAAAACAAAAGGTGTACTATTCATCTTAGGGAAATGATGGATTTGCCAGCTGCAGTAAGTGCTTTCTTTGAAATCCTCTCATGACAATTTAACACACCATTGCCAGATGTTTTTCTATTGAAGTATACTATAATATGCTTCAGCTACTTTTAGTAATTATGCATTTGTAATCTGCCAGTACCTGCAGCTGCTGCTCATCCTGTTAATTAAAAAAAAACCTTCTTTTAAAAACAGTTATAGTAGTCAGACATTACAGATGTACAACCAAAAAATTATGTTTTAGAAAGTAAAAAGAACTCCTTGGGCTCAAATGCTATGTGATTAACTACACACAGACACAGACAGACAAACACACAAAATAGTCTCACAGACATAAACAAAGAGTTGAGCATTTCTAATCTGAAGAACAGAAATCTGAAGTCTTTTCAAGTGTTAACATTATGCATAAAATAGTCCCAAAGCCTGAAAAATAGTAAAGCTTAAGTCTGGGGAGCAGGAAGAGGGAGGAAGGAGCAGGGTAAGAGAAGCTTATACTATACATTTTATCAGCTGTTCGTTCAGTACTTGAACACAGTGGTAATGAACAGCCTGTTTCAATCTCATTGACTGTATCAGATAAGATGTTAGCTTACAGGTCTGTCAAAGTCACAGCAGTGGGTAGTTTCTCCTAAAATTCAGTGACATAAAAAGACTGAGTAGGCTAGTAGGGAGTGTAGTGTAGGAAAAGGAGAGTGTTTTAGGGCAATGTGGAATGTTTTATACAGCAAAGGTGGTATTTGAGTTGGGTCTGGAGAGGAGCTGGGAAAAGATAGGTACAGAAAGCAACAGCATGTACAAAATGGCCCCATCACCTTTTACTCCTAAGTGGGCCTTCTTTTTTCACAGTTTGTCTTTCTGGGTCTGGGTTACTTCATTCACTACTATGATCTTTTCTAGTTCTATCCATTTGTCTGCAAATTTCATTATGTCATTGTTTTTAACAGTACTATTTCACTGTGTAAATGTACCACATTTTCTTTATCCATTCTTCTGTTGAGGGATATCTAGGTTGACTCCAGGATCTGGCTATTATGAGTAAAGCTACTATGAACATAGGTGAACAAGTGTCCTTGAGGTATGATGGAGCATCCTTTGGATATATGCCCAAGAGTGGTATAGCTGGGTTCTGAGGTAGATTGATTCCCAATTTTCTGTGAAACTGCCATATTGATTTCCAAAGTGGCTGTACACGTTTGCATTCCTATCAGCAATGGAGGGGTGTTCCCCTTACTTGACATCCTCTGCAGCATGAGCTGTCACTTCTGTTTTTGATCTTAGCCATTCTGACAGGTGTAAAGATGGAATCTTAGTCTTTTTGATTTGCATTTTTCTGATGGCTAAGGATGTTGAACATTTCTTTACATATTTCTTGGCCACTTGGGATTCCTCTGTTGAGAATTCTGTTTATATCTGTACCCCATTTTTTAATTGGATTTAGTTTGTTGATGTCCAGTTTCTTGAGTTCTCTATATATTTTGGGAATCAGCCCTCTGTCAGAAGTGGAGTTGGTGAAAATCTTTTCCCATTCTGTAGGCTGCTGCTTTGTCCTACTTATGGTATTCCTTGCCTTAGAGAAGCTTTTCAGGTTCATGAGATATCATTAAATAATTGTCCATCTTAGTGCCTGTGCTATTGGTGGTCTGTTCAGAAGTTGTCTCCTGTGCCAAAGTGTTCCAGGCTATTTCGCACGTTCTCTTTTATCAGGTTCAGTATATCTTGGTTTATATGTTGAGGTCTTTGATCCACTTGGACTTGGATTTTGTGCAGTGTGATAGATATGGACCTATTTGCATTCTTCTACATGGCAACATCCAGTTAGACCAGCACCATTTGTTGAAGATGCTTTTTTTTTTCTATTGTATAATTTTGGCTTTTTTGTTCAAAGCCAGGTGCCCATAGGTGTGTGGATTTATGTCTGGGTCTTCAATTGGATTCTACTGATCCACCTCTCTGTTTTTATGCCAATACCATGTGATTTTTATTACTATAGCTCTGTTGTAGAGCTTGAAATCAGGGATGGTGATACTTCTGGAAGTTCTTTGTTTTAGCTGTACAAGATTGTTTTAGCTTTCCTGGCTTCTTTGTTTTCCCATATGAAGTTGAGTATTGTTCTTTAAAGTTCTGTAAAAAATTGTGTTGGGGTTTTGATGGGGATTTCGTTTAATCTGTAGATTGCTCTGCCTTTTGGTTAGTTTGGATAAGGGTTTATCTTGTTGATTTTCTCAAGGAACCAACTCTGTTTCATTGATTCTTTGTTTTATTCTTTTGTTTCTATTTTATTGACTTCAGCCCTCAGTTCGATCATTGCCTGCCATCTATTCCTCTTGTGTCTTTGCTTCTTTTTTTGCTCTAAAACTTTCAAGTGTGCTGTTAAGTTGTTAGTATGAGGTCTCTCCAAATTCTCTGAAGGCACTTAGTACTATAACCTTCCTCTTGGCACAGCTTTCATTGTGTCCCGTAAGTTTTGGTATGTTGTACGTTCACTTTCATTGAATTCTAGGAAGTATTCAATTTCCCTCTTTATTTCTGCCTTGAACCAATAGTCATTCAGTACAGAGTTGTTCAGTTTCTATGAGTTTGTAGGTTTTCTGTTGTTGTGAAGCTTTAATCTATGGAGGTCTGACAGGATGCAGGGGGTTATTTCAATTTTCTTGTATCTGTTGAGAGTTGCTTTGTGACTGAGTATGTGGTCAGTTTTGGAGAAGGTTCCATGAAGTGCTGAAAGAAGGTATATTCTTTTGTGTTTGGGTAAAATGTTCTGTAGATATCTATTAGGTCCATTTGGTTTATAACGTCTGTTAATTCCATTATTTCTCTCATTTCTGTCTGGATGACCTGTCCTTTGGTGAGAGTGGGGTATTGAAATCTTCCACTACCAATGTGTGAGGGTCGATGTGTGATTTATATTTTACTATTTTTTTTTTTTTTTTTTTTACAAATGTGGGTGCCTTAACATTTGGGGCATAGATGTTGAGAATTGAAACATCATCTTGGAGTTTTCCTTTGATAAGTATGCAGTGTCCTTCCCCATCATTTTGATTAATTTTGGTTTGAAGTCTATTTTGTTAGATATTAGAATAGCTACACCAGCTTGCTTCTCAGGGCCATTTGTGTGGAAAATCTTTTCCCAACTTTGTACTCCAAGGTAATGTCTATCTTTGATGCTGAGGTGTGTTCCTTGTATGCAGCAGAGGGATGGATCTTGGTCTGTCTTTTTATTCAAAATTGAGTCAACTGATATTGAGAGGTATTGATGAACAATGATTGTTAATTCCTGTTATTTTGTTGTAGTTATTGTTGGTACTGTGCATGTGTGTGTGTTTTCCTTCTTTGGGTTACAATGGTGTGAGATTATTTATTGCCTGTGTTTTCACAGGTGTAGTTAACCTTCTTGGGTTGTAGTTTTCCTTCTAGTAACTTCTGTAGTCCTGATTTGTGGACAAATATTGTTTAAATTTGACTTTATTGTGGAATATCTTGTTTTCTCTGTCTATGGGATTTAAAGTTTTGCTGGTTATAGCAGTCTGGGATGGCATCTGTGGCCTACAGCACATTTGTCTAGGCCCTTTTGGCTTTTGAGAAATTGGGTGTTAATTCTATTAAGTCTGCCCTTATATGTTGCTTGGCCTTTTTCTCTTGCAGCTTTTAATATTCTTTCTTTGTACTGTGTGTTTAGTGTTTTGATTATTATGTGGCAAGGGGACTTTCTTTTCTGGTCCAATATATTTGGTGTTCTGTAAGCTTCTTGTACCTTTATAGGCATGTCCTTGTGGTGATATACTGTGTACCCAAATAAACTTATCTGGGGATCAGAGGACAGAGCAGCCACCAAATTAGACCTAGAGGTCAGGCAGTGGTGGCACACACCCTTAATCCTATCACTTGGGAGGCAGAGATCCATCTGGATCTCTGTGAGTTCAAGGCCACACTGGGAACAGAGCCAGGCGTGGTGCAACACGCCTTTAATCCCAGCACTAGGAAGGAAGTAAGATGGTAGGGCACAGAAAGGTATATAAGGCGTGAGTAAACAGGAAGTTTCTCTCTTGAGGGTGAGGAATTCATAGAGGTAAGAACATGGTTGGCTTGTTCTGTTTCTCTGATCTTTCAGCTTTCACCCCAATATCTGGCTTTGGGGTTTTTGTTTTTTGTTTTTTTTTTTTAAATAAGAGCATTTAGCAATTTGTGTTACATGCCATTATTTATGTCAGAAAAAATTTCTTCTATTATTTTGTTGAAAATATTTTCTCAGCCTTTAAGCTTGGATCCTTCTCCTTCTATTCCTATTAATCTGAGGTTTGATCTTTTCATAGTTTCCCAGATTTCCTGGATGTGTGTGTCAGTAATTTTTTAGATTTAACATTTTCTTTGATTGTGGAATGTATTTCTTTTATTGTGTCTTCAATGCCTGAAATTCTCTCTTCCAAATCTCTTGTATTCTGTTGGTGATGCTTGCTTGTGTCTGTGGTTCCTGTTCACTTACCTAGATTTTCTATTTCCAGAATTCCCTCAGTTTGTATTTTCTTTATTGCTTCTATTTCCACTTTCAGGTCTTGAAGTTTTATTTGTTTTCTTCATTTTTTTTTCTTGGCCTTCCTGACATTCTTTAAGGGATTTATTGATTTCCTCTAACTTTTTGATTATCTTTTCCTCAATTTCTTTAAGGGATTTATTTATTCATTTCCTCTTTAAGGACCTCTATCATCTTCATAAAGTCGGTTTTAAGGTCACTTTCTTCTGCTTCAGCTGTGTTAAAATATTCCTGTAATGGGATGATGGGGTTATGGTGATGACATATTGCCCTGGCTGTGGTTGATTGTGTTCTTACACTGACATTTTGGCATCTAGATTTGGCGTGATTATAGGTCTAGGTGCTGGTTTCTGGGTTTGTCTTTGCTATAGGGGTGTTTTCCTCCTTGCTTTCTGTTTCCTCTTTGGTCTTCTGGCTGGAGTGGCCTAGTTTTCAGGGAGTTGGCCTAGCCTCTGCTGGGGTAGAAGGCTTCTGCCAGAGGTATGGGTAAGTATTCCTTCTTATCCTATATTCAACTATCAAAGAATCTTTACTAATTCTAAAACAAGACCCAAAATGAATCTGTCTTTCCCTTTCTTCTTCTCAAGATACTACCCCCTATCCATTTTAAACACATATACAAATTGAGAAATTCTAACCTTAAAAGTTTATTTTTGGGCTGGAAATATGACTCAGTGGTGATCAGTGGTACTTGCTGACATGCTTGAAAACATAATTTCAATTCCATTACCCACATGGTGGAAGGAGAGAACTAAATTCTGCAAGTCATTCTCTGACATCTGACACATGGTGCTAAGACATACAAGTACCTCCACTCTCATAAAACACATGAATAAATCAATGTGAAAAGTTTATTGTTCTATTTGCTCTAAACAACTAACTCATAACTGCAAAAAAACCTGTGGGATGGGGAGTGATAATTCAAACATGCACAGTGACCTAATTGTGCTGTGACACAGTGGAACTTACTTCTTGCATGCAACACTTTGGTACCCGTTATCCAACTTTTACCTTCTTTCTCACTCTGCTGCTTGGCCTAGTGACCAATATTCTATTCTCTTCTTACATGTGGCCAAGCTTTTAGCTTTCACATATGAAGTTCTCATGTTCCTTTCTGTGCCTGGCTTAATTCACTTAATATAATATCTTCCAGCAATTCTATAACTGATTTCATTCTTATTTTAGGACAGATTGGTATTCCATTGCAAGCACGCATATAAGTAGACATACACTTTTTATTCATCCATTCAACCACTTGTAGACATTTGAATTGTGCTCACTTAGGTTATTATGGATGATGACCAACACACATGGGACATGGGAGTATAGGACGTCTTTGATATAGCAATTACATTTTATTTCCTTTGGCTCATACTCATTACTGTGTTAGGTGTATCACACTGCACTTCTATTTTTAAGTTTTATGGATGTCCAAGCTTCCCATCATGGCTGCATTAATTTAATTTCCTAAACCACTGTACTCTCTTACTGATGTTCTTTCAATAGCCTTCTAAGGGAGTCCCAAACTTTTCACTTTATTCTTCTTATGATTACCAGACTGAGCTTTCCCAGAAAACAAAATAATCAGATCAGGTGACTCAGCTTCAAAAATTGTCCAACAGCTTTCTTTCATAGCTACAGTAAGGTCCTACATAATCAGGCTCCTGACTGTAGCTGAGATACACATTACCTGTGGTCCATCATTGCCAAGACTCCTGTGCTCTATGCTACAGTGGGTCCAAATGACTGATTCTGGCCAAAGGAGGTAAGAGGAAGTGAGCTGAGCCAGTGAGGACTCACTCCACTTCCATTCTTCTTCCCCTGTATCTGAAATCTCAGAAAAACATGTTCAAGACAGTGGAAGCTGTAGCAGCAGACCTTCCTTAGCCAATTATCTTTTGCATGCCAATGAGGATGAAAAACCTTCTACTGATTAGTTCAAGATCACACTTTGTTTGTCACTGAACTTGGGATTAACACACTCCTGAAAACTGACCTCATCTACCATTTCTGTCTTTATTTTGCATACCAATTCTTTCACATCTGACAAATCAAGCATATGCCTATCCTGGATCTTCAAACTAGCTTGGAATGCTCTCTTAGGATATTTACACAGATACTTTAAGCCATCTTAAGATTCATTTCTTTACAGAAACTTCCTTGTCTACTCATACACAGGAATTTACTCATTCATCATTATATTGGCTTACTTAAAATTTTTGGCATAGCACTCATTTTCTGGTTTTAAATGTATATGTTTGATAGTCTTAAAAAGTGGGGACTCTGGTCTCTGCTAAATCCTTATTATTTCCTGGCCAGTGGCTTTTCAATAAATATGAGGGGAATGAGAGATGTGAAGACTAAGCTACTGAAGAAGGGCTGGCCATTCATACTTGGTTTAGATGTGGTGGTTAAGAGTGGCTATAACACAAGAACACACCAGAGATAGAGAAGCAGAGTACAGGTAAGTAAGGCAGAGGGAAAAAAATCATGAAAACAACAGCAATAAAGCTGTCAAGTAGCCAGGGCCAGGAGCATATTTACTTCTTAGAAAAGCTACTCTGACAGCTGTATAGAAGCCAGAACAGATGTGAGAAGAATGATGGGAGATGAGACTGAAGTAGGTTTGTTTTTTTAAGAGCTGTGGTCAAAGACTGGGCCTGATTGACTGCACAGACAGAAAGTGACTGCATGTTAGCACAAGTTCTGCAACATTATCATACAGAAGGATTTGCCAGTTCACATCTCCAACACTGCCTGCCTTTTCTTTCTTCTCTAAATACTTGCAGACACTGGATGTCAGCTCTAAAAACTGACATTTTGACTAGCTTTCTGTATAAAACTATTGTTTAGGTTTGTATCTTTTCAAGGCAGAGTGAGGCTGAACTTGCCTGGATATGTTTAAAGGTGTCTGCATTTCTTCTGAGAGCTGGAGGTTCATGCATATGTCCATTCTTCTCTTAGGCTACCCACCTTCCTGAAAATTAACCTGTGCTTCCTTTCCCAGTATGCTATTTGTCTTTTGTCTTTATTTAGTATCATTCTTCATAATGGTTTTCAGTTCTACTTTTTTGGCTAAGTTAGTTACTCTTTTCCTTTTTTGGGCTTTCAGTTTTGTTTTGATTACAAAGAATTCTTTATTCTAAGGAAATAAAAGCAATACATCTTTTAATACAGTCTTTTTTGATATTTAGTTCTTTTTTTTAAATTTTTTTTTTTAAAATTATTTTTTATTGATTATTTGGGAATCTTATATCATGTACCCTGATCACATCTCCTAGTTGTTCTGTGTCCAGCCCCCTGTGCCCCTCCCCACCCAAAACAAGTCCATTTCTGTTGTCCATATATTCAGTGGAACATGATCAGATTCCTAGTGGCCAGCCTCCCACAGGAGGATGAGTCTTTCTCTGGCTGGATCGGTGCCAGAAGCCATCAGCTGAGAAGAGCCGTGAGGCGGTCAGTGTCGGGTGGGGCTGGCTCACACACCCACACCACTGCTGGCACCCCCAAGCACATTTTAATAAGAGTGTGCACTGCTCCCACAGAGGTCTCAAATTCTGTTCCAAGCATCCATGTTGGATGGTTCACAACTTCCTGTAACTCTAGTTCCGGGGGAATTCATCATCTCTCTCTGGCATCTTCTGGCCAGATATTTAGTTCTTTAATCCATTTGGAATTTATTTTCTATATAAAGAATAAATTATTTATTATTTCTGTAGAATCATCTTTCACCACTGACTTGGAAATGCTTCCATTACCATGAACAAAATTACCAATTGTATCCAGTTACTGCATTCTGTTCAACACACAAAACACACACACACACACACACACACACACACACACACACACATACACACACATTTTTTTTTCTCCTTGAGACAAGGTCTCATTTTTGTGTCCTAGGCTGGCCTTGAACTAATGGTGACCCTTTTATTTCAGTTTCCTGAGTGCTGAGATTACAGATGTGAGCCTCCATACCTAGCTTCTTTAATGTTTCTCTGTCCTTGACTTTCTTTGAAGATTTATTTATTTTATTGTTTATGTGTAAGAATGTTTTGCCTGAATATATGTCTTTGTGTCATGTAAATGCCTGGTGCTTGTAGAAGTCACAAGATAGTGTTGGATGCCCTGGAACTGGAGTTATGGATGATTTTGAGCAACCATGTGGGTGCTGGGAATCGAACCTTGGTCTTCTGCAAGAACAACAAATGCTCTTAACTGCTGAGCCACCTCCACAGCTTCTATGTTTTATTTTAAAAAACATTACTGTCATTATTAATAAATTGTCTACAAGATTGAAGAGCTGACTTACTCTGAAAATATAACTACATCTAGGGAGAGAGCTCTAGTTACTTTCGCTGTTGATCCACACTGACCAAAATCAACTTGGGGAGGCTTACTACATCTTACAAGCAAAGTCCGTCACCAAGGGATGCCAGGCATCTAAGGATGAAGGAGGATACTAGTTTGTGTGTGTGTGTGTGTGTGTGTGTGTGTGTGTGTGTGTGTGCATGTGCGCGCATGCACGAAATGGAGTTGTACCACACATTGTGATAATGCTCCCTGTACGAGCCACAGACTAACAAATATCCCTAGTGCCAAGCAAGGAACATCTCCCTTCAAGTTATTGGTCCCTTGGATCCCCCAAACAATACAGGCTATTGTCACTAAACTAGTTGTACCCCCAAACTTAAAGGCAAGAACTTTTTGCTGAAGACATCATACACTCTCGACACAGGACTTTGACACAGGACTTGGCGCAATTAAGCTGGTACTGACCTGGAAGTCTTCTTCCTTAGAGCTAGCTTTCTCAGTATCCAAAGGTGCTATATTAAGCTGCCAAGGTAAGAAAGTAATCAGTAATCCTACCTAGCTATAAAGCCCATGACCATAACAATGACAGACCTGGCAAGATACTCCCAATGGTGCAATAGTGAGGGTAATCAACAGTTGTCTAATTGGATTTAAGGCCATTCAATAGGAGAAAATTCAAGCCTGGTATTGTAAATCTAGCAAACTACTCAAGGCTAGAGAGGTCAAAGAATACTAGAAGAGAACCTAATACTGCCATTTTTTCTAAATCAATATAGCTTTTAATTGTATTTCAATACTTACCCTTATACCCCTAGATTAAGTGGCATTCTCATCCTGCATCAAAGCTTCTGTGTGAAGAAGACAGAGGCTACTGCAGAAATCCAAAACGGGTCAAAATGCAGAGAATAAGTGACTGTGGGGTGCCCAGTTCTCACCTGGTGAGATCAAGGGCTGGAAAGATAGTTCCTCAGTTAAAGCCTAGGATCACAACCAAAATGTCAACTGGTCTATCTACAACACAATCCCTATGCCTAGAGCTCAAGAAACACTGTGGAGAGGTGGACTGAAAAAGCCAGAAGATCAGGATCTAAGCTGCAAGACAGTGTCTTCTATACATGACAGGGATGTTGCACTCATGAAATCTAAACAACATGGCTGCCTAAGGAAGACCTACATAATGACCACACCAGTTGTAAGGTCAACACGGGTGGGGGATTTTTCACAAGGTTCAACCCTCAGATGAAAAGCTATAGATGATCAATGGTTGCTGAGAGAGGGAGAATCAGTTTTCTCTAGGGACCAGCTCTGAGGCGGTCCAGTCTTTAGTGGTTAGCCTTGAACACATGTACATACAATCAATGCTAAATGGGACTTAGTACGTTGTAGATGTGTGTGTGTATAATACAATAATAAAGGTCATGAATTTGTGAATGAGCAGGAGTGGGATGACACAATAGGAGTTTGGGGAAGGGAGAGACAAGAGTGGTATAGATGCAGTGTTCATATATGAATCATAGGAATCATTCTCAAAAGAAAAAATAAAGGAGTGCTTTTCATAGCAGGGGTAACTTGGGTTAATGTACCAGTTCTTTATTCCTTTTTTTTTTCCTTTGGACAGGGTCAGACTGCCCAGGCTTCTACAATGAAATTGCTATGGAGCCAAGAGTGACCTTGAATTTTGGATGTTCCTGACAGAATGCATCAACAAATGCCTCCCTAGTTTAAATGTGTAAAACAAACAAATAAAAAACAACCAATCTTACCAATGTTTGATGTGAAGTGATGGTTTAATTTGAAAGAAATATTCTATTTCCTTTTCTCCCTTTCTCTAAGAGGTAAAAGAAATCACCAAATCACTAAAACTTGGACAGTTTTAGCTTACTTAGTGTATTCATTACTTACTATTACTGTGATAAAACACCACAACTTAGGAAACTTAGCTAAGAAAGCATTTAGCTTGACTTACAGTCCATGATGGCAGAGCAAAGGCATGGTGGCAGGAACAATTGAGAGCTCACATCTTGGACCTCAAGCAAGAGGCATACAGCACACAGGAAATGGCTTCTGAAACCTAAGCCCCCCAGTGACACACTTCTTCCAACAAGGGCACACCTCCCAATTCTTCCTAAACAGTTCCACCAACTGGGGACTAAGTACTCAAACATGAATCTAAGGGGGTATTCTCATTTAAGCCACTACATCTTGAGTTTAGCAGGTCATTTAAACAAGATTTGGCTTTAAAGATGGACAGAAAGGAAAGCTTTGAAATAGAAAAACAAAAACAAAGCAAGATCCCAGTCGGAGTTACTGGATTCAAGTATATAGTTAGAGTCAATTGTCTAGGCAGGTGGTAGGCTTGTTACACATATGAACATCTGGGAGTATCTGAGCAGCAATGGTGAAATATCCAAAAAAATTTTAGGCCAAGATTGTATTTAAGTAGGACTGCTCCTTGGAAGGTTGGTTAGTTTGTTTTAAATTGTTTATTGCATGGAGTATTTCTATTTATTTCTCTCTCAGTGTACTTAACTACTATATGATGCTATGCTATTTTTAAGGAACAATGACTTAAAAAGGATGCTTTGCTGGGCATTGGTGGCGCACGCCTTTAATTCCAGCACTCGGGAGGCAGAGCCAGGCGGATCTCTGTGAGTTCGAGGCCAGCCTGGGCTACCAAGTGAGCTCCAGGAAAGGCGCAAAGCTACACAGAGAAACCCTGTCTCGAAAAACCAAAAAAAAAAAAAAAAAAAAAAAAAAAAAAAAAAAAAGGATTCTTTGTATTTAATTGGGACTCCAAGAAAGAGGCATCGTAATGAAACAAAAATGAAATCTCGGGATGACTGGAGAGGCTGGCTTACACTGGGGCCTGGACACCCACTGTGACCGCAGGGAAGATGAGAACAGATGCAAAGAATATAAATGCAATAACACAAACTGAATCCTCTTTTGATAGTGTCTCTTTTCTCAATGAAACAGCAACTGAGGTTATTGTACTAGTTACTTTTCTACTGCTTTGATAAAACACCAAGAGCAAGGCAACTTACAAAAGGGAGAGTTTATTTGATGCTTAGGGTCCAGAAGGAATAGAGTCCTTCACCATTATGGCGGTAAAGTGTGGCAGCAGGCAGGCAGTGACTGAAGCAGAAAGCAGAGAGCTCACATGCAGAACCCCAAGCAGAAAGCACAAAGAGGAACTGAGGATGGTGAGAGGATATTCAGTCTCTGGGGACCTGTGTGGGGTGCTGCGCTCACTCAAGAAACTGAGTATAACCAACTGAAAAACTCCATTTTTCCTTCCCAGATCTGCATCTAGCTTTACCATATGTCATACAAAGTAAAGATTTAAAATATAAGAGCATATTAATATTTTTTAGTCAAAGATCAACTGTAAATGTTCTTTAATTCAAAACAATGTGGCATAATACATGCAACATTAGTTTAAATGATCCTGATATTAATTCCCCATAGTTCTGATAATATTCTGCAGGTATAGTCTATTTTAACTTTCAAGATGCTGCCACTGGCTGGCCACATGATCAAGTAACCTCCAGTTTGTAGCAAGACACATGGACCACTGTACTAAATGAAATGGAATATTTTAAAAAAATTATTTTTACTGATTCTTTGTGAAATTTTATACCTATATACAATGTATTTGAGCAAATCCACCCCATCCCCCAACTTAATGTCTTCTGTCTTGTTCTGAAAAATTCTCAGAGTCCAATTTGTGCCACCAATATATGTACAGGAGTGGGAACATCCACTGGAGTATGGTCTCTTCCTCCCCAAGTAGCCATCAACTGTCAATAACTCTTCACTTAGGAAGGGGAGGCCTCATGAGACTGTCCCCCTCCATGTTGGGATGTTGACCTCAACATTATTAAAATGAAAAAAAAAAAAAAAAGATAAAAATAGCATATCCAAGCCCTAAGATAATGCCTGAATGAAACAAAACTAACAACCAGAAAACCAAGTAGAACATTGGAGCCAGCACTTCCTGTGCCATAGGGTACGTTTGTTTACCACATTTCACACTTGGATGTGGTTTTGTTGTCACTCAGAGAAAGGAGTATAGTGGAGGCATCCTACAATTGACCTGGGGTTCCAGAGGTTTTCCTCTCAGGGAAAAGGTGAGACACACCTGAATCCATGCCCCTGATATACTATGAGGCATGCCAAATAATCATGCAAGTAAAAAGGTACCTCCTATAAACTTATCAAAGTAAACTGGTAACATATACCCTCTAAAATCATGTCAAAAAAACAGGACTGACAACTTATCAACATACACCAGACCAACAGCTAGTGCAATATTCTCACCTGTACTTCAAGAAAGGGACACTAACCATGGAGATGATCATGGCTTCAAGGCCTGACATTTCAGCACTGTGTGTTTGTGTGTGTGTGTGTGTGTGTGTGTGTGTGTGTGTGTGTGTGTGTGTGTGTCTGGTAGGATTCACAGGCAGAGAACTCCTGACTGTCTCTGGGGCTGGGGCCTGGTCCTACTGCTCAATGCAGTCCATTTGAATTTCTGTCCTATCTATTCATCTGTTCACCCATCTATCCAGATCAGTCCTGTATCTCACCGTGAAGGTTCTCTGTCTATGCAGCTCTGCTTGACCCTGCAATCCTGGGGCTCTCTGTCTCCCACAGCTCTTCAAATGGTCTAGTTACTATCTTATTAATACCTGCTGTGGACCTCTTTGTATGTGTACCAGCTCTCTGACTCCAGCAAGGGCTTTGAGCTCTGTGGCTTCTTTATTCCTTTTATAGTCACCTGTAATCTCTGTCTACACACACACACACACACACACACACACACACACACACACACACACACACACACACACACAGAGTGTGAGAAGTCTAATGTGTGATCTGAGAGTTAATATTAGTAGTGATGACTGGAATAAAGTAACCTGGGATTGTCAATGGTCAGCTACAAAAGGAAATGGGAATTATTTGACAAACTGAAGCCAATGAAACTAACATTGCTTGTGAACTTACTGTGAATATTCTGACATTGTGGAAAGACACAAATGTGTTTATATTTCTGGCATAGCACACTCATAATATTCTCATTTTAAGACTTTAAAGATAATGTGTATGTCAATGCTTCTCACCGTAATTTACAGCTTCTGTTGCAGTCCTTCCTCTAATGCTACATCTTTAAGAACAGGTAAGAGCCTGACTTAAATGTTTACTGGGAAGCACATAGTCAACATGGCCTAAAGAAACTTCAGTTATTTTCAACACTTTAAAGCTTAGTCCTGGGGTTGGGAAGATGGCTTAGTGGGTAGGTGCTTACCGTACAATCATAAGGATCTGAATTTGAAACCCTGTACCATATTAAAGAGCCTGTTGTGACTGTGCATCTGTAGACCCAGAACAGTGGGGCAGACAGGAGGATTACTGGAGTTCCCTGGATAACTAGATTAGCCGAAACAGCTCTAAGGTTCAATGATGAGACCTTGTCTCCAAAGTAAGGTGGAGAGTGAATGAGAAAGACACCAATGCCAGGTTTTGGCTTCCAGAGGCACACATGGGCATTTGTGCACCAACCCAACATAAACATTTATATACCACCCTCACACCAAAACTAAACAACCCAGAGCCCCCAAACCAAATCAAACCAATCAACCAACAAACCAAACAAAATCCCACCTCATCCTATACCCTCCTCTTTTTGGGCTATTACAGTATGGGTCTCTTTACCTTTGCACTCACTCTACCCATTATGGTCTGTTTTTAAAACACACTTTATTCTTTTTAGAACAATGTTAAGTTTTCTGCAGTCCATTTCATAGCATCTACTGAACTTTTAAGTGGACAGAAGAAACTCAACAGTTTCATCTTGAAACTCTTGAGTATTCCAGGTCACTGGAACAATCTTAAGATCTTTCTGAGGAAACATCAGAAACCTTTCTGATTATTATAAATAATTATAAATAAAATTATTTATTTACTGTGTGTGCCCTTGGTGTGGCCACAGTGTGTTGGGTCAGAGGAAAACTTTATGGTGTTAGGTCAAACAGCAGGCTCTCCAGAATGGCAGTGCTACTGACAAAGTCCTAAGATGATGGCCCAGGACCTAATCAAAGCCAAATTCTTACCAGGTAACCAGAAGCCTTCTTTTTTTTTTTTGGATTTTCGAGACAGGGTTTCTCTGCGTAGCTTTGCGCCTTTCCTGGAGCTCACTTGGTAGCCCAGGCTGGCCTCCAACTCACAGAGATCTGCCTGGCTCTGCCTCTCGAGTGCTGGGATTAAAGGCGTGTGCCACCACCGCCCGGCACCAGAAGCCTTCTTTATTGGGTAAACAGAAACTCAAACTCTGCATTCCTCAGGAATCCCATGAGGAAATGTGTTCCTAGTGGTTTAGTTCAGTGGATTCACTGCAACTTGCTTACATCTGGTGTCAGTTTTCTCTTCCACCTTACGTGGATTCCGGGGGACTGGACTCAGGTTGCTGGGCTTGTGCACAGCACCTTTACACACTGACCCATGACACTCGCCCATGAAAATTTTCTTAAAGGGCTAGAGAGGAAACATTTCAGGATTCATAGGCCAAATGAATTCTAAATGTTACATGTGCTAAATATATATATGTTAAGAGTCTATACTTCTGTGTCCTCCCCAAGCCACTGTATTATGTAGAATATTCACTAAATTAATAACAACAAGGTATTTTATTTGATTTAGAATGCCAATTTTTTCCTTTCTCTTTTTGGTGTGTGTGTTGGGGGGGGTAACCACATATGCTTTTGTGTATGTGTTCATGCAAAGGTCAGAGGTCAACAGCTGATGTCTTGCTCAATTACTCTGTATCTCTCAGTGAATCTGGAGCTTACTGATTTGGCTAGGCTGGCTGGAGGGTCAAGCCCTATGATGCCCTCTTCTTTTGAGCGTTGGTGCACACCACCATGCTTAGCTTTTGACTTGGGTGCTGGGGATCTGAATTTGGGTCTTTATGATTGTGCAGCGAGCACTTTAGCCACTGAACTTTCTCACTGGCCCCATGCTTAATATTTTATAGTACTTCAGTAAATACTTTCTGAGTAAAAGTACAACATCCAGACTTACACTCCTCGCTGTGTAATATGTGCATGCATGTGTGTCTGTCTGTGTGTGCAGACAGAGGGAATCCATGGGTGTCATCTACTATTTTTTTTTTTTTTTGAGACAGTCTCTCACTGAATAGGAACTAAGTAAATAGGCAAGGATGGATGGCCAGTGAGCCCAAGTATCTATCTGTCTCTCCATGGTATTACAAGCACATGCCACCATAACTAACTTTTTTTCTTTTAATGTGGGCTTTGGGGATCAAATTTGGGTCCCTATGCTTGCTAGTACTTTACTGAGAGAGCAGAACAGTAAACTACAGGTTTAAATTATTTCTTCTGTAAAACATCAATTGTTAAACAATTATTAATAGTAAACTTACGTTGTATTGCTGGTTTGCAAAACAAGTATCAAGCAACTACTGACAGTGAACCTACTTGAGACTGCTGATCCTCATTTCTGCACTTTCGGTAAGTTTCTTTGTTTCTTCTTTCCACCTGTTGGCTGCCTTTTGCTGAGCTGCCAATAGATGCCTCAGTTCAACAACAGAATTCCGATTACTGTCCTCCATCTCTCTCAACTGCACTTCAAAGCCGTGCTCCTTTATTGAGAACTGATGCTCCATTGTGCTGACCTGAGGAGTAAAAGGAACCGTCACTTTCCTCTCAGGATTCTAGGAGCTATGTCAGCCAATGTCACACACAAAAGGAGTAATCCACTGTGCTCGAGATTTAGAAACCTTTGGGCGAGGCATCCAAGTAAGCAGTTAAGCTTACAATTTGTCTCTACTACAAATGAAATCTATGTATACTTTAGTGAAAAATACAACTACCGTGGACTGTAATTTTGTGTGTGTGTGTGTGTGTGTGTGTGTGTGTGTGGTTTCTCTGTGCAGACCTGGCTGTCCTGGAATTCACTCTGTAGACCAGGCTAGCCTCGAACTCAGAGATCCAACTGCTTCTGCCTCTCACATACTGCGAATAAAGCTGTGTGCCCATATATTTTATTTTTAAGTCTGTAAGATAGCACAAATTACTTTGCATATATGGTGTGATGAAATGTCATTTTATCTTTTAAATATGGATCTAATTGGACTAGTATTATAATTATAAAGATAATTCCTTTCCTCTTGAACCACAATGTGCTTCTGCTACAAAATTAGGTCTTCATTAAAATGAAATTTATATCTGGACTTTATTTTGTACTACTGAGCAATATGATTATTCTGAAGTTGACAATACTGTCTTAATTACCGTAGCTTTATATTGATATGGTTCTTTTTCATATTTTACTGAGTAAAAATATCTTTGTAAGACACATGACTATTTTTCATTTAAGATTTCATATTCTTATAAATGCCTACAGCCCTGGATACCTGCAAAAGAAGACAGTCAATAACTGCAGTTGACGAGAACTAGGTCAGTACATGACTTTCTTTCTTCCTTGCAGCAGCAATAAGCAAAGTGAAACAACAGTAGTGCTACTTTACATCCTCACTGCGAGCCTGGAAGATAAGGATCTTTACTATAAAAACCTAGTGCCATTCACAAAAATGGCATGGAATGGAGGGAAAAGAGATGCTGATGGAATACCTGTTTCTTGAAAGTGCCTTAAATGGATTATCACAGAGTAAAAAGAGAAAAGGGAGAGAAAAGAAAAGGTAAGAATTTTTCTCATATGAGCCTTTTGCCCTGTGCATTCTTCTTGCTGCTGTTTTTACACTTGCTAGGAGGGGCTCTCAGAGAAAACTGATGGAACATCCTCTTACTGATCTTGAAGAAATTCAGTGTCTGAGAAGCTGGAGGATAGAGTATGGCAGACTATAAAGCTGTGTAAGCTACAGTTCTGTTAGTGCTGTTTAACTTGCTTTGGCAGGAAGAACTGTTTGCTGCATGGTTGGAAAATGTGTTTTTAAAAATTGTGTATATATAGAGAAGACAATCAGGTTCCAGAACACTTTGCAAGTTCTACTAGTTAGTACTCTGAATTACGATTTCATATTATTTCATGAGAGGTACATGCGTGCCACACGCACACGCACACGCACACACACAGGACCTGAAGAATGTTTTATTAGGACTCTAATGCATATTCTCTATACTTTGAATTTCCCAAGAATACATTAAATATACCTTTAATTTTGCTTTTTTTTGGGCCTCCAGAGCAATTTTTCTTAAATCCTCAGTTTCCTTCTGTAGTTGCTCATTTTCTTGCTGAAGCTTTAGCCTTTGCTCACTGACAAAGCCACAGTTCTCCCTCTCAGACTCTAGTACAGTTTGAAGTTTTTGGATCATTTCATGGGAACGTGATATCTCTTCTGAGGAACTGTTTTTTGTTTTTTGTTTTTTTTTTAAACAAATGAAACAAAACACAAAAGATCAAGACATGCACATTTTACAATTTAAATTTGTTTTCATTATTCTGAGTCATTTCTTTTCACTTCAGCATGATCTTGGAGATTGAACCCATGGCTATATCTACAGCCCTCTTTTTATTTAGAGTAATGTGGTTTCAAAATGTATGTAATACCAGGTAAATGCATCTAATTTAACAATTTTAGGTAAGGATAGACAAGTTGACTTGCTATTACTCTTTTAGAAAATCAACGTGAAATATCTTTCAATTTTTTCCTGGTGTTAAGAATTGCTACACCAAGAGAACAATGTGGACCCAACAGTAGACAGATGAAACAGCTGCTAGTCAAACTTTTACTTAATGTTAGTAGCATAGGAAAACACAACAGCTGACCACCTCACAAATTAAAGTGAAATCAATCTGCAATTTCCTGTTATACACCTTAGAACAGGGCTTTATAAATTCAAATTAAATAAGCTTATTTTAGCACAGGTTAATAAGTTGTTTTCTTGAATTTTCTCAGCCATGGATATAAGATCAGGTATTCTTTAAACATTTGTTTCAATCAATAGCTAATTTTCATTCCTATTTTCTGAAATTTACATCTTTCAATTACAGATAACCAATCACTCTGAACATACTCTGGTTTCTATTTGCAGGAAATATAAAAATGCTACTAATATTGTGATGGCTTAATAGAAATATTGGTGGGCATGGTGGTTCATGCTTGCTATCCCAGCCCATGGAAACCTAAGGCAGGAGGACTGCCTTGTGTTTGAAGCCAACCTGGGCTACATAGTAAGTTCCAAGGTACATATGCTATAGCATGAGACCTAGTCTTAAAATAAAAAGCTAAACAACTCAATTATTGGTTAAAAGTAACTTATAAGGAGAGAAAATTTTAATATGCATAAACAGTTTTTACCTGATGGCAGTTTTACTACCATGAACCATAGTTTATGGTTCTATTCCAACTCTAACTTCCCCAATGCTTATGATTGACTCTGAACTGATTCATCTCTGTCCTGTTTAGAATTTTGCTTTCCTAATTCTTCCCACATTCTTGTAAGTTTTAAGTTCTATATGAAATCATTCATTTCTATAACATAGTTTTAATTCTATATAAAAATTGTTCATCCCTATAACACACATAGCTATGTTTTCTTTTTAAGTAGTAAAGTTCCAATAATCAACTTTCCAATAAAATAGTATACACAGGCATTGGTCATAAAAGGACATTAGTATCGAAAGATGCTGCAACAGAAGCAACCACATGTGTACCTCCTAACAGAAGTTCATAATACCACAACCACCACCACCATCACCACCCAACCACCACCAACCAACCACCAACTACACATCAAAAAGAACATTCAACATAAAAGCATGATTCAACATGTATTCTACAAATGTAATACATTACAGTTATAGATTCAAGAATGGAAATAATGTAGTCATCTTAATAGATGCAAAATAGCCTTTAACAAAGTTCAACTCCCTTGATAAGAAACCAGGAATTCAAGGATCATACCTCAACATAAGAAAAGCTACCCATGAAAAATAGCCAACATTACAGTAAATGGGAAAAGGCTTCATGCACTTCCTTGAAAATCAGGAATGAGACAGTGCCAGCTCTCTCTACTTTATTTCAAAGTAGTGACGGAGTCTTAATAGCAGTAACACAAGAGAAAGTAATAAAAAGGATACAAGTAGAAAAAGGAGCCAAGTTATTTCTATTTGCAGATGTATGATGTCATACAAAAGGGAACATAACAATTCAACACAAAACCTCTTAGAACACTTTCAACACAGCACCATGATACAAAAATCAATGCAAGAAACCAGTAGCTTTTTAATAGACCAATATATAACAAACACTGAGAAAAACATAAGGGAAATAATCCCTTAAAAAAAAAAAAAAAAACCTTAGTAATATAACTAAGCAAGGAAGCCAAAGATCTCTACAATGGAAAATGTAAAACTCTGAAGATACTGAAGATACTAGAAGATAGGAAAAAAAATTTTCAGGCTCATGGATCAACAGAATTAACATAGTAAAAATGACTGACTTACTTTAAAGTCACCTACATATTCAATGCAATCCCCATAAAAACAATTCTACTGGTATTCTTCACAGAATTAGGAAAAAAAATCCTAAAATTCATAGAAGCACAAAAGACGCTGAGCAATGCTAGAAGTATCACAGTATCTTATTCCAAGTTACAGTACATAGTCACAAAAACAGAAACAGCATAGACACGTAGATGAAAAGAATAGAACAGAGAACCCAGAAATAAACTGGTCACCTGATTCTTGATAAAGGTTTCAGAAATATACTTCAGAGGAAAAGAACCAAAACAAATGAAAACAAAAAAACCTCCTGGATAAGTGGTGCTGGGAGAATTGGACAGTCACATGTAGTAGAAGGAAACTAGTACTTTTCTTTCACTTTGTACAAAAATCAATTAAAAGTAAATTAAGAACCTTAATGTTTAAAATTGTTAGGGGAGAACATACAAAAAATACCTCAAGATATCAACATAGCAAGAATTATCTGGAAAATACAGTAATAGCTTAAGAAATAATACTAAGAATTGATCTAAGAGATTGCATGACCTATAAAAGCTTCTGCAAAATAAACTATAAGTGAAATCCAGGCTTCATATTGCACAAAAACATCTGTGCTAACAATTTATCTAGAAGAGGATTAAATCTAGAATCTAGAATACATAAAAGAACCTGAAAATGAATTAAAAACACTAAATAACATAAAACTAATCATCTGATCAGTAAGGTGGTTAATGAACTAAGTAGATCTCAAAAGAAATATAAATGGTCAGTAAATATATGGACAAATATTCAACATCTTTAGCAATCAGGGAAATGCAAATTAAAATCGCTTTGTGATTTCTATCTCACCCCAAGAAAATAAAACAAAAGCTGTCAAGGCTGTAAGGAAGGAAGAGCCCTCAGTCACTGATGGTAAGAATCTAAACTTATGCAACCATTATGGAAATCAGTATGGAAGTCTCCTATTGGAAAAAAAAAAAAAGAACAAATATAATCCAACTTGGAGATATATACATATATATGTACACACATACTCATATTCTAAATCAACATACCACAGAGATACTAACACATTCTTTGCATCTCTACTCACAATAGCCAGGAAGGAAACGGAACAAGCCTAGTTGTTCACCAACAGATTAATAGATAATGAAAATGTTCATAAATACAGTGGTGTTTCATTCAGCAATGAAGGAAAATGAAATGATATTTTCAAGAAAGTTGATGCAACTGGAAATCACTGTACCAAGCCAGGCAAGCTAGACCAAGAAATATATTTATTACTATGTGTATAAATGAGGTGTGTATGTGCATGTGTGTGTGCGCGTGCAAGAGAGATGGAACAGAATCCTGAGAGTGCTAGGAGGATATCTTAGGAGAGGGGGAAGACTATTTAGGGTGTGGCAAGAAAACCAACCATAGGGTAGGCAGGGGACATAGAAGAGGGCAGTGTGGGAGGGGAACAAATTACAAGATTATGATTCATGAGTATGAAAATGATATCACTAAATGCATTATTTTGTATGCCAACTTAAAAACTAATAATAAGAGAAATTATTAAAAAACATATTTGGCTGGGTGTGGTGGTGGTGGTGCATGCCTTTAATCCCAGCACTAGGGAGGCAGAGGCAGGTGGATTTTTGTGAGTTCGAGGCCAGCCTGATCTACAGAGTGAGATCCAGGAAAGGCACAAAGCTACACAGAGAAACCCTGTCTCGAAAAACCAAAAAAAAAAAAAAATAAATAAAAAAAAAATAAAAAAACCACATTTGACTGTTTTAATAAGGTCTATAAAAAGATAAGTAATTCACCAAAACCTATGTGAATGCTTAAAATGTTAACACAGGAAATATAAAAGAAAACTTACTTAATTTCAAGTTGTTTTATTCTATTTTCTGCACTCTTTAGTTTTAGCTGAAGATCATCTTTTGAACGCTCGGCAGCAAGACATCTTTGATGCATTTCTTCCAGTTTTCTGTAATCACCTTCATCCTGTTTGCCTTCACGGTAAATCTGAGGGAGAGGCTTATAAACATTACCTTATAGGAAGAAATTATCTCAATAAACAAAAATAATGTGAGAAATAAAGTCATGACTGTGTATTCATTTCTTCCTACTGTAAGAAGTTTTTTAAAGACACCTATGATTGATTCATTTACAAAATAAAATGCTATAAACTGGCAGCTAAAGAGTTTGAAATCATGCTCACTGTAAACTATTTAACTAATACAGAAATATAAAACAGCTGCTAAAACTTTTAAAAAATGCTTAAAATGCCAATTTAAAAACAAGTAGTAGTTGGGTTGGGTATGTAGCTCAATGGTAGAGCCCTTCCTAAGAATGTACAAGGCCCCAAGTTTCACCCTAAAACATCAAAGAAAGAAAAAAAGTGCAGTAATTAATTAGTGAATATTCTTCAATACAATTTTCTGATGAAATACCCAAAAGGAAGGGTATGTTTTACTGTAACTAGAGATCTTAAAGTTCTAGAACTTTGCTCTGGGTTATCTGGGCAACAACATAGCTAAAATCAGAGTTACCTTTCTCAGGAGTAGTTGTGCTTAAGGTCAGCTAGAGTCTGGGCTTGCTCTTGTAGCACAGGGCTACTTATAGCAGGCCCTGAGGTCCAGGTCACATTTTAGGACAAATAGTTCATCTAACTGCCCTCCCAAGAAGGCTGCTTTGCTGGGTCACCTATGTTGTCCACACTGGCAAGACAGTGCTGTCCTTTCTACAGAGGTTGAATAGCAGTATGTCAGTACTCTTTGCTGGGACATTGAGCACCACTGTAGTCCTACGGTGCTATGGCTTTGGCTCATTGCTGTGTGGACAATAGAGAAGTGGTTGCTGTGCCTTCTAAGTTTTCCACTGCACTAATATAACCTATGCCATGTAATATTAAAAAAAAATCAGCCTGAAGCCTGATATATGTCTGGCAACATTCTAAATAGAACTTACTAAATAGAATGAAGGAAATCTGGAAGGATCTACCTTTAGGAGGGTGGCAGCCAAAAGTGTTTACCTTGGAACACATGTGCATATGCTTTTTTCCCCAAATGAAGCCATATTCTAGGTTCTACTTTGTAAATACTGTTTTACTATCTGATTTTGTCACTATTTTTGACAACATGGATATATCACATACTTTGAATGCCATGGAGTTTGTCTTTCAAAGTTAAATCCTGACTTCAATGCTTAGTGTTTTTTAACACTGTGACTTATTTGGCTTTTTGAGGCAAGTTACTATCATAGTACCTTATATGTGGTAAGTGCTCATATTTGGTTGCCCTTTCTTTCTCAAGGCACTTAAGAACAGTGGGATATTCACTGCTAATGAGAAAGCATGCAACTGTTTTTTTTTTTGTTTTTGTTTTTCGAGACAGGGTTTCTCTGTGTAGTTTTGCGCCTTTCCTGGAACTCACTTGGTAGCCCAGGCTAGCCTCAAACTCACAGAGATCTGCCTGGCTCTGCCTCCCGAGTGCTGGGATTAAAGGCGTGCACCACCACTTCCCTGCGCAACTGTTTTTTTTTTTTTTTTTTTTTTTTTTTTGGTTTTTCGAGACACGGTTTCTCTGTGTAGCTTTGCGCCTTTCCTGGGACTCACTTGGTAGCCCAGGCTGGCCTCGAACTCACAGAGATCCGCCTGGCTCTGCCTCCCGAGTGCTGGGATTAAAGGCGTGCGCCACCACCACCCGGCTTCAACTGTTTTTTTAAGATGTAGTTTTTACTTCAAACATCATTGGGGGAAGTATTTTATCTACTTATTATATTCTTTAAAAATATTCTATCTTTGTGGATTTCTGTGGGTCTCTCTAGTACTTTGCTTCCTCCTATTCCTGTGAGGTCTTCATTTATCATGGTCTCTCTTTTCTTGTTCTCCCTCCCTGTTCTTGATCCAGCTGGGATCTCCCAGTCACCTAAGCTCTCTTTCCCCCGACGCTTGCCCTTCATTACCCACCCTCACGTCCAGTTTGCTCATGTAGATCTCATCCATTTCTCTGTCGATGGGTGATCCCTGTGTCTTTCTTAGGGTCCTCTTTACTAGGTAGCCTCCCTGGAGTTGTGAGTTGCAGTCTGCTTATCCTTTGCTTTACATCTAGTATCCACTTATGAGTGGCAGAAATTCATGTTACTTCTGGGGTTGCTGGCCTCTATATACACATGTATATCTGTGCGCGCGCGCGCGCGCGCGCACACACACACACACACACCACACACACACACACACAAAGGTAAAATTCATAGCAATCCTATGATATTTTGGTTGTATATACCTATTATGCCTTATTCTAACCTCAGTAAGTTGGCATAAAGTTAAAAAAAAGACAAAATGAAAACTACTTTTGGGATAAGGTTAGAGCAATAAATATGGATATTTAAGAAAGTTATACCTTGAAGTTCAAAGTTCAAAGGATATGGGTATTCTTAGAAAGAAATGGACGTAGGTGATAGGAATATCTAAAGGAGACTTTAGTTATATTTGAGTAACACCGCCCAGAGCACTTAGAAGGCAAGTGTGAGCGGAGCAGGCAGCAATGCAGTAGAAGCCTGGAGCCGCCTTAAGGCAGCTGTACTTCCTTCTGACCTTCTCGAGTTCTTCTTCCACAGCTCTTTTCCCTCTGATGGCTCGATCGATTTGACCTTGCTTTTCATCACAGTCCTATAAAATCAAGTCAAAATGCAAATAAATGTATCTGGTGAAACATTAAAGTGAGAAAAAAATGGAAAAGTAAAATGGTTTGTTCATAACAAGAATATTACAGTTAACTCATCAACTAAGTAAGGCCATAGTACTTAGGTACTTATGTAAATACATAGTACTTACAACTAAGTTAGGCTTATTACTGGGCATAGTAATTGTCAACCTTCAAAAAGTGATCTATCCCAGGATTTCATTAATTCCCTTTGGCTTGAGGATATCAAGAAATTAACAGAATAAGTAAGAGGCAGAGACTGGCACACTCATGTGAGAAAAAAAATGAGCTTTTTTTTTGTGTGGATATTATAGGTTCTCTTTTCATATAATATTACCAAATTATCTTGAAAAAGGAACCAGACAGTGTCACAATATGCCAAGGAAAACATTTGGTATACAAAGTGCAGAATTCTAACAATTTTTCTTTACAAAATATCCAAAATCCAGGGAAATCTATTAGCATGAGCATAAAATATTGAAACATATATACTTAAAAGACTTTGTGTATCAAACATTTTACTTAGTAGTTTAACAAGTATATCAACTAATCCAATTATTCTGCCAAGATACTAAAAGCACAAGAATCAACCAGTGAGTTCTTCATAATTATTTTTCTACTTATTTGAGATTAAGCATAGTTTTATTGTGAACCTGCTTTGTTGACTGTACACCACTAGTGATATACATTTTTTTCATAATTATACAAACATCCTCAGTGTTTCCAAAATTTAAAGCCAAGCTTTTAAACTGTGACCCAGAATTGATTACCTTGAACTCTGTTACAAATAATAAGGTAGGATTTTTTGTTGTTGTTAAAATAGGACTCAGTTTGTAGGAAAATCATTTTTAATGTCCTATACATATTCATATATATGATAAGGTACTTATCTATAAAAGGTTTTGTTTTTCTGGGGGAATATTGTTCATAGTCTCACTACATGGCCCAGGCTGCCCTCAAACTTGAACTCAAGATCCTGTCTCTCTGTCTGCTGAGTGGTAGTTTTATGATGCTAACCTGGTGACTTCTGCTATGTTTATAATGCCACTGATGTAACTGGAATACATATGTGTGCTAGTTAGTCTTTGTCAACATGACAAGACTAGAGTCATGACTCTCAACCGAGAAACGGCCTCCAGCAGACTGGCCTGTGGGCTTGTCTATGGGAGCATTTTCTTGATTAAAGAACCACAAATTGTGGGTGGTGCCACCCTGGGGCACATGGTCCTAGGTTGAAAGCAGGCAGAGCAAGTCATAAAGAGCCAGTAAGCAGCATTTCTCCATGGTCTCTGCTTTATATCCTTCCCTGGATTATGGACTATAACCTACAAGCTAAGCTAAACACCTTTCTTCTCAAGTAGTTTTTGTCAGTAATTTACCCCAGCAACAGAAAGTAAACTAGGACAATATGTTAATAACACAGATGAATCTTACTTCTTGATCTGGAAAGTGGCCTATGAAGAAAAGAGTCACTATGCAAATATCTATGCCCCTACTTATATCACGGACATCAAGGGATAGGGGTCCGGCAGTATTTGGTTAACCTGGGTTAAAAATGGGTAAATGAAACAAGGAAGTTGAAATATTTATAATTACCATACTATTATATAAGTTCTATTAAAATGTACTATAATATTAAAATGAACTTTTAAAGTTTTTATTAAAAGCTTTGCTCATAACCCCTGATATACCTGCTTTGGGAGATAAATTAAATTTTTTAGCATTTGTGAAGTATTTCTAAAATCATACTTTATAAAGGGTTAGCAAATATTAAAACTGATAGCACAGAGGCCACACTCACCAGCTCCTATTCAAACAAAATAGAGATCATTAAAAAAAGAGACAGTCTAAACCTCCTCATTTGGAGACTCAAAAACAGCTACACATTTCTTAGAACTACCTGTCTTTGCTATATTCTACAGGCTCTCACAAGATGGACTTTTATATTCATTTGATTCTAGAAAGCTTTAAAGTTCTATGGACTTCTTCAATGGTGTACTTCTTACATATCTGCAGTTTTCTTTGTAATTTCCCTTACTACTTATTTCTAGTTTTATTATCCTATGACTTGGTAAGTATTAAGAATTATTTCAATTATTCTCTATTTTTTAAGAGTTGCTTTATGGACTAAACTGTGATCTATTTTAGAGAAAACTCCATTGGCTGCTGAGAAAATTGTGTGTTCTATAGAAGTGTATTGCCTAATTTACAGTGTAGTTCAACACTGAAGTTTCTTTACTGAATTTCAGTCTGGAAGACAATGTTGATATGAAGTAAGTTCTCCATTATCATTCTATCAGGACCAAACTGTACATTTAATATCAGTTCATGAAACTGGATGCCATGTTTCTTTACTTATTTTATTGATGAATTCTTCCCTTTATAAATATGAAGTGTCCTTCTTTATCCCTTCTATGTAATTTTTGCTTGAAGGCTATTTAGGTCAGATTTGGTTAAGGTACATCCTGCTTATTTTCTGATTCCACTCACTGGGTGCATCAATTACCTTTCGTTCACTTTCGGCTTGTCTTTGCCAGTAAGGTGAGTTTCTTACATTTACAGCTAGTCTGTATCTTTTAATTGGAGAACTAGAACTATTTGCATTTATTTAGGGTTACCAGTGATTCTTGTCATTTTGCCAATTGTTTTCTAATTGGTTTGACCATTACTACTGTCTTTGTCCTGATTTACATGATGATCTTTGGTGGTTTCCTGAGCTGGACATGGCTAATTCTTTCCTACTTCTTATTTGTTTATTCCTCTTACTGAATTCACTCTTTGCTGTGTTCTCCTGAGTTAGATCTCTCCTCTTCTGTGTACAAGTCTCCTTTTAGTATCTTCTGAAATACTGTCTTGGTGGTCATGAACTGCTTTAGTCTTTCCTTGTCATGAAAGGTCTTTATTTCTCCATCAATTTTAAAATGTACATTTGCTAGATACAGTAAAGCTGGCTGGCAGTTACTCACTTTCAGAATATTATCTGAAATACATTGTTTAATGCTTTCCTGACTTCCAGTACTCCTGATAAAAAGCCTTTTCATTCAGGATATCAATTCTACATACCCAGAATAATCTTCAACTTCTGGTCCTCCTGCCTCACCTTCAGAGTGCTGGGTTTACAAGTGTGTACTAACACACAGTTTATGTGGTGGTCATGGCTTCCCACATAGTAGGCATACATTCTACCAACCAGGCTACACTCCCAGCCTCTAAGAGGGTGTTTCTAATCCACCCTAAAAATCTTCCTTTTTTAAAAAAAATAGCTTTAATATTTAAATTAATTTTTAACCAGACAGCACAATTTTTCCATAGAATGAATGTAATATTAGATAATGTTACATATCTTTTAAAAAATCATTCAGGTACAGAAGTATTTGATATATAGTATAAAACAGTTGTTATATAATGAAATTGCCAAAATAGAATATAGTGAGTTTTATAAAGAGTTGGTTGTGGTGGTATTGTGTTTCCCAAAATATTGTGTACTCTAATAAATTTATCTGGGGTCAGAGAACAGACAGCCACTAAATACAAAGGCTAGAAAATGGTGGCACTCACACCTTTAATCCTAGCATTCCAGAGATAGAAATCCCTCTGGATCTCTGTGAGCTCAAGGCCACATTGGAAATAGCCAAGCATGGTGACACACACCTTTAATCCCAGAAAGCCAGCCTTTAATCCCAGGGAGTGGTGGTAGAAAGTAGAAAGATATATAAGGCGTGAGGACCAGAAACTAGAGCATTTGGCTGGTTCGGCATTTGGCTGGTTAAGCATTTGGCTGGTTAAGCATTCAGGCTTCTAGCAGCAATTCAGCTGAGAGCCATTGGGATGAGGACTCAGAAGCCTCCAGTCTGAGGAGACAAGACCAGCTGAGGATCCAGCAAGGTGAGATAGCTGTGGCTTGTTCTGTCTCTCTGATCTACCAGCATGGACCCCAATAACTGGCCTGGGGTTTGATTTTATTAATAAGAACTTTTAAGATTCATGCTACAGTTGGTTGTTATACCATTGTTTTAAAAATCCCTAGTCTTAGACAGTCCTCATTCTTTTTGGAAAACAGAACAGAAAGATTTGTTTTTATACCATTAAGTTGTAAATGGTATAAAACCACCAAAACCACCAAAGATCATCATGTGAATCAGGACAAAGACAGTAGTAATGGTCAAACCAATTAGAAAACAATTGGCAAAATGACAAGAATCACTGGTACCTCTAAATGCAAATAGTTCTAGTTCTCCAATTAAAAGATACAGACTAGCTGTAAATGTAAGAAACTCATCTTACTGGCAAAGAAAAGCCGAAAGTGAATGAAAGGTAATTGATGCACCCAGTGAGTGGAATCAGAAAATAAGCAGGACGCACCTTAACCAAATTAAGTTGTACATGGTATTAAGTTTACAAATTAAAGTTATCTTTGACGGTGACAAAGAGACATTTTTCTTTCCTTTCACAAAGATGCAAGTTTTTTTTTTATAATCTATGAAAAAGAACAAGCAAAATAAGACAATTTTATATGACCAATAGGTCATACTGTATCCCATTGGTTTTACAAACTGTTTCTACATCATTACTATAAGTGAAACTAAGTAAGAAGAAAGTAATCATTCCTGGTTTTTACATCCAGGACCTTTATGAAATGATTAAGGTATAGTAAAGTACACTACATGGTGTGTAGCTTTCTGGAGGTATTTAAATATTATTCTATGGTGATTATTTACTTTAAAATATATTGTGCAAAAATAGTGCTAGGCAACAGGGAAAACTAAGGACAATAAAAGACTCTTACTTTGGGGTGTTAAAATCTATTAGGAGATCTCCTAGAAAGAGCATGGTTGCACAAATCGTTATGTGTTGAACATACATTAACACACATTATTTATGAGAATACACAAAATATTCATAAATTTTATAACAGATTAAAAGTGATGGAAGGATTCAGAAAAGATGTGTGTTTGTGAAGTTATAAGTATCTTTCTAATTCCTAGAAATTCTAGTGTTTGGATCTTTTGGGAACAGTCATTACATTTCATTTCATTAAATCTTAAAGTTAAATTTAAATTTCTAATCTCTAGTCACACGAAAACACTTTTCCTCACCACCCCCCTTTGCCTACTCATCCTTATTTATCTATTTGAGGAAGCTTTACTGTCTTTCTTCTTTCCTACTGACATACATAGCTTTTCTTCCTTCCTGGTCTTCCAGATCAACCCAGCATATGGCAGGACATGCAGCTGGTTGGTTTAGTGGCCCTGTGTTCTGACAATGACAAACGAAATGTGATGAATGCCATTTGTCCTACTCAACTACCACAAGCCAATGACAGCATAAAACACTGCTGTGGACTGTGACTTTCTTTACTAGCACCTAGCACAGGTCATGCTTAACAAATGTATAGGGAACAAATGAATTCCCAATATCATACATACTGGTCATTAAAGCGGGTAATATTTGGAGGAAAGTACAAGATTTTCTAACATACCAGCTGAAGGGCTGAAAGTTCTTCCCTTAATTGTGAAATAAGTACTTCATACTGTTTTTTTGTGCTTTCAACCTGTGAATGAAGACATGATTCAGGGAAAGAATAAAAAAATGATTACTGTCAAAAATTTAGCATGATGAATTTTATTTAAAAAAGAAACAACTTTTATGCTATAAAAGATAAATAGGATATAATGTATGAGCTGTGTGTAGTGAGCATGCACACAGGTGGCTGGGGCAGGGAGATTTTGTTCATTCTGTCTGGACTATATCCTGAGTTCAAAGCTATCCTAAGTTATACAACAAATCATATAGACCAGAGGACTGCACTTGTAGCATTGGTTTAGTATAAAAGGCTCCAGAATCTTCAGCATTGTAAAATAAAGAATGGTCATGAGAACTGAGGATAGTACTGGATGATATATCCAAAAGGACAGTTGCTGTAAAGCATTTGGTCTCAGGATACATTTACACTGTAAAAACAAAGCTTTTGTTTATAATGGATTCTTTTGACCAGCATTTTACCATTATTAGAAATAAAAGCAGGAAACTATAAAAGTTTTATTATTATGTCCCCCAAATAATTTAATCATTACCTTAGATAGAATAAGTAATTTTAATGAAAATAAATATATTCTCCCAATCTAAAATTTTTGAGGACAGTCCATTGTCAATTTTTGTACACTTCTTGAATGTATGGCTGGACAGGAGACAGCTAGGCTCAAAGGCGCTGGTGCACTCCACCTGCTGTGCTAGTGTGCGGCACACAACCTCCGCAAGTAGCACTTGGCACCCGTGAAAGAATGAGTGTGAAAAGCAATGTCTGCAGACTCCCTGAATGCTGCCAAATGTCAGAGAACAAGGAGGAGAAAAGCAGAATCATACACCGAACATGTAATTAGTACCTTTTAAAGCATTTATGTTCTCTCTATAGGATCTTTTCACAATGTACACTAGACACTAGTGGTAAGTAATTGAGTGTTCAAGGAAAGCTTTGAACAAACACTGAGATTTTCAGAAACAGAATAACTGGTGTGCACAGAGCATTTTGAAAAATTCATTATACTTCATCAGGATGTCTGCGACAACCATTTTTCCTACGAGCTTCTCAGGGTCTTTATAGGACTAAGAGGATTACTGATGACGATATAGACCAAAGGGAAACTTCTATGATCTAAAAGCCTTTGGAAACTTTTTTTTTTTTTTGTATAAAATGACCTATTAATGATACAGCACAAACTTTCCTTAGAATACATTCAGTATTGCCTGCTATGTACTTTGTTTGGTTAATTAATATGAGTTATCTTTTTGAAGGCCTGCCAAACAGTGTATGCGGCTCAAATTCACGCTTTACTTGTGCTATAATTTATGCTAGACAAACCAGGGATTAGGACATTAAGGGCTAATCTATTTTGTTTACAGGTCAGTAATAATATGAGCACAGTATTTGTTGAGGATTGCGTGCAGTGTGTACTGTTCAGAATGCTTTATGTGTATCATATCATTGTTCTTACAACAGCCCCATGAGTTATTACCTCCATTACAGATGAGATTAAGTGCTACAGTTTCCAGTTAGTAAAGGCTTGGTGCCCAGCAAGGCCCTACTGGGAGATGGTAGAACCTGTAAAAAGTAGGGTCTACTGGGAAGTCTTCAGCTCATTTGAGGCATGCATTTGAAAGGGACACTGGACCTGTTATTGCCCAGCTATGTGATGAGTGGTTTGGCTCCACCATGTGTTCCTGTCATGATAAGCTGTCTTGCCGAAAGCCTGACAATGGGACCAGCTAATCACAGACCACAGCCACTGAAACTGTGAGCCAAACTAAGCTTTTCTTGTTATAAGTTAATTCTCTCATATTTTTGTTATAGCAATGGAAAGCTGACTTACACAGCAATGGACAGAAAAATTAAGCTATGAATATTTCGTGTAGCATAAAAATTTGAGTTCTTAAAAGTATAGTTTATCTGTCTCCCTATACAATTTCTAAACTGTGTTCTTTTCAGTGTCTAATACTGATACAGGGGTTGGGGATTTAACTCAGTGGTAGAGTGCTTGCCTAAGCAAGCACAAGGCCCTGGGTTCAATCCTCAGCTCCCCCCTTCAAAAACAAATATTGATACAACTAACTTGAAGCTTTACGACAATAATAAGAATATATTTTTAGCTGGGCCATGGTGGCGCACGCCTTTAATCTCAGCACTTGGGAGGCAGAGGCAGGCGGATCTCTGTGAGTTCGAGGCTAGCCTGGTCTACAAAGAGAGTTCCAGGAAGGTGCAAAGCTACACAGAGAAACCCTGTCTCAAAAAACAAAACAAAACAAACAAAACAAAACAAAACAACAATAAGAATATATTTTTAATTATTTTGAAATGCTGCCAAACTCAGCTGAATCAAAGTATACTTTCTGAAAAAAATTTTCTGAGGTAGTAACACTGTTTTATTATCAGTAAGCTAAGACCTAAGGTTCACAGAGAATTTTTAGCAGTAGGATCTGATGAAACAAAATATGAGACTGAGGAAGTTTACAATAGGTAGGACTCTGAAATTTATATAGAGACTAAAATCTCTCTTATCCTATCCCTCTGTATTTCCTTTCCTCCTTCCTCTCTTCTCTCTTTCTAATTTCTTGCCATGTAGCCCAGACTGGTCTTGAACATACAAACCTGTGTGTCAGCCACCCAAGTACTAGGATCATATGCTGTGTCACTACACCCAGTTTTTTTTATACAAACATATAAACATATTTACATAAACATCTTCTTTTATAATTTTATGAATAATAAGGATAGTTGTAAATGAAATACCAACTGACTAGAAACTAATTTTCTACTCAATAAATAGACAATAAATGGTCATATACTAACAATAATGGCCAACATTTTATTTAAAATTTTTTTCATTAAAAAATTGAAGTACCTGAGAGATAAGCCATTTTTGTTCTTAAAAAGCAAACTTTTTTAATTTTCTCATTTTTGTTCAATTTTATAACTAGAACAGAAGTATATGAAAATATGTTCATTATATCTACTATAGTCAATAAAATAGAGACTTAGAGCAATTTTCAACTGCAATAAATAGGGAAATGATTGATAACATGGACATTTTCAAGGAAAATACTTTCAGGTATAGCTAAATAATCAGAAATAAATATACATTAATATTTACAGTGCTTACTATATAAGAAATAGAATATGATTAAGTATAAGCTTTATTTATCAAAATATTAACTATTCTCTGAAATAACAAACACTATAGGAATATAAAGACGTAAATAGTAAAGGCTTTCATGATTCTAATATTTACTTGGTGATACATACACATTTTTGTTTCAGATATACCATAATAATTCAATGAAAACCCAAATAAGAGGCTATTAAATAGTGTAATTTCAATTTTCTTTTGCTGCTATTATTTCATTTCTCCTCAACATGTAATAATTTTTAAAGTTTAGATATAAAAATTGGCAACAGTGTGGAACCTCCAGAAGGCAGAGAACAAATGAAATGCTTGGCACATGGGAAATGTTAAGCAGATACTCCTTGAGTGAATACCTGCCATAGCAGGGGAAGGCTGTCTTTAAGAAAACCAATAGGTACATGCTCGAAAGGAAAGGTCTGGGATTAAGAGAGTATGTTCAGTTAAGACATGATAGACTCAGATATATACCTGGGCTGCTTACAGATAGGAGGTTACTAAGGTTAGGGCACAGACACAAGAGTCTCCGATGTCCACTTGGGCGGTTTATAAGACGAGGGAACACACAAGAACGTCAGGGCAGATGGGGAAGTTACTAGGGCTAGGGTACAGACACAAGAGTCTCCGATGTCCACTTGGGCTGCTTACAAATAGGAAGATACCTAGAGTTTAAGAGGCAGCTACTATAGTTTATAAAGGTGTTTAGAATAAATATTGAGACCACAACACTTTTAAAAAATGCACTGAAATTATAGGTTAACATAAATGAAACTTCAATCAGCCTTAAAAATCAATGTATTTTAATTGATCTTAAAAATGCAACTAGAATGGTAAAATAGGATAAAATACTTGGATAAAATATTGTTACAAAGGTCCTGAAGACAACCAATATTTATTATTAGCCATTTTTTTAATGTCTAATAGTATTGTCAAGAGTATTAAAAGATGTGGTCCAAAGTTAGAACATTCTCAAGCTAACGTATAGGGAACTCTTGCAGGAAGGATTAGAATAAAAAAGGCTTTCGTTTGACTCTGTCTTAAATTTGAATTTTTACTTTGGGAAATTATCTAATTTCAATTCATAATAAAGTGCAGTCACACATCATGTAACAGGGTTTGCTCTGAAACATTATTCAGGTAATGTGGTTACTGTGAATATCAAGAGTGTATTGTATGTGCATAAACCTAGGAGGTTCAGGGTTCACAGGCTATGAAACTATACAGCATGGTAATGTATAGAGTAAGGTACACACTGTGGTATTTGTCTACTACCCAAATGGATTTTAGCCTGAAAGGGTACTGTAAAAATACCAGGCAACAGGTGTTGCAGCTCTATTATAATTTCATAAGATCACCATCATCATATATAGCTTGTCCTCAACCAAAATGACCTTACATGGCATGACTAAAGAATATTTCTAAGGCATGTATTTGCATGGAAAATGAAAGCTACCATTTAGTTGTTAGAAAGCAAATATGTTAACTTTATGCTTTTAAATTATAAAAAAAAAATACTTGAAATTGTAGTCCACTAAGGAGAAAAATATTGAGCACAGAAAATATAGGTAAGAAAACACCCACTTGAAGTCAGACTGTAGTACATTACACTATACCCCAGTTCAGTTTAAAGGAAACAAACACCAGTTTTTAGCCACTTACGCTAATAGTTTCACACGGTCTTTGAGAGTCAGCACACAAGGTTTTAATTTTAAAGTATTTAAGCAGCATTTAGTCTTAGTTAGGACTTAAAGTCTGTATTTGAAGTATAATTTAAAACTCCTCACTTCTTTCCTTGCTTTTAGGGCAGCATCTTGTATAAGCTGGGAAATTGTTTTCTTCATTTTCTCTCTGTCATCTTCTTTTTGCTTCTCTTCAAGCAGAATCTTCAGAAGACAATCAAGGCATGTTAAACATCACATTTCACTGGTAAGGTAACACACTCTTTGACAGCACGGTATCATTCTTGACTTCTGGAATGCTTCCATTGGAAGATCTTGTGTTAAGTCATGAATGATAAAGGATCTCCCCAGCATTGCCTACCTTTTCCCAATTAAATCTTTAGTATTTATTTCAGCCAGAGTTCCCCAACATTTTTCTCATCTCCACAACTGAAAGTCTCAGGGTCATTCTGAACTGTTATTCTTTTTATACATAAATAAAAATAAATAAATCTTTAAAAAAAGAGGAAGAGAATCCTAGATTTTGAACCAGCAACCACAAAATGGAAACCCTCTAGCAGTTAAGCAATGAGTCAAGAGGGAAATTAATACAATAGCCATAGGCTGCTTCGGAAAGCTTTGTTTACTTAGGACTGAAGTGAGACAGGCAATGGTGCCCTGTCTCCTCTCCATTACACACCACACAACATCAGCTAACTTTTTACACAACTATGCTTCAGAGGGTAAAAACAAATGACTTTGTCCTGTTCTTAAATTTTCTAGCTAACTTGGGTATTTAGAACAGTTTATGAGCATAATATGTCTATTGTGGGTAGTATTCTACTTTTGGTGGTACTAAGGATAAAATCAAGGGCTTCACACGTGGTAGAAAAATATTCTGCTACGGAGCTGTATCCCAAGACCTACTGCATACATTTTAATGATTCCAAGAGTGGAGAAACAGAATTTAAGCCACAGATGGGAACACTAGCTGAAAGGCATAAGTGCTTTAGCATTTCTGCAGTTTAGATTTGAAGAGATAATTCCTTATCTTTCTCTCTCTCCTTCCCCCTCCCCTTGTGACAGGGTCTTACTATGTAGGACCCAATGGCCTTAAGTTCATTATCCAACAGCTCCACCTCCCCTGAGTGCTGGGATTATAGATTGCAGGCACGTGTCACCTCATCCAGCTTCCTTTTTACTAGGTTTGTAATATCCAATTTATACTTTTTGCATTTTTTAGTGTCTCTCTTGAAAAATTTACCACTTCAATAAAGAAACCTAAATTAATGCACTTCCTTTATACCCTGTGCACTTCCTATTGGAGTACTCTGCATATATTACACCATTCATAAATGCTGGTATATACATTAATGCTATAATGAGTTCTACAAAAAAGGAGATTAACATTTAAAAAATTATCTACTTTCTGTCTTCTATAGATTATACTCATTTATAGGGAAACAGTACAAGACAGAAAGCATGGTCCAGAATAGTATAGAAATTAAAATGGTTAAGGGGTTGAAAAAAAAAGCACCAGTTGAAGAATCTATCTAATCTTTTGAGCTACATTTAACTTTGTCAATTAGGCTTCTGCTTGATGAGGGAACTGTACAGGTAAAAAGTAAATCAATATGACCAAGAGGTATCTGATTAAGTACACTCTGGTAAAGGACTATGACAGTACAGAGGATGACGGATAGTGACTCAGGATATAGGGACATAACAAGTCTGATATTTAAATACTATTTTTGAAAAATGACTAACATGTGATATTTATGATATTACTCTTACCATCTAAAATATAGTATAATTACTTGATAATGGGAAGTGTAGTACTTTGTTTCCATGCATTAATTCAGAAGCTGATGATCCCTTTAGTGTTAGGGCATGTGAAGATCTTATTCTTTATAAACAAGTTTGCATGTTTTCTTACCTGACTCTTTTTAAGGTTAGCTTCTTCTAAGAGTTGCATGCTATCTCTGGCTCTTGAAATAGCCTCATATTTCTCATTTTCTGATTCATTGCATTTTGCTTGTAGCTCTTTGATTTGCTTTTCCAAATGTGTTTTACCTGTTCTTAGTACGTTGGCTTCTTGAATTGCTATACATAATCTACAAATTAATAACCATAATATGGAAGTTAAATATTTTAAAGAGAAGAAATGACACAGGAGGTTTACTAAACATCACCATAGGGTTGTATTATGACTGTTATTTGTACATGTGTTTCTCATTTAAACCTTGCTCTATAGATGTAGATTTTACTATCTCCATTTTAAAGAAAACCAGCCAGGCGGTGGTTGCGCACGCCTTTAATCCCAGCACTCGGGAGGCAGAGGCAGGTGGATCTCTGTGAGTTCGAGGCCAGCCTGGGCTACCAAGTGAGTTCCAGGAAAGGCACAAAGCTACACAAGAGAAACCCTGTCTCGGGAAAAAAAAAAAAAAAAAAGGAAAACCATACCCAGAGAGCTTCAGCTTTTGATTATCAATAAAAAGAGCAGCAGATCTGAGACTGAAGCAAGATATTTTGACTCTAATTGTGTGATGATATCTATGGTTTTTTTGGTGTCTTTTTAATTTTGTGAAAATTTCATAGATGTATACAATGTATCTTGGTCATATGGATCCCCTATTGCCTCTCTCCAGCTCCACCTCTCCTCCCTCGACCTCCTAATTTCACGTCTATTTTTTCTCCCACTAAGTCCAGTTTGTGCCACCCATATGGAAATGTGTGTGAGATCATTTATTGGAATGTGCTAAGTCTTCCGATGGCCACACCCAAAAAGAAAAGTTAATCTCCCTCTCTTAGCAGCCATCAAATGCCATTAGCTCCCCAGCTAGGGATGAGGCACTAAGAGTCCCTCCCTGTTCTTTGCTAGATTTTTAAACTGGCTTGATCTTGTGTAGGTCTTATGCAGGGAGCCACAGCAACTATGAGTTCTTGTTGTATACAGAAGCCAATCTTTTATGGTACATCTCCTTATCCTCTGGCACTTATTGTCTTTCTGTCTCATTTTCTGTGATGTTCCCCGAGCCTGGGAGTAGGGGTAGAGTAGGGATGTTTATATACTTGTTCTACCTACTGCTGAGCACTCTGAGAAGAACTACTTATTCTCAGAGCTTTGAAGAGTTATGAGTCTGTGCAGTAACCACTCCCTTCTGTAGTGATAAGCTTCTCTGACCAAGGTTGAGAGCAACACAAACCTGTTGGTATATTCAGAGTTGTAGACAATTTCTATGCAAAACAGACTACAATCATGTATTCGACTTTCAGCCATAAATACAATGTCAATTTATAGACTGTGTATTTAATCTTTCATAGGATACTAATTACCATTTTCAAACCCTCAATGGAACATTACAGATCTAGATAGAATAACAAAAACAAAATATTCTAGTATGTTTGTAGTAAGACAGCAATTTAAGACAGAGCTATAGAATATATTTTAAAAAGAAGCTCAACTCTTCAGAGATAATTTAAAAAGTTATTGCTCAAAAAAAAAAAAAAAAGAAAACAACTCGAGGGAAATTATATTTTCTCAAGTACTTTTTCCCTTGTGTAACTACATAGACATAGATCTTTTTAACATATAATTTTTATTCAACTTCATTATCCTTTTATTTTCTGCTTTAAAATGGAAAGAAAATTTGATTCTGAAACTAAGAATGGCTATGCTGCCTTGGGGAAAGGTAAAGGCAGTAAATAACTTCCTTGTATATGAAAAAGATGCCTCACAGTTTCCTGAATTATTCAATATGTGCTTTATATTCTGTACCTTAAGATTTTATTAGCTGAAGTTCATGTTTTGGACATGGTCTGCTATGTATCCAAGGCTAGCATTGAACTCATGACCTCTTGCATTACTTTCCCAGGGCCTATACTGTCTCCTGTACACCTCTTCCTGATGGGGATCTGCATCTGACTTCCTGAAGCAGCATCTGTATTTTCCTCCAGCAACCAAACATCGCAGGATGTTATCAGACAGCACCTGAAACCTGCCTACTGTTTTCATCACTGCATTCCTAAAATGCCTTCATCTACGATTTTCTATTGTTTTATGACTACAGAAGTTTATGCTATCTAGAGTAATCTGAGTATGTTCCTAGGCCATGGCTACTCAAGTTTAGCTCAAAACAGACTCACTCTTATTCTTTTTGATAGGAGAGCTGTGATTTAGGTTGGCAGTTAAAGTTCTTAGTTTATAAGAAAATGTTGTTTCATTGATAAGATGTTTAAAGTTTTATTCCCTAGAGAATATTTAGACAGCTATTATGTGAACTGAATAGTCTACCTATCCACTGTTAATAACTATTTTTTCATTCTTCATTTCAAACCTTTGGTGCACTAGTGGTGTTACACCTGCTGTACCTGACCTTTGTTCTTCCCTTATGTTGATAATGCTGGACTTCATTTGAGGCCTATGCTCCCAGGAAGACAGACACACCTAAGTGTCTTATTCTAAAAAAAACTCCTTTGTTCCTTTCTAGAAAGGGGCAATCCCCGTACTCACGTATGCAAGACCTTTCTGGTGTCTTCTGTAAGACCCATTCCTCATTTGTTTGTCTGCCTGTGTGAAATCTCTTTCTAATTTTGAAAAAGAATTCCCTATTATGAACATCCTCACTACTGCAAAGTCTGATTTGTCTGGTGCTTTTGGTCTTTTACAAGGCTAGAGTCTCCTTAATATACCTAATCAAACCTTAAATGAAAAAAATTAAGATTTTATTTTTATTTTTTAAATTATGTGTCTATGTAGATATCTGTGTGTGGTTATGTGATATGTGTATAGGTGACCACAATAGCTAGAAGAGGGCATTGAATCTCCTGGAGCTGGAGTTACAGGTGGCTCTGAGCTGTCCAATGTGGGTGCTGGAACTAAATGTGGATCCTCTGTAAAAGAAACAAGAGCTCTTAACTGTTTAGTCATCCCTCCAACCTCAACAGAAAGATTTTCAAAAGAAAATTTAATGTTTACATCACTTTCACACTACTGCTCTTAAAGGCAGCAATGTTTTCTATCTCTAAGTGGATACAATGATTATTCAATGAATGTTGAGCAAATGGTTTCACCTGTGAACACAGATGTTGCTTTAAAGAGAGTGTTAAGATTTTTTCTTCAGGGTGCAAGAGATGGCTCAGTGGTTAAGAGCACTGGCTGCTCTTCAAGAGACCTGCGTTTGATTTCCAAAACCCATGTAGTGGCTCCAAACTGTCCATAACTCCAGTACAAGGGGATCCCACACTCTCTGGCCTTTGTGGGCACCAAGCAGGAATGCAGTGCACAGACACATATGGAGATGTACCACCCATATATACAAACTTTTTCTCCAAATAATGAATGGAAAATTATACCTAGTCTCCCTGGGATTTATTTTAATTCTTTCATAGATCTCTCGGCATTATCCCTGCTCTGTAGGCATACTAATAAGAGTTCTAAACACACCTTACGAATATTTCCTGAAGCCATCCAAAACATAACTGTCAAAACAAACTGCTTACCACTTCTCCTTTTCTCTCTCTCAGATACGATCATTATTGATTCCTTTAGTTTTCTTCTGCCTATTTCAGTTATTCTAAATCTTAAATGGCAAAATTTTTAGCATAAACAGTACATTTTGAAGTTAGGATGGGCAGACATATTATTGTCAATTTTATTACCATGAATATGTCAACTATAAAATTTTATTAAACAAACATTGCTCATTTTATAAGTAAATAAAATCATTAAAGTTCTTGGAACATACATATATACACACATATACAATTCAATCTCACATCATTTTTAACTTGAGCCAATTAAAAACTTTAAAGGAATGTTAAAGTAAAAATATGAACTATCAGGGTCTGGAAAGATGGCTCTGTCAGTAAGAGTACTTTCTATACAAACATGAGGACCTGTGTTTGAGCCATAGTATCTACATGAAGGAGCCAGGTGTGGCAGTGTGGTCTTGGAATCTTAGTGCTGTGGAGACAAGGACAGAAGGAACCATGGTGTTTGTCAGTCAGCCAGGCTAGCCACATATGGGAGCTTCAGGTACTATGGGAGACTCTGCCTCAAAAAATAAGCTAGAGAACAACAGAGGAAGACACTTTATGCTGACCTCTGACCTTCACAAATGTGTGCTCATGTGCATATGTACCTACAGAAACAAATATGAAATATCAGAAATGAGTATATATCATTAATCTACTAAAATAATGTTTCAGCTAAGATTTAATAGGTCAAGTATTAAAGTAAGGCTACACCACTAACCCAAGAATACTCAACCAACATCTAAAATAGGCCATCATTTTAGTACTGGTATCATGTTAAAGCTACTTCGTAGTTTTCAAAAGGAAAAATATTTATTCTCTCTACTTAAAGTTTACAATCTAATTTTCAAGCTATGTTGCTCAACTGGTACAAAGAAAGGGATTAAGTGAAAAGAACTCAAGGATTATTTTGATACACCCTTGTTCTATAGTTCAACAGTCTACAATAAGAGGGTATTGACATTTGAGATCTGTGGGGGATCTTTTGGTGGTACAATGGTAAGAGGAACGGCTAGAATTTAGTGGTTGGTGCCTGAGATACTAGGTATCTCATAATTATTGGCACAGTTTCAAAGAATTTTAAAGAAGGCCTCCACAAAAGGTGAATGGTATTGTGTGTGTGTGTGTGTGTGTGTGTGCGCGTGCGCGCGCGCACACTTTAATCTTATACTCTTTGGGGACCCACCACCCAGCTCCAAATAAATACACGGAGATTTATCATTACTTATAAATGGCCTGCCTTAGCTTAGCTTATTTCTAGCCAGCTTTTCTTAACTTAAATGATCCCATTTGTCTTTTGTCTCTGAGCTTTTACCTTTCTATACACCTTTCTTTACTTCTTACTCCATGACTTGCTGTGTAGCTGGGTGGCTGCCTCTGATGTCTCCTCTCCTTTTCCTTTTCTTGCTCCTCAGTCCCCTCTTCCCAGATTTCTCCTCCTATTTATTCTCTACCTGCCAGCTCTGCCTACCCCTTATCCTACCTAGCTATTGACCATTCAGCTCTTTATTAGACCAGTCAGGTGTTTTAGACAAGCAAAGTAACACAGCTTTACAGAGTTAAACAAATGTAACATAAAAGAATGCAACACATCTTTGCATCATTAAATAAACATTGCACAGCATAAACAAATGGAACACAGCTTATTATTCGACAACAGTATTGTCAAAAAATATTACACCATTTTTATAATGGTCAGAAGGGAGAGATCAGTGACTGAAAAGGGGATGAAAAGGGCAATTGGAGATTAGTGTTCCCAAGGATACAGGAAAGACTGGTACTGGCAGCTTTAATTCTAGGGAACAATAAAGTTAAGGACCAATCTGCAGCCTACAGGGCTTCCTGTCATATTGAACCTAAGAAGCACAAATAATCTACAGCATTCAGCTCTTAGAGATAATCCTTGCAGGGTTTATGGCCTAAGAACATTAAAGAATAATTAAAAGCTGACATTTTCATTGCTGTCTGTTTCAATGGTTATTTAGACTTTGACTATATTACTTGTTAAAACACAAAATTATGGAGGATTTGGGGAAGTATCAAATTTTCTCAGATATTATGATTTAGAAATTTTAAACATTTTCCAGAAGGGCTTTCAGTTTTTAAAAATAACTAGAAATACTTCAAAATCTGTAATCTTACTTCAAGAGGACTGAAAATGAAGATGTCTTTGGTGCTATAGTATTGTAATAGAGGTCATAATGGAAACCAGGTTGGTAGAGAAAGTATTTCTCATTACAAACCCAAGCCCCTGGTGCCAACTTACCTTCTTTCACAGGCACCTACAGTTAAATCTACACATTCCTATCTTCTGGATTTAATTTCATCTTTTGTCTAAGTTGTAGTACTGTTAGAGAGTTGCAGAGACAGACTGAAAGTTGCTCCCAGGTTTAGACAAAACTCTTTATCTATCTATCTATCTATCTATCTATCTATCTATCTATCTATCTATCTATCTATCTCTATCAATCATCTATCTATCTATCTATCTATCTATCTATCTATCTATCTATCTATCTATCTATCTATCTACCTACCTACCTATGTACCTACTACACACACACACACACACACACACACACACACACACACACATATCTTTCCATTTACATATTATATATATTTTTTAATGTGGGTCAGTGCTCAGACCCAGAGCCAGATTTTATAGATAGGAGCTCTAACCATACTAACACAAATGGCATTATAACCAAAAGTTTATTTTGTTTCAAAAAAAGTATTAGATTGAATTTGGTACAACTGTGTTCTCTTTCAAAAGTGTGACAAGAATCAATACTTGAGTGTCTAGTGCTAGATGCATTACATAAATAATTTTTTTTTTCTTTTTGAGAGTCTACATACCAGCTATTCTGGGAGTCACTATGTATACCAAGCTACCCTCAAACTAACAGAGATCCTCTTGTCTCTACCTCTTGAGAGCTAGGATTAAAAGTGTGAGCCATCAGGCCCAACTAAATGATTTTTAAACTTATGTTCAAAGTATTACAATACTATATTTAAAAAAAAAATGTTCAGACTTTAAGCCCATGGTTATAGTTTTGATTTGGAATTTATAAAATAGCTATTCTAATAAATATAACTGAAACTCTGCTGTGTAGCACATATATGAAGCGTAGAAACACAGTTAGAGGCATTACCTTGACTCTAACTGTTTTATACTTGACTGCAACTGCTGTACTCGTCTATCCGATGCTTCTTCTTTTCCCTGGGCAGACATAATATCTTCCTCCTAGAAAGTAAAGAACCCGAAGCTTACTTGAAGCATCTGATAATGCAACAAACAAGCACCATTTTACAGCATGATGAACACAGTGGACTACAAAGTTATGTTACTAGAATTCTCATGTGTAAGCTTAAAGATGATAGACTTTGTTAAGTAAACACATATAGTACAAAGAGTTTGGGGGCAAACTTTATCACTATCACATTATACAATCAAAAGAGTTACTGCAAGTACATTTCTGGCAATGTTTCACAATGTTTCCACTGCACATCCAGCAAAACAAGGCGAAGGTTCCTTTGTGGTCACTCTGCTGTTATAATATGTTCTTAACTATTTCTCATGATCTATCAAAGTATCACAGGGCATTCCTGACAGAGTGATGCTTTGAACTATCAACAGGTTTTATTTAAGTCATCTTTCTAGAAAAACTTCTTGCCCATCCTTGTTTGCCTTCCTTTATAGTATATACACTTTTGTCGATATCATTTTTATTGATCCATTGTTCTTAACGGTATCTTTGAAAAAGTGTTTTTGCTCAGACAGACTTCTCCTATATTGTGTGGCTAGTCTGGAACTCACTGTGTAGACCAGGCAGGCCATCAGTTTGGGGCAGTCTTCCTGCTTCTGTTTCCCAAGTGTAGGATTACAGGTGTGCTCTACCATGCCTAGCTTAATAGATTCTTTTAAAATTAATTGTTCCCAGCAGTAGTTAGATGTACTATTTTGGATTTACTATTTGTTGTGGTTTATTTCCTATATCTGAGTTGTTACCTACTACCATTTCCTTTGGCCTCACAAACATCTCAGGTGAAATAAAAGCAGCAGGTATGGAGAAACATGCCTGTAATCCCAGCCTTTGGAGTTTTCAGATGGGAGTATCAGGAGCTCAGACTCCAGTGAGACACTGTAAGCAGCCTGAGCACAGTCTGAGTTCTAGGAGATCCTAACCCAAGAAACCAAACCAACCAAACAATAAATAAACTTCCTTCAGAATGTTTTGAAATTCAAGTCTTCTGAGTACAAATTCCGTTTATTTATTTGGAATGTCTTACTTTCATTTTTTTTTTCTTTCTTTTTTTTTCCCCCAAGACAAGGTTTCTCTATGTAACAGTCCTAGCTGTCCTGGAACTCACTCTATAGACCAGGCTGGCCTCGAACTCATTCAGATCTGCCTGCCTCTGCCTCCCAAGTGCTGGGATTAAAGGTGTGTGCCACCACCGCTTTCATGTTTGAAATGCAGCTTCACTGAATATAGAGCCTGTTGAGAGCTGTTCTCTCCCTCAGCACTTTTCATACGTTGGAAATGTTTTCTGCCTTCACAGCTTCTTGTGGAGAACTTAGCCATGATTCCTATCATCCTTCCTCTCTCCAGGTCACCAGTCTGTTCCTGCATTCAATATCTTTTCTTTAAGGCTGTCTATCAGTGTAATGATGATTCCATAGAGATGGTTTTGTTTGTTTATCCACTTTAGGGTCATTAATATTCTGGCTAATGTTTTCTCCTAACTTCAGGTTGTTTTCTGCCCTTCTCCCTCCTTTCTGGAACTCCAACTGCACTTATGTTGGACTGGTTCATACTAGTCCACAAAACTCTTAAATATTTGAAACTACTTCTTGGACAAAGCAATTTTTAATGTTCTCTGTTGAACTTCCTTGCCTATCCTAAGGTTTTAATCTAGTTTTGGGCCTATCTTGTATGGTGATATATTATTTGTGCTAAAATGTGATTTTATCTGTATATTAGTAAATAAAGTTGCCTAGGGGTCAGAGCTAATAGCAAGCCATAGCAGAAGTCTGGCAGTGGTAGCACACACACTCAATCCCCGATCCCATGACAGGCAGATCTCTGTGTGTTCAAGGACACCACCAGCATGGAGACACACACCTTTAATGTCAATACCAACCATAGAAGACCTGGAGGTCTGTACAGACAGGCAGTGACGAGGAGGTCATGTGGTTGGGTTTACAACCAATGAGAAGGCAGGACAGAAAGTCAATAAAAAGACAGATACACAGGAAGTAGGTCTCTTTCTGAGGGGAAGGATGGCCGCGGCAGCGATGGGTAAGAAGGCGGTTTTAGTCTCAGCTCCTAGCTACTGCTCTGACCTCTTGGGCTTTTAACTCTGCATTTGGCTCTATGTTTCTTATTTAATAAGACTGTTAGATCTACAATCCAGTGAACTTTTTTACAGTTCCTGTAAAAGCTCTAGAATTTTTATTTTGAAATTGTTTTCTTGCTCTCAATCAAAATTCTTTACCTTTTCCTTCACTTAGACTTTATTTTACTCTAATTTAAAAACAAATTTTAAAAAGGAATAATTCCTTGAGCAGTCTTCTTTTTTTGTGACAGTCTTACACAGTAGTATAGGCTGGTCTTAAACCCATTCTGTAGCAAAGGATAGTCATACAGATAGTAGCTATCATAACTAGAATTTCTAATAATAACATCATCTAAATCTCAAGCCTGACATCTCCTTAATACCTTTCTAAAATCCCCCATTGTTTACAGAAAGAATAAGCCTATTATGACAATAAAAACTTGAATAAACAATATAAACTATGGTATTAGATTTTTTCCCTCTGCATAGAACAAGTTAAGCAAAACTTGACTGTAAACTGCATTTTAACGATATGTTTATACTGACTATGATGTTTTAATCCACTAAGTCGATGGAAACAGTCTTCACTAAGTGGTTGCCAACACTATACCTTCTTCAGCATCTGTTCTTGAAGACCTTCAGTCACTTTAGTTAGCTCTTCCACTTTCGTTACTGCAACTCTCAGATCCAACTTGGCTTGCCTGAAAAAAAAGCAAATTCATGTGTTATGTTAGGAGACCATAATGAATGGAAAGTTCATAATCTAAATTTAGTAAAATCATTACTACTGTCTATGTAACTAAAAATAAATCCCAAAGGTAAATTCTGAATGATTTTCTTATTGCTAGTAAAATACATGTAAAAGCAAATAGGAAAATATAGCTAATTATAGAGGGTATAAAGAGGAATACTTTATTTGAACAAATTACATTTAATGTACAAGCAATCCAATGTTTTTAATGAAGAAAAATTTGACCATCTTTAAACAAGAATTTTCAGTATAGTAAGAATTTAACTATGTTTATACTTTTTTCAATTTATATAATTAGAAAAATACTTCTGATTGGCCTCTGTGAGAATGAAATTAAAGCTTGAAATCTATCAGTCCCTGGAGCAGTGATTATAAACTTGGGTAAAATCTGAATACACACAGCAACTTGGTTTTCTTACCTTCAGAAAGATTATAATGCTGCTTTTTCTATTTGTTTCATGGGTTGCTGAACAAGTGAAAGTAAGGTACATTAAAGTGTCTAGTAAACTCTAATCAAATGTGAGATTGAAAGCATTTCAATCTGTTGGGAGAGTCTTAGCATTCGAGTACTGGCATCATGAGTCCAGTGCTGTTACTACTAGGATGAAAGCCATCCGACTAACTGCCTTCAGAACAACAATTCTCTTAGTAATAGAGCTTTTCCTTATTTTGATCTGATTTTAAACAGTCAACTTCTAAACTGTATGTCAAGTTCATAGTTCTGTTTTTATGGCCCAAACTTGAGCACCCTTATCACTTCCAAGGACTGATTCCCTCAACCTCTCTTGGCCTGAAAAATGAGCCTACCCCCAAGTGTTGAAATTAAAGGAAGGTGGCACCAGGCCCAGCTTCAGGCTTAAAATTCCACCTTAAAATTTATTTCTAGATTTCTCAGTCAAAATAGAAAGTTTTATTTTCATTATTTTTGAATGAAACTCTATACTATTGTATATGGAAAAAAAGGTCAATACCAGTCAATTCCAAAATCTCATCTCCTGCCAGTTCCTCCCATGTTCTCTGTTAAACCTTTAACAGAGAACATACAAATCATGTGTTTCCTGAACACACTCTTCATTTTTCCATTTTTATTGTACAAGTCCCTCCCTCTTTTCCTAATTTTTCAACATCTGTCAAATTACAAGTTTTTCCTTGTCAAGTCCTCATTGGTTTTGTCTACACAATATCCCAATTTGCAGTTTGTAGCTGGAGTTTTCTCCAGTCCTGCCTGGCCCACAGTCAGGACAAATCTCTCTCACCTGCCAGTCCCCCAGGTGCTCAGACCCAACCGAGTAAACACACAAAGACCTATAATGCTTACAAACTGTATGGCCACAGCAGGCTTCTTGTTATCTAGTTCTTATATCTTAAATTAACCCATTTCTATAAATCTATACCTTGCCACATGGCTCATAGCTTACCAGTATCTCACATGTTGGTACTAATGGCGGCAGCTGGAAGCATCTCTCTGCCTCAGCCTTCCACTTCCCAGAATTCTCTCTGCTTGTTCCACCTATACTTCCTGCCTGGTTACTGGCCAATCATCATTTTATTTATACAGAGCGATATCCACAACAGCAGTCCTTATAATACTAATTCTTTGTACATTAATAGATCACACTGCATTACAATTACTACTACATGGATTCTTCCTTGTGGAATATGAATTCATAGAAGATGGAATACAACTCAAATGCAGTGACCACACTTTATTAATTTTTAACCCTTTTAGAGACAAGTAAGAGCACCATCAATCAGTGCAAAAGAGAAGATGAAAACATCAGCTATAAGCAGCACTGTGTCTTCAGGTTTTACTCATTCAATGTTCATGTATAGACAATAGTAGAGTAATGATTTGTGGAAGCCTCAAGAAAACACAAACACACACACAATTTCTTTAAAGCAGATCTACTACTATGGAAGTATTGGATCTCTCCTATTAGGCTGGACTGGCTGGCCAGTGAGCCTCAGGATCCACCTGTCTCTATTTTCCCAGCACTTTGATCATGGGTGTGTAGCACCCCTGCCTAGCTGTTTTATAAGGGTTTCAGGGATCGAATTCAGGTTGTTCTCATGCTTGCATGGGAAGACTTTACTAACTGACCAATCTCCTCAGCCCCCTAAACTAAGATCAAAGAAGCAGAGTATCTGTTATTAGCTAGGTAAGGTGGTACATGCATATAATACCAGCACACAGGAAGCTGACACTGGAAGATAACAAATTTGATGCTAGTCACCCTGGACTACTTAATGAGTTCTAGGTCAACTTGGGGCTACAGAGCAAGACCTGGCAAAACAAAACAATAAAAAACCCAAATAAACCACTGACCTAGTCAATTTTGAGGTCAATAAAGCAGATAAATGCTAAATATGTATTTGGGAAACATTATTATTGACTGATATTAATGAACTTAGGTAGTGTAGACTTAAGGAAAGGAGGAGACTGAATAAAAGGGATAGACACTTAAGATATCAATTTTCAGTGGATTGGGTAAGGAAATCAGGAAGACAAAGGAGACCAATAAGTGGCTGCAAAGAAGAAAATCAGAAACAAACACAAAACAGAAGAGGAAATTCCACAGTAAGTAAAATAAACAGATTCTTCAAGGCAATTTCAGAGGATAGAAGAGGAAAAATATAACCTGAGCAACTGTCAGTAAGTTCTGACCTAGGAGGATTCAAAAGAAGCCTGTAAAAGGGAACTAAATCTTAAGCATACAAGGCATAGTATATAGAAATGATATGAGAAGATACTTTCCTACGTAGACAGACTGGATGCTAAAGGAGAATGATGTGCTCTAAGACAGTGTTAGAGCCCACTGTACACTGGAGAGGAAGGCATTTGAGCTCTCCTAGAGATGAGGAAGCTGAACTTCATGCACATAGCAAGCTGTCAAAACCCTCCATCAGTACACAGCTGCTAGTTTGAATACACTTGTCCTTCCACAACCCATATGCTAAAATCCTGGGAAAGTATAACCCTCAGAGAGTCTCATGTGATGGTATTAGGAGGTAGGATGTTTGGGGAGGTGATGATATTATGATTGTGGAGCCCTCAAAAAATGGGATCAGCAACCAAGTAAGAGGCACGAGGGAAGCTGCTTGCCACTTTCACCATGTCAAGAACACCAAGAAGGTGTAATTTGTAAATCAGAGCCCTCACTGGACATGGAACCTGCTGGTGTCTTGATCTTGGCCTTGTCATCTTCTTGATCTAAAAAGAAATAACTTTATGGTGTTTCCAATCTATTTCACTCTACAGTATTTTGTTAAATAGCTGAATGGACTAAGGCAATGCAGGAACAGAATGTAAAAGTAGGGCTGAGCACACAGTCTACGATTCTCACACAGCATACCACAGCAAAGCACAATCTAAAGAGGTGCAAAAGTGCAGAATATTTGCCAAAGACTCTTATAAATATCAGTAAAACATTCTTACAGTCATCTATTAGTAGCTGCACAACTTCTGGACAATGTTATAGAGTTTTGTTTGACCTCTGTCCTACTCCTGAAATAAGAAATCTTAATATTAAATAGTTGTTGCTAAGCTATACTCATGACCCATGTGCTCTACAAGTAAAACAGGATATTCTTTGTTCCTCAAAGAGTAAGAAAAACAAAAATTTAAAAATAATGTATAATAAAATCATCCCTTAGATAACATTAAGGCTAAACATTGTAAAGAGACAGAAAAATGACAGGAAAACCCTATCCTCATCCTGGAACCTGTTTTCGTTTTCTATGCTCAGAAAGATAGCTGCCAACACATAAGGAACTGTCTGGCAATTCTATGACTAAGCACATCTGCTCAAGGCCATTTCTCACATGGGAGAGATTCCAAGAGACACCATGAATCAAAACTAGTAGTACATGAATTCCAGATTTCCACAGCATTTTATAATAGAAGACACAATATTATTCAAATTGAAACATGAAACATCTGAGAAAAATCTGTTATCTCAGTTAAAATAAAACCATTACCTGGCAAAAGTACATTTTAAAAATAAGCAGAATATAAAAGTTACTGGCAACACACTTTTGGAGAAAAAAGTATGCATTTATAAAAATGTCTTGAAATGAACACAATGAATATACATAAACTTCAATTTACATAATTTATATATTACATTCACTATGATAGCATAAAATCAAGAACTGCATTTGTATAACATCAGTTCTTATGTTCTTCAATAAAACCATTTACTTAAATAATTTCATGATCAGTTTTAAAATGTCTGGGATTTTATTTAAATATTGACAGCACTAAACATTCTGTCTTTATCACTCACTGAAGTTTTGAGATTATTGATAATAAAACAGACAGAAAGGGCAATATAGCTTAAAGGCTGGATCTGTAATAGAAAACACAGAATGTCTTCTGATTTGAACGGTACAATGCTTCTGTTTACTATATCAAAATGTTTGATCAGGTGTGCTCATTTGGAAATCACAGGACTAAGCTGTCACACCATTCCTGAGTAGCTAAATAAAGAATATAATACAAAAATTTTCTGAATAATAAAAGACTAAGAAAGCAGTTGTGTCTCTGAAAGTTTGAAGAGCAAGGGACATGAACAGAAAACCCATATAATTTATTTTATCCTTTTAATAAAGGACAAGTAAGTTATTTAATTTGGTAAGTTAATAACTCAATATTTTCTTATCATCTTTCATGGATCCTACAGGTTAGTGAGATAAAAATGTACTAAGTTACATATAATAAAGTGTTAATAATACTATAACAGACCAGCATGTGGTCTTCAACTGTACTATAGAAGAAGCATGTTGGGCTTTGAAGGGATAGAAAGAAAAAGATTTAGAAAAGGTTATCTAGCCGGGCAGCAGCGGTGCATGCCTTTAATCTCAGCTCTCAGAAGGTAGAGCCACGCAGATCTCTGTGAGTTCGAGGCCAGTCTGGTCTACAGAGCAAGATCCAAGGGCAGGCACCAAAACTAGAGAAACTCTGTCTCAAAAAACAAAAACAAAAACAAAAAAAAAGGTTATCTAAAATTAACATGACATTTGAGCTGAACTTTTAAATTGGGATGACATTTGTTAAAGGAAGGAATTTTAGACAATCTGAATAATTTGAGCAAAACAAGCTACAACATGGTTTGTTTGGAAAAGTGAAAATAGTTTAGAAAGTTGAAGTGAGGAATGGCCTAGGGTCAGACCATAGAAGACTGTCATTCTGGGCAGTCATTGACATGAAGGGGCTTTGTTGACTCCCCATGGGAGCCCTTACCCTTTTGGAGGAGGGGATAGGGGAGGAAAGCTGGGGGGGGGAGAGGGATGAGAGGGGGATCTGCGCTTGGTATGTAAAATGAATAAAAAATTTCTTAAATAAAAAAATGAAAAAACATATTTTAAGTAAAGAACACGAGGGGGCGGTGGGATGGAAAGCTTACGTGGGAGAGGCTCAGCAAGGGCAGTGACAATAGTGACAAGAAAGTGAGACACTTTAGGGTTGAGAGGCAGAACAAAGTACGATGTCTCCTGCTTTTCTGAACTAGCAGCTGGATGGCACCACTTACAAACAGAAAAAAGGCTTGCAAGATAAAACAATAAGCTCAGCTCACAGCCCACTGTGGTTTAAGTATCTCGGAGCCCCTGGGATGGTGATAATCTAGAGAACTCTGAGTTAAGAAAAACGTAATGGTATCCCTCTCTCAGGAACTACTGAAGAAGTCAAGGATGAGATGGCCAACCAATGTGAGGGGATCACGTCACATCACCCATAAACTTACAGAACTTTTGCTGGCTTCAGTGATCATGTTACATAGTTAAATCTACAATAATTTTTGGGACTAGTACAAAGGAGTAAACTCAAGGTTTTGCATTTGTCAAATAAGTACCGTATCACTGAATTACATACCCCGCTCCCAATTCTCAGTCAATACTGATTAGCAAGTTATACAATCCTTATGTAAAAATATTATCAATGTATGTCAATGAGTGGCTAAAATTAATTAAAAATATATATATATTATCTGGAGACCAGACGTAGGGCACGTATCTTAACACCATATCAAATCTACAGTTACTTAAAATTATTTTAAATAAAGTTACTTAAAATTGTTTTAATTCTTACCCCCTTTTGTTTTTCTTGTTCTTTCAAAGACACCCACAGGCCAGACTGGGTTCTCACAGTCCAGACTAGCTAAAGAAGACATCCATAGGCCCATCTGGCACCTTGGGACACTGGGTGGGTAGGTGCCATTATGAAGAGCAAATATATGGTGGAGAAATGGGAGACAGAGAAACAGAACAATTGATGTGCTGTGGAAAGAGGCATAACTGAAGAAGCGAAGGTAGTGACGAACAGGCTAAGGTAGGTGGCCTGCTCTTCACCTGGGGCCAAGGTAATGCCAGAGCCTAGGGCTGCTGTCAAAGGCCACTTCTGGGTCCAGATACTGCTACAGGCGGAGTCTGTGTTGACATCCATGACCCATGTTGCCACCAAACGCTACAAGGATGCCCAGGGTCTGGGCTACTACCTGTGACCATTTGGTGTCCATGGGTTGTACTCCTGCTGTGGACCATGCTGATCTGAGTAGTATGTGCTGTCACCCAGGGATGATGACATCTGTACCTGAGCTGCTGCCAAGCGCCATATCTGGGTCCATGGCCCTACAGCAGCTAAGATCTATGTTGATGTGTGGTTTCAGTAACCACTGAAGGCCATGTGAACGCCCAGGGTCTGGTCAGCCATCTGAGTCCATGTTGGTGTCCAAGGGCCATGCTACTGCTGAGACTATGCTGAACTGGATGGTTTATGCTGCCACATGGGGCTATGGTGACATCCAGGCCTGAGCTGCTATCTAGGGCCATGTCTGGGTTCTATGGCCCTGAAGCAGCAAGGGTCTAAGTTGGTGTCCGCAGCTTGTGTTACTACAGGGGCCCTAGGAACTATGCATGTTGAAATCTGTGGACCATGCTAAGCTGGCCTCGCCCTACACTGGCCCTGCTCCTTTCTGGATGCTGCAGCAGGAGAGCTGCCCCCACCCCCCAGCATTAGGGGAGATGGCTGCACCCCTCACCACAGGCATGGGAGAGCTGGCTCTACCCCTTGCCAGAGGGAGGGCAGTCCCAGCAGCCAGGACTGACCAGCTCAGCTACTACCCAGACCCACCTCCTGGGCCTTGGGTTGGTCCACCCTAACATCTACCCTACCTAACATGCATGAACGGGTTGATTGTGCAGAACGATAGCCACAGGATCTCCATGATTCAGGGCAACAGCAGGATATCAGAGAGGAGTTTTGGTGAGGTTCCATTGATGGTGGTGTGCCAGAGACCACACACAGGCCTTGAACCAGGGCAATGACTCACTGCAATGAACATTGGAAGGTGGAGCTGATTGGACATAAGGATATACTACGCGACACCACAGCTACCAATGCCACTAGCAAGAATGAAGAGGTGTTGGAGAGGAGGGGAGATGGAGGATTGAGGTGATTTTTGTTTGTTCTGAATTAACTTTGGGGGGAGGTTTCTTTGGGGGGGTGCTGCAGGGGTGATGGGCAGATATGGAGGGGCTGGGAGGTGAGCAGGATTGGGGTTCATGATGTGAAATTCCCAAAGAATCAATGTGTGTAGCTTGGTCTGCCTAAGGGGCCCCTGGCAGTAGGATCAGGATCTATTCCTGGTGCATGAGCTGGCTTTTTGGAGCCCCGTGCCTATTGTGGGATGCCTTGTTCAGCCTTGACGCAGGTGTAGGGGCTTGGACCTGACTCAACTGAACGTACCAGGCTTTGCTGACTCCCCTTGGGAGGCTTTACCTTTTTGGAGGAGGGAATGAAGGGTGGGTGGGGGGGGGGACTGGAGGAAGGAAGAGAAAGAGATCTGTGGTTGGTATGTAAAATGAATAAAAAATTTCTTAATAAAGAAAAAAAAAGTTTATGTTGTAACACAATTCTTAAAAGGTCTTATTAATAGAAAAAAACCCAAGCCAGATATTGGCATAAACGCCGAAAGATCAGAGAAGCAGAACAAGCCACAGCCACCCTCACCTCACCAACACCTCAGCCAATCCTGTTTCCATGACTCCTCAGACTGAAAGCCTCTGAGTCTTCACTCTGAGCATCTCAGTTGAACTGCTGCTTAGCTCCTGTCTCCTCACACATTATATACCGTTCTCTGCCCAGCCATGTCACTTCCTGGGATTAAAGGCATGTGTGCTTCCCAAGCAAAGACAGGAGATCCCAAGTGCTGGGATTAAAGGTGTGTGCCACCACGTTTGGCTCTGTTCCCAGTGCGGCCTTGAGCTCACAGAAATCCAGACATATCTCTGCCTCCCAAGTAATATGATTTAAGGTATGTACCACCACTGTTTGGCCTCTATGTCTCTCTAGTGTCTGGCTCTGTCCTCTGATCCCCAGATCAGTTTATTAGGGTATGCAATATATCAACCCATTGTTATAAAAATATTCTTTCAAAAATAAAACTAGATCATATCATTTCATGCCAGTAACTACCCAGAATGGCATCAAGTCTTCCATGATCTGACATCAGACCATTCCTCATTTCAATTTTCTGAACAATTTTTGTTATGTTTGAGAGGTTAATATGAACCTGTATGCCAGTGTTTCGGGCCATCTTTAGAGCAAATCCTTTTACACTGATAAAACTCATCATTCCTAAAAGATACACTCAAATGACAATATATATATATATATTAAGATAAGGTCTCACTGTTAGAACTTACTATGTAGTCTAGGCTGGTCTCAAATGCAGAGATCTGCTTGTCTGCCTCCCCAGTGCTGCAATTAAAGGTGTGTGCCACCACACTTGGCTCTCTTTCTTTCAAAAACATATCCAAGATGCAGAATTTGAGCCTACTATGCTGGATATGTATTATAAGCAAATATAATGAAATGAAAAAGCACCTACAGAGAAATAACATAAAATTTCAATTAAATGAGTGAGTGCTAAGTAGATCTGCAAGGATAAAAGGGTAACACTGTGGTGTAATGAAGGAGAACACCTTCCTGGAGAAAGCCAAGTGTAGCCAGAGTACAAATTTTCTGAGAAATAGAGTAATGATCAAAAGGCACAGAGAAGAAAGCAAGAGGTTTTTGAGAAACAGCAAAGTGACACTTGGGGCACTTTACACTACAGGGTTAAGGAGGGCCAGGTGAATAGAGGTTGTAAGAAAACACACTGAACAGTTTCATTTGCTATGGCAGAGTATCACCAAAACTCTCAAAAAGGAAAACAAAAGAAGCTTTAATTATACATTCATATGATTTTAGTTTTTGGAATCATATTATCAGACAACAAATGAAGCTATGTTTCAGTGTAAGTACAAATGTGTTTAAAGAATTTCTAATTTACTTTTTCTTGGCATGGTAATATAGAGCATTTCAAAACTGAATTTTGGTAATGTCAATATGCCCATCATTCAGAATCTGTCAAACTTGAAAGCAACATCCTTTGCCTCAAAGAAGCATCTGCTTATCCTTATGTTCCTTCAAATCCGTGGCAGGAAAAGCAGGCACAGTTTTATGTATACAACTCTCAACTGGTTAATGTTGAGCTATAGAATACCACTGGTAAATATTATGGCAAAATTGGGCAGTGCAACATTCAAGACCTTTTAGGCTTCAGAGTACTACAACTAGCATTATCATTCTCAACTCATTTAATCTCAAGTTATAGTCTTTACACCAAATGTCCAAAAATCAAATGAATCTTCCACACAGATGTCAAAAATCAACATACCCACTCATCATCCTTTCTTTTCCAATCAACTCTCATGCTTGATTCTTTACGGCTGTGAATACTGTCTGAGAGCCAGGCTTAGCAGCTCACTAAGATTAGCAATGAAAAGATTATGAGCTCCAACTTGGCTCTTCCTTGAGTCTGTTGGGAAACCCCGGGTGAGACAGTTCAAGCATTGTTTGGCTTCGTTTCTTTATAACATTAAGAAATTGAAAAAAAAAAAAAAAAAAAAGCTATTAAGATGCTGTCTGCCAGTCCAACTTGTAATAATTTACCTTAACCTCTAGTCCCTAGTTCTCCCATTTTACCTTTCAACATGGGATCTTCCATATCCACTTTTATTTCTTAGTACATGACTGCAGGTCATTATTTCCTCACTCATCTTTCTTCCAGGATCTGTCTTTGCATTCTAAGTCATCCTACTATGCTACAGATGTTTTTCCTTGCAATCTTTTCTGAGCCTTGAATTCAGAGTTAAGCACACTGTTAGATGACTCATTGTTTTCAACCGTCATGACAAAGCTTTCAGTTGTGTTTGGTGGTTCCTTTTCTTTGTTTTTAAGTTCATGTCAAATTGTGATATATGTTGTTAGCACGTTTTTATACTAAAGATCCCTATTTGTGTAATGTAAACATTTTTGATCTATGTTTTAGCATTCAATTATTGATTTATATGAAATACTCCAATGCTTGTTGTTGATGCCTAGTTTTCTTTTCTTTCTTTCTTTTTTTTTTTTTTTTTTTTTTGGTTTTTCGAGACAGGGTTTCTGTGTAGTTTTGCGCCTTTCCTGGAACTCGCTTTGGAGAGCAGGCTGGCCTCGAACTCATAAAGATCTGCCTGCCTCTGCCTCCCTAGTACTGGGATTAAAGGAGTGCATTACCACTGCCCGGCGATGCCTAGTTTTCTATACATGTAATTACCACATTCCCTTGGTAATGAACAAGTAGGCTGCCTGCTGTTGGTGGATATTGGATTGCACTGTGAAGCCCAGGTTTGCATTTGCATTAATTAAATAAAATTAACCTTGGGTCAGTAGGCCGAGTTAGCAACTAGCTGACAGAAAGTAATTATAGGGCGTCAGAGGGCATCGAGAAAGATAGATTAATGCACAGAAGTAGTCGGGAGGGATTTGGAATAGCATGAAAGGATGCTCTCTTTGGAAGACACAAAGAGACAAGGTTAGCTAGATGCTACTGCTATGTCTCTTCTCTGAGCTAGCAGGTTTTCACCCCAGCCTTCGAATCTCTAATCTTTTGTTTGTTTTGTTTTGTTTTGTTTTTCGAGACAGGGTTTCTCTGTGTAGCTTTGTGCATTTCCTGGAACTCACTTTGGAGACCAGGCTGGCTTCGAACTCACAGAGATCCGCCTGCTTCTGCCTCCCCAGTACTGGGATTAAAGGCATGTGCCACCACTGCCCGGCAGAATCTCCAACCTTATTTATAAATAGAACAACAGAGATTTAGTTAAAGCCACCTTTAGTGGCAGCAACAGGGCCAGTGCCTGCAGGAACAGAATTCCCGCCAGACTGTGGCCTGGTCGCAGGCCTCTACCAGAGAAGCAGGTCCTTAACTGCACAGACTTAACTGCTGGCTAAAATAGTAGCCTAAGACATAGCCACTGTGCTGAAGTTAAACAGCAGCCTGCAGTTCCCAACTTCTACAAATAGCCACCATCCACAGAAACAAGGACCAACTAAGTTAGGGATTATAACTGCTGGAAACGTTTTTATTTTAGAAACAAATAAATATATGTAATACATACTTTGTTCTTGTACTATACATACTAAATATGGATACATATCTCTATACCTAAAATGTATTTTCTTACAATGTATCTATGACTTAAAATAAGAAATATTTTCTTACAATGTATCTATGACTTAAAATAAGAAACATTACTCCATGAATAGTACACTATTCATGTTTTAATGTACCACTTAAAATGAATTTAAGTATAAAATTAAAAACAGAAATATTTTCCTAGCAAAATCTTTAGATTTTATTATTAAAAACTCTGTGAAGTCTTGCTTTTTAATTTAGATATTAAGCCCATAAGCCTTTATAAAAAATAATTGTGGAAAGGAAAACTCTTTTAAAACTTTCTTATAGATGGAACTATTCCCAACATGATGATTCCCTACAAACTCATAATGTTAATTCTGATATACTACATTTCCATGAATATGTTTTGTTTGATCAATCTCACACAGTAAGATTTTTTTTTCTATATAATAATCTTGGTAATTGTCTTACTATTTATCAAGGAGAAACTAGATTACCATACCTCTTTCAGTCTCTTTCTGTCTCTCTCATTCATACACACACACACACACACACACACACACATACACACACACACTCTCACTCTCTCTAAATAATTTATTCTAACTTACATTAATTTGAAATATAAAGATGTGGGAAAATATTCTCACTAAATAATTGAAGTTTCAGCCGGGTGGTGGTGGCGCACGCCTTTAATTCCAGAACTCGGGAGGCAGAGCCAGGCGGATGTCTGTGAGTTCGAGGCCAGCCTGGGCTACCAAGTGACTTCCCAGAAAGGCACAAAGCTACACAGAGAAACCCTGTCTCGAAAAACCAAAAATAATAATAATAATAATAATAATAATTGAAGTTTCTCATTCTTGTGTAGTAGTTCTCAATTTTGTTTTGTTTTTAGATTTTCTATATCTTTGCTGAGACTTTATTTGAGATTTTTTTTATTAAGAAATTTTCTATTCATTTTACATACCAACCACAGATCCCCCTCTCCTCCTGCTCCCCAGCCTTACCCCCCCAACCCACCCCCTTATTCCTACCTCCTTCAAGGCAAGGCCTCCCATGGGGTGTCAGCAGAGCCTGGTATATTCAGTTGAGGTGGGTTCAAGCCCCACCCCGCTGCACCAAGGCTGTGCAAGGTGTCCCACCATAGGCACTGGGCTCCAAAAAGCCTGCTCATGCACTATGGATGGCTCTTGATCCCACTGCCAGGGGGCCCCCTAAACAGTTCAAGCTAAGTAACTGTCTTGCCTGTCCAGCTGGCCTAGTCCAGTCCCATGGGGGCTCCACAGCTATTGGTCCACAGTCCATGGGTTTCCACTACTGTGGCTGGCTATCTCTGTACATTTTCCCATCATGATCTCGATGTCCCTTGCTCACAGAATCCTTCCTCTCTATCAAGTGGACTCCTGGAATTTGGCCTGGTACCTGGCCATCTACTGCTGATATGTCTTAATCTATCAGTGCAAATTTCTATTTCTGCAATTTTACTTATTTATTTTGAGTAAGATGTCATGTGTTTGCATATGTGTGTACATAGATATATTTGTCCCTATTCACATGCACACATGTGTAGATGCCAGAGGAGAACACCAAATCTTTTCCTCTACTGCTCTCTTCCTTATTTCTGGTTTCTCAAGAAAGCAATGATCCCCATTTTCTCAGATAGGGTAAAGGCCAAAAACCCTGCCAATTTTCCTCTTCTCCCCTCTCCAATATTGGTGTTGTAGCCATGCATGGCTATGCTCAGCTTTTTTATCTCTGCTAGGGATCTGAATTTAGGTTCACATGCTTGTAAATCTTATCCATTGAATCATCTCCCCAGTCCCTATCACTTAAATTGTTTGAAGTTGTTCCTAATTGCTTACTGATTCATTTTGTTGTGCTTGTTTAAAAATCTTTGCCAAAAAGAAGGCAAAACAAACAAACTAACTAAACAAAAAAGGATAGCCAATTTATATCAATGAAGGAGTCAAGTATAGCAAAAATATGTGCACTCAATATTACCACACCCAGTATGATTAAATCAAAAACTACTGGTCATAAAGGCCCAGACTTCAAAACAACAATAATGGGTGACTTCAATAATATTTCATTCTCATCAATAACTAAATCATCCAGATAAAACAGATGAACAAAGAAACTTCAGAGTTAAACTATACTATAGATCAAATGGACTTAATAGACACCCACAAACTATTCTACCCCAAAGCTGCAAAGTATACATTTCTGAATGATTAGTGAGTCACTAAAGGAATCAGGAAGGAAATAAATTCTTAGCATCGAATGAGAATGAAAGCACAACATACTAGAACTTGAGGGAAACACAAAAAAGCAGTCATAACAGGAAACTTTGTAGCCACAAATGCCTACATTAAAAAATTAGAGATCTCTAATAAATGATTTAATAATAAAACTCAAGGTCTTAGAAAAGTTTATCTCCAAATCAGCACAAAGAAACAAATGATGAATACCAGAGTTTAAATTCATGAAATGGAAAACTAAAAGAACAATACAAAGGATTAATGAAACAAAGAATGGGTTCTTTGAAATGGAAATATAAACTGAGAAATGGTAATCCTTAGCAAAACTAATCAAAAGATCTGTCAATAAAATTGAGATCAAAGGGGGATGTTACATTATAGCAGTTTTCAATGATAATTACTAGTGAATATTCTGAATTTATATTATAGAAAATTAGAAAAATCTAGATGCTATAAAATTACTCGTCTTGAAATCTGTTTGTTTTTTTATTTGACATAGTGTTAGGGCTGAGTGTGTAGCTCAGTGGCAGGGACTAGCCTAGTCTCTGCAAGGTGCTGGGTTTGATCCCCAGCAACTTTATTCCTCCATCCCCAATCCCACCTCAAATCCCATCTCAAAGTTGAAAGTAGCTCTGCTGCGCTAATATTCCTCTCAATAGGTGTATAGTGTTTCATAGATGAAAAACATGCTCACAGGGGGTTGGAGATTTAGCTCAGTGGTAGAGCGCTTGCCTAGCAAGCACAAGGCCCTGGGTTCAGTCCTCAGCTCTGGAAAATTAAAAATTTAAAAAAAAAAAATGTGCTCACAGTTTGTTTTTTTTTTTTTAAATCAACTTTGATACATTTAAGAGTCATCTGAGAAGAGGGAAAATACAGGAATTTCCTCTACTAGATTGCCTTTAGGCAAATCTGTGGGGGATTCTCTTGTTTAATAACTGATGTGGGAGGATCTAGTCTGCTGTGGGCAGTGCCACTTCTGACCAGGTGGTCCTGAGGTATGTGAGAAAGCAGGCTGAGCAAGCCATGAGAAGCAAACCAATAAGGAGCACACCTGCATGGTCTCTGCAATAGTTCCTGCCCTGACTTCCCTCAGTGATGGGCAGTGCCACGGAAGGGCAAGCATTTAAAACAAACCCTTTCTTTCCCAAACTGCTTTTAGTTTGAAGTTCTTTCATAGAAATAGAAAGCAAAGTAGGACAGGAAGTCAATGGCTATCTATACGAGGTACATCTTTTTCTTCCCAATCTCAGTTCCCCAGTCCCTTGCTGGTACTTCCTGTGACTATCTGCTAAAAACAACAGGTTTTGGAGCTCCTTTTCCTCAGGCAGAAGCCCAAGGAAAGACAAGATGTAGAACACTTTTCTAGGGGAGTTAGTTTTCTCCTGTAGCACTGGTTTACTATCCCTCCACATACATGTCATATTGTCTCCTGAGTGACTGCTTTCAGTCTCCTCTCATGGCCAATGCTCATATACACAGAATGTTTGTGGTAGAGGTTTAATAAAGAAAGGAAGAAAACAGATGGGAAAATCTATGGCAATAGAAGGAAGTTCCCCGAATGAATATAATTAATAATAAAAACTAAATTCATGTCTGAAAATACCTAAGATGTTTTCGAAGTTTCTCGATCTCCATATTTTGTTCAGTTACTGTTTTCAGGAAGTGTTGGTTAGTCTGCCATAAGAACAAATCAAAAACATTCAGTATTAGAACATTTATGAACTGTATTTTCAAAGATGAGATAAAGCATATAAACAAAAAACAAAACAAGAAATAAAGTAAGATTCTTGATAATTACGCTTTTTTCAGGGCAAAATGTACCTTTGGGTCTTCCTTTCTTACCTTTACTTCCATGGATCCTGTTCCAACTACCAGACCCTGAATTCCTGTCTGAGGGCTTTCTCTGACTGATTTTTTTACTCATCTACATGTGCGGGAAACTGAAAAACGTTATAGATTTTGGAATGAATGTTGAATCTTCTATAATAGTCTAACAATATTGATGTGACTGAGATATAAGTAATGCAAATCTCTGTGTTCATGGGTGGGATAAAACCTATGTCTATCACTGGGATTAAGCTCTAGAAACATGGCTAATTTAAATGGTTTATTTTTTAAAAAAATGAAAATCACATGTATTTATTGGAGGAAGGCACATGCTACAGCACTTTAAGGTCAAAAGCTAACTTGTGGGAATCAGTTCTCTCCTGTCACATTGGTCTCAGGGATTAGACTCAGGTCTTCAGTCTTGGCAACACTACCTTTTCCACTGAGTCATCTTTCTGGCCCAATTTATTTTATTTTAAAGTCAATTAAAAAAAAACTTGACAGAGTCTTGTTATATAACTCAGACTGATCTCAAACTTTCCATCTTTCTGACTGCTTCCAGAGTGCTATGATTACAAGAATATTCATCTGTGCCCAGCTCATTTGCATTTTTCTGCTTTATTTTCATTATGTGTATTAATTGTTTGTATAAAATAATGGGTTTCATTATGACAACTAAATGTATAAAAAGTGCTTCAATCAGATTTACCCCATATATTATAATTTTTTGTGGGAGCCCACAGAGGCTACTAGTGAGACCTTACTCAGGGTCAGAGAATCTGAACTTGCTTTACTTAGCAAGGTTGCATAATGGGATGATTTGGCCATGGGCATGTTCACCAGGTGTTTGGAAGGGTCTACAGTTGGCTGCATGGTGTGCTTTGATCTTGCAAGGGGGAGGTCTTTTGCCTCTCCCCTTGGTATATTATAAAAAGCCCTTTTGAATACAGAACTGGGCTGTTGGGTATTGACCCATGCCTTCCTGAAGCTATCCTGTGTCTCTGTCTCTCTTCCTTGACGTCTAGGTCTATCTTTCTAATATTTCCTAATTCCTCTCTCCCCCATACAAGAACCCTTTAATAGGTGGGAGCAGGTCAGAGCTGGACTCCAGCAGACTCCCGCAATTTCTTAGTCTGTTTTCTCCTTTACTCTTTTACATCTCTATAATGTCTTTAAAAATTAAAATATGACATCATTTCTTGCCTCTCTCTCCCCACCCCCCATATTCTATCCTGTATATCCCTTTCAAATTCATGGTCTCTCATTCTTTATTATTATTGTTGTTGTTATATGTGTGTGTGTGTAAATGCAATATTCTTTTAGAAATGGCACTTTTGATTAGATAACCATTTAGGGTACTCATCCCTGGGGAAGACAAATTCTTCTCTAATCTCCTTTCAATCACCTGTAGCTATTAATCTAGGGGATATCTGTTAAGTCTATTTGGCCCCTTGTATAATTTCACTCTGAAGTTTGTGTTAACTTTTTCATCTGGATGATCTACCTACTGATATTGAATGGGGTACTGACATTTCCCATGATGATTACATCCCTTTATATCTAGTGATACTTGTTTATGAAACTAGGTACACCAATATTTGTTGCATACATACAAACGGCAGTTACATTTTCTTTATGGATTGTTCCCTTTGTCAATATGTAGAAATCTTCACCTTTTCCGATTAGTTTTGGCTTGAAGTCTACACTGTACATAATGGGTTTTTGCTGTTGTTAATCCTAGAGGGTTGCATTTTTTTTTTCTGAGTTGAACATGCAGGATTTGTTTCTAATTCTTATTTGTTCATCTTTCCTTGTGAAAATTATTCTTAGGTCTCATGATTCTCTTTTCCTCATTTCTGCTTTGGGATAGTTTAAATAGATTCCTTAGTGCTGCCTTAGTTGGCATGTGTTGCTTTCCGTTGTGTTCATCTTGGAAGGGCTTTATTTCTCCATTGATTTTAAATAACTATGTTGGATATGATAATCTTAGTTGGCAGTTATTTACTCTAAGAGACTGAAATAAATCATCCCATGTTTTCTTGGATTAGAGTTTCTCCTGAGAAGAGAGGTCTGATGTAATTCTAATGAGTCTGTCTGTAGGAGCAACTTGGGATTTCACTCTTATAGCTTTCACTATTTTGTTTTTGTTCTGTACTCTTGGCATTTAACTATAATGTGACATGGAGACATTCTTTCTGGTCCGATTTGGAGTTCTTAATGGTTCCTATTCTTGGAATACCATATCTTTTTGTAGATTTGGGAAATTTTTGGCTATAATGAACATGTTTTATACATCTCTGTTTGCTTTTTTAATCCCAGCTCCTTCTTTTTCCCTTAAAATTCTTCAATTTTGCTAGTTATTGAAAATTGTGGTAGTTATTTTTTTAAAATTATCTCTAACTGCTACCGGGAATTAGTTCTATAACTTACCTTCAATTCCTGATTCTGTATTTCTATTTGATTTATTAAGATTTTTAATTCCTCTCTTTGAATTCTCTTCTTTCCTTTGATCTAAACTCCTCCAGTGAATTTGTCAGGTTAGTGTATAGTGCCCTTTAGTTTCATAATTTATATCCAGAATTTAAAAAAATGTTTTCTTTGTTCAAAGTTTATGTTTCATGAAATTTTTTTCCTTGAGCTCAATGAGCATCTTAGTAAGAGTTACTTTTATATTCTCTATCTAATATATCTAGAGATATATATCTAAACCCTGTCCCCTTACTTAGGACTGATTGCTGAAGATTTATGTGGTTACTTTGAAACATCTTTGTTTTTTCACTTTTTTTTGGTGATTGTTGTGTTTTCTAGACATGAAAGAAACTGGAATCATCCTGGGCCTGAACGACCAACGCCTTCCCAGAGAGGACCTCCGCCACTCAGCTGGGGAGGTGGCCAGGACTACTCTCCACCCCCAGAGAGAGTGGCAGCGATAGCATTTGTGTACTTGCTCTGAGATAAGGAGCAAGGCACTGTGGCATGCATCAGTCTATGTCATAACCCTCCATCCCCCCAGGCAGCTACACTGTGCTGGACAAGGCACCAAGACTAACATATTTCTGGGAAGCTTTAAGAAGATAAGGTGCTGGATGCAAAGATCTATTCTTTCCTGCAGGAGGAAGTCAGAGCTGAGCTTTCGTTCATTAGCTGGTAATGAGTAAGGTGATGGACAGGGCCAGTGACATTTACTAGTCCCAGCAGCACCACACTGTCTAGGAATTGCAAGAACTCTAAGACAAACAAGATGGATGGAAGTCAGTCTTTTGAGGCTGAGGCTCTAGGTGTACACACCAATCTCTTATTTCCTCTGGAGGAAGCTGGGAACTACAGAGTCTTATTATATCATCTTATGCTGCTACACTAGGAACCATTCCTGTAATAAAAACCAAAACCAATCCACTAGTTTTACTGAGTCTGGTGACATCTTCTCCTGGGATGCAGGAACTTTTGAATGGGTTCTAGATTGCTGAATCAATATGTTTGTGGGGAAAAGGAGTCAATTCTTTCTACTCTGACACCTTCCTCAGGTTTCACTACAATAAACTTGATTTACCCTACACTTATTACTTTACTGTGCATCTAGAGGAGCCTAGTAAATGATCTTTTTAAATGGGAACTGATCGTCTCTTATAGGGACTTTTGTTTTGATCTTGACTCAGATTTGCTCCTGCAACTAAGCTCTGAATGCTCTTTGATTTGTACACAATTGTTTCAAGACAGTCTTCTTGCTTAGTAGTTAATTGACACTCACTATATACATTAAGAAAACTGGGAGCTGGACAGAATGGTACATGCCTTTAATCCCAGCACTCGGGAGGCAGAGGCACGTGGATCTCTGTGAGTTCGAAGCCAGCCTGGTCTAAAGAATGAGTTCAGGATAGGCTCCAAAGTTATATAGATAAACCCTGTCTTGAAAAAACAAAACACCAAAAACAACAACAAAAAAAACCCCTGTATTTTTGTCTGACACTATCAAGTTTTTCTTTTTATAAAGACAGGGTCTCTCTCATTATGCAGACAAGCATGGTTCTAAACTGAGAGAGAGCTGCCTTTCTTTGCATCTGGATTTAAATGCTGGAATTAAAGGTACCACCATGGTTTACTATATCCCATGAATACTCAAACATCTTTTTCCTATGACTTTCCTTAAAAATATTTAGGGGTTATTGAAACAATAAGGTGTCTGTAGCAGGAATCTTCTACAGTCCTGGGAGATATAGTGAGAGAAATGATAAATAATTCTTACATTGGGTTAAAGTACTAGCTTCCATGTAGAAATAGATTATTAAAAGCCTCTCTTAATTACAGAACTCAGCAATCCTTTTGTCTGGGAACATTTAGCTTGAATTTTAAGGCTCCTCAGAAATATATTGTAATAGAACTAAAAAACAAAAACCACACAAACAACCTATGACTAGAAATTCCAAATATTAGCCAGGTGTGGTGGCTCATGTCTACAATCCCAGTACTAGGTAAAGTGAGGCAAGAGGACTGTCAGGAGATTGAAGCCAGCCTGAGTAAATGCTGTCTAGACCTAGCTAGTCTACAGTATGATCTGATGTCTTAAAATAATACAAACAAACAAACAAACAAAGGAGATCCTAAAAGTTAGCACAAGAGACATTTGAATAAAGGGTAATAAAACAGTGCAAAAAAATGGGATGACTTACTTTTGATGACATAACTCTACTCTTAAGCATAGATATTGTTTCGGGATAAACAAGAATTAACAGAGTAACCAGGGAAGAATGAAAAGCAAAGGAAGGGATCACCCAGAGTGCGATGATTCTATTACTCAACAATGAGTAAAAATAAAATTCCAAGATGGTAAGGAAAATAAGAGAATTAAAAGTGGAACTGAGAGGCTGAATTGTATTTGTTTTAGAAAAATGTAGGTGAATTTATATATATTAGGTTAATGTTGACAGTTAAATTTACAGATAGTTCTTACTATTTTTTTAAAAGAAGCAATTCATCCATTCAATAAAGAGTTATGTTATTTTTATCACATTTCTGGCTGTGGGTGATAAGAAACACTAAAAGTTAGGTTATGTGCATTACATTCAAGGATGTAGATCACTCTATTCTCAAGAGACTTTGTCAAGTACCCTAAGAGAGTTTTCAGATTAGGATGTAGTTCAAATACATGTTGGTTATATCTTTAAACGCTACTACTGTAAAGTATGCTCAGTTACTGAATATGTAAGAAAATCAGAAAAGATACTGCCTATGTTTTTTTTTTTTTGATCTGAGGATCAAACCCAGGGCCTTGAGCTTGCTAGGCAAGCGCTCTACCACTGAGCTAAATCCCCAACCCTGCCTATATGTTTTAATAAATACAACATGATTATTGGCTTGTTGTGAATAAGCATAAATAAATATAGTTACAGTTTCTAATTTATAAAAATTAGGTACAGGAAATGTTTATTTCCACTTACCATTTCTATGTTCTCATTAGCAACGTGAAGTTTCTTGGTTAGTTGTTGAAAATTATTCAGCTGATCCTAATAGGAAAGTAAGGTGAGTCCATAGTGTATTGTTTAAATAAAACTAAAATCAGATTCAAAATCATATACTTAAATTTGTATGACATCAGCATTATATCTTCTATCGTTTATCTTATTATAACTTAGTGTGAAATAAATAAGAAAAAACTTTCAATGATTGAAAATTTAAAAGGAGGCAATGGTTATACTACTGATTTATGTTTTATGTAAAATCATTAGTACAAACTTATCCACTGGTAAATACATTTTAAATATAAAAGACATGCACTTACAAACATTTGTTAAGTGACTAGAAATTTCAAAAGCTAGACAGTACAAGCATGACACTGGAAACCACACATTCAAACACATCCAAAATGGGTAAGATAAACTGTGCAAAGGAACCACTGTGGCTATTGTGCAATGGGTGCAAAGCTCCCACGTTCCCCAATTTAAAAGCATTTGATCAGGTCATAGGGTCCTTTCATTCATTCATTCATTCATTTAGTTAGTTAGTTAGTTTTTTCGAGACAGGGTTTCTCTGTGTAGCTTTGCGCCTTTCCTGGATCTCGCTCTGTAGACCAGGCTGGCCTCAAACTCACAAAGATCCGCCTGCCTCTGCCTCCTGAGTGCTGGGATTGGCACCACCCGGCTATATTGTCCTTTTAAATATTACCTATACAAATAACAAAGTTGGAACAGGTTGTTACCATGTTAGATAACATGATTAGTAGGCAACCAGAGAAATAGAGATGAAGTATTATTTGTAAAGTTATTTACAAAAAAAATGATATAACTACAGTAGAAGAATGATTTTATGTGGAAACAACACAATAATTTAAGAGCTTAGTTGTTGCCTTGAAGAATTTTATTAAAAGTGGTTTATATTAGATCTCAGAAGTACAAGATCTATAGATCAGAACTTACTTCAAACCAGAACATGAATAAAAACTAAAAAGACACCTTGTAAATTACAGTATCATATAAATATCATTAGGATTATTCAGGTAGAAATTCACTATGATAAGAGTATTCACAAACTTGAACTTGGGGAATTTACAACTAAGAGTTAAGAGAACCCACTTATTTAAACAGATACTTCTCAAGATCTACAGAAAACGCTCAGAACTGAAATCTGTCCACAGTACTCAAATGTACTTAGCAGTAAAAGAACCAACAGAAAAACAATGAAGGTAGATTTCCCAATGGGATAGGAGGTCTTTATGAAATAGTTTTGTTAACAGAGGAATAAAACAAAAACTAGATGCTCATTGTAAAAACATTCTTGCTTTAGACAGAAACACGTCCTCAATATCGAATAAAACTTCTTCCTATGATGAAACTATATTATAATTAATTTATAGTCACCATACTGGACATCTATTTTAGTAATAGGTCTCATTTAATAGTGTGAAACTGCTATTTGACAGTGTTGTCACTGTATCTGAGCAAGTTGCTCCATTCACCCTAACTCAATGAACAATTTTTGTTTTGTTTCAAAAAAGGTAGAAAATTAAGTAATTAAAACTCGAGATCAATTTATAAAAAATCTTTTATTTCTTCCCCAAACTAATACATCTTTTATTTCTAATCACATTAAAACAACAACATGCACAGAGGAAGTTCTTTGATTACTCATCTGTTGAAAAGATTCTAAGATATATTTATTGTTAAGTAAATTTCTTCCCAAACTAGTTTTATTTTTCACGATTTTTATGATTTCTGACTGATATTTAAGAAAATCATGAAACCTAGGTTTACCTTTTGCTTTCGATTTTCAAACACATGAATCTGGGCTTCAGTCATATGTTCCTGGTAGAGTTTCTGTACACTTTCCAACTCCTGAGAAGCAGTCTGCCAGAGTTCGAGAGCCCAAGTTTTCTCCTATCAAACAAACAAATATTGATAGTTTATATTAAAGTATCAGCAGGCTATTTAATGATAATATAAATGGATCACATTCTTTTACAAACGGGTTTTTTTTATAAAGTTACAAAGTAAAACTAGAATATATATAAAGGTGGTAGTCATGCATTTTTTAATGATGGGAACACTTTCAGAGAAATGTACTATTAGGGAGTTTAACCATAACAGATATGCTTATCATAAACTACTGTGACTAGTCATCACTAGGTATGTACTCAAAGGGAGTAACATTATATACATAGTCCACCATTGACAGAAAGGGTGTTACGTGGCATGTGATTGTACTATAATAATAAAATGATTTAACACTTTTAATAGTAATTTAGAGAACAAATTTCAAAACTAAAATTTTCTTATTTTGAAATTTTATTTAGAGGTTTAATAGCTAAAATTGTTATCAGTAATACATATTAAAAACTACTCTATTTGTTCTACAAAAAAAGTGCAAATTAAGCCTTGACATTACTAAAAGAGAAAGTTCTGAGAAAGTTAAGTATGATTTTCTGATTGTAAAGAGTGCTAATTGTATAAAATTAGGAAAATATGAAAAACAGAAGCAATAAAGAACAACTTGGAACTTTAGGTATTAGTCCTGGTAATAAATACTACTAATATTTAGATATAATAATCTTTATAAATGTTGACTCTGTTCATGTCTATACATTTTTTATAAGTGTGTTTCTGGGATACAATTTTTTAAGTTTTTCTTTTAGCAAAATTATAATCACATAATATATTATGTGTTACACGTGATGTAACACTATTTCATTTGGCATTTTATAGTGAGGTTTTTTTTTTTTTAAATTCACCAATTAACTTTTTAATACAGTCTTACCAAAGTATGGTAAGGGGGCTCAAGGTTTAAGACTTTCAGAAGATCTTGAGGTCAAAATTAGGCTCACAACAATAGGAAGACATTTGCTATGTCACAGTGGAATTTTCTAAAATATATAATATGTCATTCCTGTGCTGAGGTCTGGTAGAAAGGTCATTCCTGTGCTTATATCACTATTCAAAAAATAAAACCTGTTAATTTACAGTAGACTAAATATTGATAGCTATAACTCACAAAAAGTACGTTAGGATACTATAATAGGTAAGCGGTCTGGGTAGAGTATTAAAACCACAAGGCTAAGAAATGCTAATTTAGTCCACTGAGATCATAAAACAGCAAACAGCCTAGGGTCCTTGCCATGTTTTGACTAAGAATAGAAAACAAAATACAACATTTTCTCTTTGTTGTTAATGGAATGATAAATGTCCCCGTGGGCACCTGTCTGGGCTCTGGGTCCTCAGTTGGTGGTGCAGTTTAGGGAGGTTACAGAAACTTTAGGAGATGGGCCTTGTTAGAGGAAGTCATCACTGGGGGTGGGTTTTCAAAGTTTCTATCTTTGTCCCACTTTCAGTTTGCTGTCTGATTCTGATGTGTAGTTGAGATGAGATCTCTCAGCTTTCTGTTCCTGCTGCTGCCTCCATGGCTTCCCTGCCATTATGGAGTCTAATTCTCTAGAACCATAAGCCAAATAATCCTTTCTTCTTTAAGTTGTTTTTGGTCATTGCACTTGATTACAACAAGAGAAAAGTAACTCATACATTCTTTGTCTCTAAAGTCTAAGCTTTGGAATTCCAGGTGAAGGCTAGGGAATTACTTTTCGTATTCCTGAGTAGGTAGGGCTAAAAGATAGGCATTTTGGTCCATACTGAGTATACTCTCAGAATATAGGATTTTAAGTTTCTATAAAATGATTACTAAAGTATAACATGCAGTCAAAAAGTGTACAAATGATCCCCCACAATCCCTTGATAGTGTCATAAACAGTTTCAAAGTTTTTTTTCTTAACCTACAGAGCTACAAAGTAGAACAGAGATTCAAACTCATACAAGGTCTGAGATACAGGGATGTAAAATTATAAAGTAAAATAAAGTTCCCTTATGTACAAATTCACAAAAAAAAATATAACATTGAAAAATAAAATACACAGGACACACAATATAAGAAATTTCAAAAACTATGAAGGAAGAAAAAAAGCCTGAGGAAGTATAATTTTAGAAGGATAAGTATGTTATAATCTTTGAAAATTGAAAATGGTATCAGAAGAAAACACACAAAACATGTAAATTTAAGGAAATTAAATCACTGATAACTCTTTTCTTTAGAATTTTCTTTTAACATTAATTGTTCTTAAAAGACAAAAATATACAAATGACATATGATTCAATTAAAATATATTTGAAGCTATATTTATAACAGTGAGGGTATTTATTACAAGTTTCAAGTCACAGAAAAATCAAGTGCTATAAATTTTGTTAGTCTGTTCAATACCAAAATGTCAGCCCAGAATAATATATACAAGTGACATTATACAGACTGAACAGGTTATATTTAGAGTGTATATGTATGTACATATATGCATGTAACAATGAATGAAAAAAGGTCATCAATTTCAAAGAGAGCAAGGAAGAGTATATTGGAGGGTTTGGAGTAGGAAAGGGAAGAAGGGAGAAATGATGCAATTATAATATCAAAAATAAAAAAGTCAAAGATTTATACATATTTCTGAGGACTTTAAACTTAGTAATTACAAATAATATGTCACTTACTTGGTTGGCTAGTTGCAATTGTTCCTGAAGGTTCCTCACAGTCTCATCATCTGCACAGATGTCATTTCCTATCCCTGTGCCAAAGGGAAGGGCTTCCAATTGCTTTTCAACAGCATCTTTTAATTTATTGTGCAACCTTTGTGATAAGCAGTTAACATTATACTCATCTTAGTAACAGTATAATTACCACGGGGGTGGGGTCATTAAATCAACATGGGTCACACATAATTCTGTGCACAAAATCATTTAAGTAGACTTCAAATGGAAATAGAAGGGCTAACCATTAAGTATTATGTGAATAAAAATATGAATATTTTCTGTCTTTTTTTTAATTTTTATTATTTTCAAGACAGGGTTCCTTTTTTAAGTTTTGGCAGGGATGGTAAGAATGCAACTTAGTATGGCCACTATTGAAGCTGAAAACAGAACTACTGTATGATCCATCTATACCACTCCTGGCGATATACTATGTTGGGATATAAGTCAGCATATAGCAGATACACTTTCATACCATTTATACTGTGGCAATATTTACAACATCGAAGTTGTGGAACCAACCCATACATGTCTCAGCAGATGACACAAAAACTGAATTTTACTCGGCTTCAAGAAACAAAATGGATGGACTATGACCCACAATAATATTTCAAGTTAAATTTAGATTTTAAAGAAATACGTAAGGCATAAAAATAGGAGAGACTATTTGGGAAGAGGAAGGAATTGTGCACTCCAATATTTGTGAATATTTGCTTTTACTGTTATTGTGAGCAAATACCTGACGAGAAGCAGTTAAAGGAGGAACGGTTTATTTCTGGTTCATGACATACAGGCCATATAACAGTGGGGAAGGCATGGAGCAGGTGGGTCCATGGTAGTATAAGTATAAAGCTATGTACTCAACTCTAAGTAGATCAGAGAAAGCACAGAAATGGGAATGCCAACACTCATCTGGCTTTCTATCTTTCCCTCTTTATTCAGTTCAGAACTCATGAGGTGTTGCTGTGCACATTCAGTGTGTCCCTCTCTGGAGAAGCCTTCAAATAAAATGATCGTAAATCCAATCAATTTGGGAAAGATTAACTATGTATGACTATTTTACTGCTTCACTTAACATTAACTCAAAAGATACACTGTTCTAGATTTCTGTTGCAGCTTAACAACCTTTCCTCAGGGAAGCAAAGGTCTTATCACCTTTTCTTTCTTAGTCTTGCTGAGTCTCTGAAATCTGAGGTGATGGTTAAACAGTTGTCTTTAAGTGTGTGTTCCCTGGTAAGTTAACCAAGCTCCATTGCACACACCCAAGAATCTTTGGGCAGCACAAAGAGTTCTTGATTAGGGGCAGGAGTGTAAAGTTGGGTAAGTAGAGAAAGGAGGTTGGATTTCAGGAGAGCTGGGGAGGAGATGAATATGATTAAAATGCAATGCATAAAGTTCTCAAGGAATCCATTTTTAAAAATTTATTTCTTAAAATTACAAATAAGAAATCAAAAAAATTTGCAAAGCACCACAATAGACTTTGCTTACATTTATTTTACTAAGGGTTATATGACTATCAAAGAAAAAAAAAGGCACTTGTATAGGTAACAAATGATGACTTTCGTACCCTTAATATGTAAACATAAAAAATGAAAACTATTTTCAACATGATCTAAGCTATAAAGAAAAGACATGAAAACAGGACAAAAGAAAGGTATTGTCACTTTTTGTTTAGTATCTTTCTAATAAAAATGATTTCATTATTTATAGTCAGTTCCTATATACTATATATCCTTACACAAACATTAAAATGTTTCCAAAATCCAATACTGTGGCATTGTACACAACTGCATAACCCAAGCCACTGCTAATTTCCAGTATTTAGACCCAAACATGTATCATGTATACTTTTCTTAAAATATTTTCCTTGCCGGGAGGTGGTGGCACACACCTTTAATCCCAGCACTCGGGGAGGCAGAGCCAGGCGGATCTCTGTGAGTTCGAGGCCAGCCTGGGCTACAGAGTGAGATCCAGGACAGCCACCAAAACTACACAGAGAAACCCTGTCTCGAAAAAACAAAAAAAAAAATTTTTCTCCCTCATAATTCATAAGTTATTTTTATTTGGCAACCACTAGCTATGATATGTAACAAAAGTTCATTTTTTTCTCTACAGATATAATTAGCAGAGTTCACTTTCAAACCTGGTAGCATTTTCAAAAGTGCCTTTAATAAACAGAGTCCATTTTTCCCATTTTCCCATCATAAAACCCAACTGCTGCTATGGTTTGGATATAGCTTCTGTCAACTCCTGTGTTGAATGTGATGCTTTTTGTAACATTATTTCAAGATAGTAGAATCTACAGGGAGTGATTATATTTAAGGGAACTAGATATCGAGAACAAACTAGGTCTTTTGATTAGACCGATAGCCATGAAAGTGACTGTTAGGAAGTATGCTGACCAACAAGTCCTTTCTAGTTTGCATTTCTCCACTATGATATGGTAGCATGAGGCCCCGACCAGAAGCCGAATGATGTTAGTGCCATGTTCCTGGAACTCCAGAACTCTGACAGTTAAATAAACATCTTCTCTTTATGAGTTACTCAGCATAAGACATTTTTTATAACAAAAAACTCACATTTAGATCATTACATTACTTTGAACTAAGTAAAAATTTGAAAGACAAGTTTCAAGATATCTGCATATGAAAGGAAGAATGTTCTAAACAAATATACAAAACAACCAAATGGTTATGATCTTTACACCATAAAATGTCTTGTCTTCTCAATACATTAAAAATCAAGTTCAACCTAAGTATATTGGTGATTGAAAAATCATTGTAATATTCTTTACTAGGATATTAAAAGTCTGTTTAACAATAACTATTTTGAAAAAGAACATTAAAGCAAAAAATAGATTTAAAAAACATAATGAATGAAAAATTTAAACCTAATTTAAAAATGTACTCAATTGTAAAACTTAATAAAAATCCGTAATATAAATATAAGAGGGTTCCAAAATTAGAAAGGAGAATTAATAAAAAACATTTTTTAAAGAGAGAAAATGATAACATAAAGTTAAGATATAATTCCATTGGAACTTTATATAATTTTAAAGAACATGTGCTGGTTAGTTTTTTTGTCAACTTGACAGAAGCTGAGGTCACCTGGGAAGAGGGAACCTCTATTGAGAAAGCCTCCCTCAGACTTGCCTGTAAGCAAGCCTGTGGGCAGCCCACTGTACACAGTGCCACCCTGGCAGGTGGTCCTGGTTGTTTAAGATGGCAGACTAAATACATCCTGGGAGCATTCCTCCAGGGTCTCTGCTTCAGTCCCTACTCTAGGTTCCTGAACTACCTGATGCCTATCCTGTGTCCTCTAATGATGGGCTATGAGCTAAGTCAATTAACCCTCTCCTCCCCAAGTTGTTTTAGGTTATGGTGTTTATTACAGCAATAGAAAACAAACCAGAACAACATGAATTCATTTAAATACAAGTACATTAAAATGAATATAACAATAAAACATAAACTACTATACACTATGGAAGAATACAAACAGAAGAAAGTCAAACTTTAAGTAAGAGTCCATACATTGAATGAATTTAGGACTTAAACATGCCTGCTGCCCCCACAACATGGCCATGATATTTTTGGTTTAGTTATAAGTCAACAACAAAAGATATATCAAATTTCTACAGTTTCACATTTCTTAATGTTAAATTTTGGAAACTCATACATAAAATTTAAATATTCTTGATGATCATGTTTTAAAATTCTCTTTAAATGCTCAGAGAGGACTAACTAGTGGAGAGACAAAATAAAGTAATCATAGTGAGGGACTTTACTGCCTTAAAATTTAAAGAAAAAAATAGAAAATTATTTCATTAAATACATCACAATCTGGGAATGGATATTTGAAATATCTATTATCTAGAATTTGCAATGGACAATCAGCACTCTTATTTATATTGCACATATCTGTATCTATATAGTACCTGAGAGTCTAAAACTATATATCCGAGATATCCTCAAAGATAGTGCAGAAAAGACTAAAATTTTACCAAATGAGGCAATTAAAAGAGATGGATATATCTTATTAAGAAAAATAAATAAATAAAAAATTGAGAAATGAGATGAATAAACATTTCATGAGAAAAGTATATGAAAAATGGTCAAATATATTAGTATTTAGAAAATGTAAATTAAGATCATCAGGAGAAATTACTTAACAGTAAAAATAATAGTATTTAAGAAGTTTAATTAGAGCTATTGCTGGAAAATATAGATCAATGTGAATTAAAAAATACCACTGGTGAGAATGTAAACCAGCTGATACAAACAAGTTATAAATTGACATTAAATTACAAACCTATAACCTAGAAATTTCAACTCCTGAATTTTTCATACCTGTGCATGATAGTGAAGAGAGTTAAGTCTCAAAATACTGGATATGATTTTTATAATTTAAAAATGCAAACCTAAACAATATATTACTAAGCAGAATTCAACATAGTGTCTACTTTTAGTAGAGGGAATGAGGATAGTAATTAGAAGGAAACCATGGGTAGAGGCATCAAAGTTGGCAATATTTTTAGCTTTTAAGCTTGTTGTTTGTTTATATTTAATCAGTATGTTTCCTGCTATACATATTTTTACACTACCTTATTTTATAATAATAGTTATAAAGTATTTATGTGCCCTATTTCAAGCTATTCCTTCCTTCCTTCCTTCCTTCCTTCCTTCCTTCCTTCCTTCCTTCCTTCCTTTCTTTCTTTTTTGGTTTTCGAGACAGGGTTTCTCTGTGTAGTTTTGGTTTCTGTCCTGGATCTTGCTCTGTAGACCAGACTGGCCTTAAACCCACAGAGATCCACCTGGCTCTGCCTCTTGAGTGCTGGGATTAAAGGCATGTGCCACCATTGCCCGGCTTATTACTTTATTTCTTACAGTCAGCCCATGAAAAAATGTTCTTCTGTCATAGTCTATTCAACAAAAACCTCAGTATCAAGCATGAGAATCTTCCTTTTGAGACCTTTGTGGTATTGTGTTCCCCAAAATATTGTGTACTCTAATAAATTTATCTGGGGTCAGAGAACAGACAGCCACTAAATACAAAGGCTAGAAAATGGTGGCACTCGCACCTTTAATCCTAGCATTCCAGAGATAGAAATCCCTCTGGATCTCTGTGAGTTCAAGGCCACATTGGAAATAGCAAGCATGGTGACAACGCCTTTAATCCCAGAAAGCCAGCCTTTAATCCCAGGGAGTGGTGGTAGAAAACAGAAAGACATATAAGGCGTGAGGACCAGAAACTAGAAGATTTTGGCTGGTTAAGCATTCAGGCTTTTGAGCAGTAATTCAGCTGAGACCCATTCCGGATGAGGACTCAGAGGCTTCCAGTCTGAGGAAACAGGACCAGCTGAGGATCCGGTGAGGTGAGATAGCTGTGGCTTGTTCTGTCTCTCTGATCTACCAGCATTGACCCCGATAACTCGCCTCGGGATTGATTTTATTAATAAGAACTTTTAAGATTCCTGCTACAGACCTTGGTCAGGGAGTTCAAAGGACACCCCATCCCAAGAACATAGGCTATTGGTGTTGTCCTTTAGTTGTGTCTCAGAATTTGGAGTTAAGTATCTATTGCTGAAAACAATACACATTTTGGACACACAACATGAAGGAATTGAGCTAGAACTGAACTGGATATACTAGGAGGTGCTATGTAAGCTCCCAAGGGGAGGGGGAATCAATAGTCCTATCCAGCTGCAGTACCTATAAAACACAACAATGACCAGTATAACATAGCCCTAAGGGTAAAATAGTAGCACTTCTATCTTGTGAGTAACCAAAAGGTATCTAATTGGACATAGGACCTGCTCTATAGGAGGAAAGATTCAGACATAGTACTATAAACCTAGTCAACTATCTAAGACTGGTGAGGCCAGGAAACCTAGAGAATCCATTACTGCCACTTTCCTAAAGCAGTCTAATCTCTAACTACATTCTAAATACTCATCCTTTCAACCACAGATAAATGTAGATCTCAGCTCTCATCAAAGTTTCTCTTTGCAACAGATAGAGATTACTATAGAAAGCTACAACAGGTCAAAATGCAGAAAATTGACTGTGAGTTGCCCAGCCATGTTCTACAACACTACCTCTATATCTGAGACTAAGGAACAAAAAGGAAGAGGAAGCAGAAAGATTTAAGAGCCAAAGGACCAGGAAACCTGCTAAGAGACTATGTCTTCTATATAGGTCAGGGAAGCTACACTCATGAAGTGTCAACAACATGGTAACCTAAACAAAGATGTGAACAATGACACCAGTTGACATGATGATATGAATAGGGAAAAATCTTACAAGGCTTCACCCTTAGAGGAAGACCTATAGGCTAATAATTAAGGACTACTGAGAGAGGCAAAATTAGTAGTTATCCACTGCCATGTGGTCAACCCTAAAAATACACATGAGAGCAACTCTAAATGGACTCAGTAAGTATGTGTGTGTGTGTATATGTATATATGTATATATACATACATACACACATATATATATATTAAAAATCATATGAACCTTTTGCAATTTCTTGGCGAGATGTTACAAGAGAAAGAAGTCAAAAAACTTGTTTAAAGTCACAGTTAATGAAGCCAATAGTCAACAGAACTTCAAGCCCATGAGTCTGCACTCTAAACCACTGTACTCTATTGTAGCTGGAGTTTTCTCCAGTCCTGCCTGGCTCACAGTCAGGACAAATCTCTCTCACCCGCCAGTCCTGCAGCAGCTCAGACCCAAACGAGTAAACACACAGAGACTTATATTGCTTACAAACTGTATGGCCGCAGAAGGCTTCTTGTTATCTAGTTCTTATATCTTAAATTAAGCCATTTCTATTAATCTATAAGTTGCCACATAGCTCGTAGCTTTCCAGTATCTTACATCTCGCTTTTCATGGCAGCGGCTGCCAGCGTCTCTCTGCCTCAGCCTTCCACTTCCCAGAATTCTCTTCTCTCTTGTCCCGCCCTATACTTTCTGCCTGGCTACTGGCCAATCAGCATTTTATTTATACAGAGCGATAGCCACAGCACTTCCCCTTTTCTTTTTTTTAAAAAGGAAGGTTTTAACTTTCACATAGTAAAATTACATATAACAAAACAGTTATCAAGCAAGAATTACAGTTATCATATCTCGTCTATTTGTATTTGGCAAAATGAAAGAAAATATTGTATCTATCCTATATTTGTGCATCTAAGTTTTCATATCTAACTTATCTTTTATCATAACTAAGGAAATTATAACTATCTAGTCTTCAACAACATCAAAGACCCCAGAAGGATATAGTGTTACCTGAGTAACGGGAAAAGGATGCAAGCAACTTTTGGGAGTCTTGAATGGTAGACAGAGACAGCTGGCAGCCTGGACAGTCACCTAATGTTCCTTTCTCATTAGCATTGAGAAAATTCAAAGCTTTTATTAGCTTTTTTTTATTAGCAATTAATAAAGCATTATGCAGTCTATTTCTGGGGGGGGTTGTTACCTCTTTCTGTTTATTTAGCATATCCTTTAGAGTTCTGTTTAATCTTTCTATAACTGCTTGGCCTGTAGAATTATGTGGTATACCTGTAATATGCTTTATATTGTAATAAGCAATAAACTGTTTCACTTTAACAGAGACATATGCTGGAGCATTGTCAGTTTTAATTTGTGCAGGTATACCCATGATGGCCATAACTTCTAGCAAATGAGTGATTATAGAATCAGCTTTTTCAGAACTCAAAGCAGTTGCCCATTGAAATCCTGAGTAAGTATCAATGGTATAGTATACATATTTTAATTTTCCAAATTCTGCAAAGTGAAACATTCATCTGCCAGATTTCATTCCTCTGAGCACTCTTTGGGTTACATACTTTGCTTGGCGAAATGGTCCTTCAGGTTCCTGCTTCACAGAGGAAACTGCCAGACATTCTACAGGACACAGAGAGAAATGACTGAGAGACTCTAGGCCTGTGGGCTGAAGACAGATGCCCCAACTTTATAAAAGAACTTTGGATGACTGTCCAGGCTGCCAGCTGTCTCTGTCTACTCTTGCAAGACTCCCAAAAGTTGCTTACATCCTTCTCCTGTTACTCAGGTAATATTATATCCTTCTGGAGTCTTTGATGGAGCTGAAGACTAGATAGTTATAATTTTCTTTAGTTATGATAAACGATAAGTTAGAAGAAAAAAAAGATAAGTTAGATATGAAACCTTAGACTCACCAATATAAGATAGATAGGATATCTTCTTTAATTTTGCCAAATACAAATAGATTAGATATTATAAATAGACTAGGGCTGGAGAGATGGCTCAGAGGTTAAGAACACTGACTGCTCTTCCAGAGGTCCTGAGTTCAATTCCCAGCAACCACATGGTGGCTCACAACTACCATCTGTAATGAAATCTAGTGCCCTCTTCTGGCCTGCAGGCATACATGCAGGCAGAACACTGTATACATAATAAATAAATAAATCTTTAAAAATAAATAAATAAATAGACTAGATATTGTAACTGTAATTCTTGCTTGATAATTGTTTTCTATATGTAATTTTACTATGTGAAAGTTAAAACCTTCCTTTTTGAAAAAAAAGAATAGGGGAAGTGCTGTGGATATCACTCTGTATAAATAAAATGCTGATTGGCCAGTAGCCCAGCAGGAAGTATAGGCGGGGCAAGCAGAGAGGAGAATTCTGGGAACAAGAAGGCTGAGTCAGAGAGACGCTGCCAGCCACTGCCAAGAAAAGCAAGATGTAAGGTACCAGTAAGCCACAAGCCATGTGGCAACTTTTAGACTAATAGATATGGGTTAATTTAAGATATAAGAACAGCTAGCAAGATGCCTGAGCCATTAGGTCAAACAGTTTAAATAATATAAGCATCTATGTGTTTATGTTATAAGTGGGCTGTTGGACTGCTGGGGTTTGGCGGGACCCAGAAAAAAAACTCTAGCTATACTCTATGTATCAAAGAAAAAAAATAAAAGTTATCTAAAGCAACAAAAGACCAACTGGCTGGGTTACCTTTCATTTTCAGTGATGACAGTTTCAAGTTGTAGTTTCATCTCACCCATGTGTTTCTACAAGAATAAAACACAGTGTAGTAATACATTCTCCAGACAATTAGATCTCCATTTAGTACTCAATTCACATGCAAGCCAGACAAACTTTTTGATATTTACAGATAAAATTTATTCATGACATTTAACAAGTATTATCACAGGTAGGTAGTTTAACAATGTACCAAACATAATAAGACATTCAATTTGAATAGATTATAAATAAATAAAAACATTTTATGAAATAATTGAGAAATATTTAAAAATATACATCCAGGAAAACAAAGGAAGATACACTTCAGTATAATAAAAATACCAGTTGAGTTGTACATGGTGGCATATGCCTTTCATACCAGCACTTGGGAGACAGAGGCAGGTAAATATCTGTGAGTTGGAGGCAAGCCTGGTCTACAAAGTGAGTTCCAAGACAGCCAGAGCCATTAGAGAAACCCTGTCTTGGAAAATAAAACAAATCAAACAAACAAAAAAGCAAAAACCCAGTTGATTGTTATACCTTGAAAATATATTGCTGTGAGATGTATTTCTGTATACTGTGAATATGTGTGGCTCCCATTGGATAATAAATAAAGCTGTTTTGGCCTATGGCAAGAAAGCTTAAAGCCAGGAGGGAAATTCAAGCAGAGATACAGAGAGGATGGAGTTGAGAGAGACACCAGCTGCCGCAAAAGGAGCACCAAGATGCTAGTGGATGGATAATGCCATGGCTACATGGCAACATATAGAATAGGAATGGGTTAATTTAAGATGAAAGAGCTAGCTAGCAAGAAGCTGAAGCCATAGACCATACAGTCTGTAATTAATATAAGCCTCTGATTACTTTATAAGCAGCTGTGGGACTGTGGATGGAAGAGATTTGTCAGGACCCACGGCTGGCTGGGACCAGAGAAACTTCCAGCTACAATATATCTTGATTAATGTATCTATTTAGGGGAAGCCCATATCAGTATGTAGGTTCTCTCCTACTTCAAGAGGTAAAATGGGAATGCTGAAAGAGAAAATTAAGGTCTTCTTTAGCAATTATTCACTCTCTACCTCACCATCCTTAGCAATTATCTGAACCTGTTCTAAACAAGGTTGCCATGGTAAACAGATATGGTCACTGACATATTTTGCAGGCTAGATGACTTAAAAACCCACTAACTAGAATGCAGTGAAGATTACAATCCATACTGTAATGAGAATGAAAGTTTCACTGATTTTCTCTGAGATAATAAAGAGATTATTAGTATTTCAAAGGGAAAGGAATAGGGAATTTAATAAAAGAAAAATGGCAAAATAAGGAGTCAGTTTTCAAAAAGAGCTAGTTATGGAAACATGTTTAAAACAAAGGTACACTCAGCTCAAAATACATCCATCAGTCCTGATTGTGCACTCAAGGGTAAAGGAGATGAGCCAAGCCTGGAGCAGACCTGGCAAGAGATGTGTGAACAGGCAGCTCTCTAAATCTGTCTGTCTCCTACTCAGAGAGGCTCAAAGCAGCTTGGCTTAAGAAATCACTAACCACCTTTTAATATGAACTTGGCATCAAAGCTGAATTTTTCCCAAGTTCCGGCTAGGCCAGAATTTCAGTTAAACTAAAATGAATTAATGTACTACCAGATAACTGACTATTGATCACATTTGCAAAAATACTCTAACTTGAAAAGTATCTAATACTGTAAATGATTATATAGAAAAATATATATATATTACATAAGTCACATTAAGGACTTTACTATAAAATACTTGAAAATATTTAATTATTTGGAAGGAATGAAAATCTACATAGTACTTCTTATATCATCAAAAATTTCCTATTATACTTTTTTTGGGGGTGGTGGTGGCTATCTTTATACATAGAATTACAGCATGCCTTTCCTACTTTGAAGGTATACTATTTCTTGGTCATGTCTGTAATCCTTTTCTTTCTTTCTTTTTTTTTTTTTTCTGAGACAGGGTTTTCCTGTGTAGCTTTGCTCCTTTCCTGGAGCTCGCTTTGTGGACCAGGCTGGCCTCGAACTCACAGAGATCCGCCTGCCTCTGCCTCCCGAGTGCTGGGGTTAAAGGCATGCGCCAACACTGCCCAGCTTTTTTCTCTTTCAGTGTGTTAGATTTTGTTTGTTTGTTTATATACATATTTATTATTTATTTATTTATTTATTTATTTATTTATTTATTTATTTATTTATTTTGAGAGTCTGTCTATGTAGTCCTGGCTGTCCTGAAACTCTCTATATGTCACTAAGTCTGGCTTCAAACTCACAGAAATCTACCTGCCTCTGTCTCTTGAGTGCTAGAACTAAAGAAACTTACCACTATGACCAAATACATCTATAATTCTTAAAACTAGCTTTACTTATTAATTATATCTATGTGAGTATAGATATGCTATTATTAGAAATAGATATCAACATCCTTTTTTTCGTCTCTAAAAAAAAATATAGCACTATTACTCTCATTGAAGACTCTTGGGCTTTCTTGTGTAGCTTCCTTCTATAACGAATTCAGTAATCACCCATAGGTGGTAAGAACACCAAATGAGAAACTTAAGTCAAGCACTTCAGAAAACAGCTCATTAAAGAGACCCAGGAGTCACAGAGGTTATAAGAGATTTTAAGAGCGTTTAATTTCCAGACAACTAGCTGTTCTGGAACAACAGAAGTACACAATGTATCATCATAGCAATTCAGAGAGTGAATTAAGTAGCAACTTTAAATCTGTTAGTTCTAAAACGAAAAGCAAAACACCATTTACACCAAAAGGACTTTTGTTGTTCTTTAATTGCCCATCTAAAGGAAAAAAGACATTGTTGTGGATGTTTTAAGTCTAAATGGCCAAAGGCTAAAATTCTTTACACTATAAAGATTGGGAAATGAATTAACTTAAGAATTGTCTTAAGATAATACAGATGTACCACTATACCTTCACTTAATTTATAAGTTTACAAAGGAATAAACTTGGAAGTGAAAAGTCTACATAAGTCTTTATGTAAAGAAAATATCTAACTTTACTCTTAGGAGTTGGAAGCGTTGTGTTTTCTTAGTAAAGGTATTATTAATTAAATGTATTAATTAAATGTAAAAAACAATTTAGCTCTAATTCTCTTGTTCTCATCAGCCCTGGGATTTACCAGATATTCAAAGGCCTATACTAAAGTTGAGAATAAAATGCAATTTTATTTTGCATAGACTTATATTTTGGAAGCTTATGTTCAGAGATGGGAACCTGAGAAGAGACTGCATCATAAGGGCTCAAACTTCATCAACAAATTAATCCATAGCTTAATGGACAATTCAGAGACACTGCTTATTTGAACACACAGGTCACCAGGGGTATGCCTTCAAAGACATTTTGTCATGGCACCCCTCTTTCTTCTCTCTGCTTCCCAGGCACCATGAAGTGAGCAGCCCCTCACCATGTTCTCCAGCTACCATGATAGTCTGTCCCTTCTCAGACCAAAGTAGTAGAGCCAGGTATCCTGGATTGAAACCATTTGCCAAAGTCCACCTTCGCTCCTTTAAGCTGATTTTTCTCAGGTATTTTGTAAGAGAGATGGAAAGCCTTCAAAGCTTACTGTGTGCTACACTTTAAAGCACAGCACAGAATCTCTTCCTGTCCATGCAGTAAGAGAAAGTCAATGGGCCTAGCATCTGCCAGTCCCACAGCAGCGTTCTGAGAAAATCAGTCTCCAGGGGTTATTTTTATACAAAGTCATTATGCTTTCTCACATTTGCATCAAATTAACCCTGCTTTCTTTACCATTAGTGAATTGATTCAGGGTTTGGTATCTAAGCCAAATACAATCATTAGTAGATTCAAGCTCTAACAAAGAGCAGCCATTGTCAGCTGGCGGGCTTAGCCTGAGACACAGAAGTTCTGATTAAGAAATACTTCTAAATATTTATCTGCCATTTGTATTTCTTTTGTTTGTGAATTGTCTGTTATTTGATTGGCAGCTTTGTTTTTCATGTTTAATTTTTACAATTCTTCATTCATTCTAGAAGGAAGCAGTAGCAGCAGCAGCAGCACCTTTAGAGAAGACAGTGGGGAAACCAACAACAGAAGTAGGGCAGAGGGCAGGTGGGAGAGGGAGCTAAGGAAAAGTGCAAGTACTCACGGAGGGGGAGCAGGAGGGGTCAACAAAAACAAAGTATGGAGGAAAACCCCACATGGAAACCTATTACTTTGTAAGCTAATTTTAAAAACAAAGTCTTTTAAAAATAAAATACTTATACTGTTATCCTGGCATCAGAAAATTTGGGAGGAAAGGTAAAATACATTTATTTCAATTCAAAGAAATGAAATGTGGGTAACTGAAATAACAATCCTATATTATGTTTCGTTTTACATGACTTTATCTCAGAAGCCCCGAGACAGGCCTGCCTATAGACAGCTTCCCGAGTTTATTTCCATTATTCTTAAGATAAACTTACACTAGTAATAGAAAAAAAAAATCTACTAGAAATGAAGCCTATATTGGAAGTGGGTTAATAATATCTTATCTAAAAGACATAACATAAAGGCATCTGACAGAAATAGATCTGAAAATGGGGGGAAACCATTCTGCAAATAGTGACAAATATGGGTAGGATAAGGGTAAAGTATGAAAGGCTATGAGACTGTTCTGAGCACAGAGATACAAGCAAATAACAATGCAATTATGACACAGCCCCAAGCTTCTAAAAGATGCCTCTGCCAGAGAGCAAGGACAATGGAATACCGTATTTAAAAGGAAACTGAAGCTAATTTCTAAACATAACATTTACAGATGAATGAGACTTTCAAATTTTCTTCTCATAGTAAAACCATTCAAAAGCTTAGCAATTATGACTTTATACCTGGTAATAGGTCAGCTGTCTGCTTAGCTCTTCCAGATGTTTCTCATACTCAGCAATAAGAGGAGGTAAAGAACTAAAGGAAAATACAGAATTAAAAGATGGTGTATTCAGTCCCATTTACTTTAAGTATCTAACAAGTAAAACAAATCCCAAAATAAAAATTTGTGTTTAGTAGGAACCAATAATTTGCTTTTCAATTAAACCCTTAAAAAAGTAGTATTTTGGACTGAACGCTCCTTGACTGTCTGGAAGGGGCGGGAGGAGAGAAGGCTTGAGCACTGAAGGATGACAACAGCTTTTCTGGCTGCCACCCAGGAAAGTCTCACTTTCCACGGGGTTTACTTGTATATATATTACCAAATACCCTGAGGGGCAGGCAAGATCATCCTCCATTACAATCCACTTTTACAGACTCCGCCAATATTTTTATGAACAATAGCAGGTCATTAATGCTTCATTACAGTGGACCGTAAAATAAACATCCCTAAACTAAAGGAACTCTTTCAATGATTAAGCATTTTAAAAAATAATATGTATCTGATAATACTTTACCTTTGGTCATCTATTGAGTTTACTAGTACGTCACCTCTGCCTCCTTTGGACATGCTGTTCTATAACAGAAAATAGGTTTTTAAAAAGGTTTTCTCTATTTAAAAAAAAAAAAAGAAAGAAATGTTTTCTCATATTACTCTAGCTAAAACTGAAACAGGCTTAAAATTAAATGTCATTAAAAGTTTTCAAAAAAAGGGAGAAAAGAAAAACACTGAATTGCATTTGGTAAATATAACAATACAGGATAAAAACTGGCCAACTAGAACTATAAAGAATTTTCTATTTGATGAAATATCTACCAGCCATCAACACTCATTATCGTTATTTGTGGTGAACAAGGGACGCTTACATTAAGTTCAGTAACAATGCAAGGCTGCTTACTATCACTGTTAAAAGTTCTGGTCAACACGGCTGTAAGGAAGATTTAAAGGCAAAAGAACAACATGTGACACTATTATTATGTACAGATAATTTAGTCATTTACCTAGAAAACACCACATAATACAATAAATGTTAGGACAAATTGGAGAATACACTAAGTCCTAGAAAGAAGAAGTTCCTTTGTTCTCACCCTCTTTTGCTTTCTTTACTGTGATTGATGAGTTCTACAAATAGCATGTTTTGATTCTCTTCTCTATCACTTGTGTATCTACGTGCTTTGGCTTTGTATTGAGCATGAAACATACATAAACATCTCAAACTTGTAATAGAGGAAGCTGTTTATAACTGAACTTTTGGAATGATGTAAAAAAAACTTTATATTGTTATTCTCTCCCATACAATTAAAGTTTCCAAGTTACAAACTATTGTTTTTATGTATATTCTTCAGGAAATAATTGTAGCTAAAGTTGCTTTTAGCATTTCTGCCTTTTAAGTTCTATACAAGAATTAAAGTGACCTAAAGAGCACAGTGGCAATAACAGAATATTCTTGTAGGTAAGCTTTACTTTCATAGTTAACATGGTAATAATCAGTGCTATTTTATTTCAGCTTAATCAAAACTGTCTTTATAATTTGTTGCAGTTTTAGGGTTATGAAGTCTCTCAGCTATTCTTTATCTCTTTTATTTCTAATGGGCAGTTTTGACAGGTAAATTCTTAATTGACAGTTTTGTTCTGTACTTGAAATAAACCACCCCACCCTACCTGGTTGTGAGGTTTCTGCTAAAGAATTTACTGACAACCTTAGGAAGTTTAATTTGTATATAGTGAGTCATTGTCTAGTGCTGCTGTTTTCAAAATTCTCTGAATACAAAATTTCTGAACACTCAATTACAATATGTCTTAGGGGTTGAACCTATTTTGAAAACCTATGATCTTGGATGTCTAGATTTATCTCGAGTTTTATTAAGTTTTCCTTATTTCTTTAAGTAACTTTTGCAATTCTTTTTATCCTCCTCCTGATACTTGAAGAAATTTGCATATTATTTTTCTTGGTTGTGTCCCATAAATGTTTTCTTCATTATTTTCTATTTCTCTGAAAAGATAATTTCAGATGTTTTCAAGTCTACAGGTTACTTCTATTTCAAGTCTGATGTTGAGGATCTATTACATTTTAAAAATCTTATGTATTGTGGTTTTTACCTCTAAAACTTTCAGTTTGTCTTTTTATATTGTTACCTTTTGTTACACAGACCCTTTTTCTAAAATTACTGAGGTCCCTATTGGTATGTTTCTGTTGCTCACTGAGACCACTCACTACATTCTTACTCTCACCCACAGGAGGAATCATAGGCTGCCTTGAGGGAGGGCTAATGTGGTAAGGTGAAATAGTTTTTACTATCGTTGATGCCGCTAATCTTCAAGTTCATTTCATTTAGTTTTACTTTGTCTCACAGTGTGCTGTAACTTCTCTATTGAATTCTTGGACTCTTAAAAAAGGACTTAATATTGTCTGTGGATGGTTATAAAAATCTATGTACTACAGAAAGATGATGGTATAAAATTCTCATTCTGACCTTTTACTTATTACCTACTATACAGATTTCTTTGAACTCCAGTCTCCAAAGTTTGTGCACCAAAAAGTGTCCAAATGGGGGATGGGTGACCATAGAGAGCCGGCAAAACACAAGACCACTAAGTTTCACACTGGAGAGGGAGACTAGAAGGAACACAGCACTCTCTGGCTCTCACACTCTGCTCAGCTGTAAAACAGTGTGGGGAGAGGAAGCTGAGGCAGCAGAGTAAACTGCTGAACCTGAGTTCAAGGCTCTCAGTACTGCGGGTAGCAAGCCAAGAGGCAGCAGTCAGACAGCTCCAGAGGCCAAGTAGTCTGAGATCCATGAGTTAGTTCTGTAACCCACTGGAAACAGACTGGCTCCTTGCCAGGGGCTGGGGGCTATCATCCACTATGCCCTCCACAGCCTGCGCTCTGTGCTCCTTAAATTTCTTAGCACATCCATATCTACCTGCTCCCCACACCCCAGCCCTGCTACTTCTCCTGCCTATCTTCTACCTGGCCCTATGTCCGCAAGCTTCACAACTTATGACTGCTCCTTATTTTTGCATCTCTAGAATGCTCCATCTCAGACAAAAGCCTCTTCTCAAGGTAGCACCTATCCAGAGTGTTCTTTGATATTAAGAGCATTGCAATTGCTCTCTTTTCCAATGCTAGGCTACCACACAGGAGGACTTACGGCTTTCAAGAACTGTGGGTTTTACCTGTGGGTAGGACTGCCAGTCTGTCATTAGGACTCCCTGCATACTTTTTGCTTGTAGCCCTAGCCCCTCTACCCTCACCACTCCACTTCTGGCTCCAGGGCTGAATCTGCAGACTGTGTTCTACTTTTCTCCATGCTTTTTAGCTGTACAAGGATAACGAATCTCCAAGGGATGAACTAAACATGGTAAAGATTTAGACATCACTGCTAGAGAGGAGCTCGATACCCATTTTATGTTACCACATCACCTCTGCTCTCACCACTGCAAAGTACACAGGGAAAATCAAGACACCTGTAATGGAAGTCTGGGAGGTATGGAAGAGTACACAGGAGTTGGGAGACAGAAACATATTCTGCCACGAAGATTAAGAAGAGGAATCAAGATTTATGATTTGGTTATAAAAACTGCACATGTAGAAAAGAACCTACACCTGCTAAGGATTAGAGCAGGTGTAGTCTATAACAGTAGGGAAGATGTGTGCCTGACTGGTTTGCTACCTTGAGGTTTCCAATAATTAAGATCACATGCATAACACAGAAACCACTGATGGCTGTCTTGCATTCATGGCTGTGTCACTAGGAAAAACACGTCCACGATCAAGCAGCTGTAGCTTCCAGCGGATGTGCTGCAAAAGCACCCAGAGAGCTTCTGGAGCTTCAAAACTCTCTCTTTTGCTGCTGCTACTGCTTCTACAAGCTTTCAGACCCATGCTATAATATATATTTACCAGATTAAGTTCACCTTGTTGATAAAATCTAAAATCAAAGTAAAAAAGCAACACTTCAGGAAATAAACATTAAAAATCAATGCATATATTATTATTATCTGTGTTAGTTTATGTTTCAGTTATAATTTCTGGGTTTTTTAATTGAGGAGATAGGAATCAAACTTGGGGCCTTACACATGCAGGACACTTAACCAACATTCCCAGCTTTTTCAATGTTATCATAATTTGCAACAATTGAAATAGTTATACAGCTAGCCACATTTCGAGAAATAACTTTAGTATGTTTCAGAGCTTGAATGAATTCCCATTTCAGACCTCAGCTACTTTAACATATATAACATTAGTTCCACAGATAGAAAAAAAAATTGAGCAATTTCTATGGACAAAGAACTTACTTTCAGTTAGCAAAATCAAATTTTCCCTTACAAGAATCAAAGCTATAAGCAAAATTTCAAAGATTATAGGCAACTTCAAATGTGAATAATTCTAAGTAGAATTCATATTGAAGATTTAGATTGACTGTAATCAATAATTCATAAGGATGTAGAATATATTTACAACCAAATTTTAATCTAGTTTGTTACAAATTATTCCACATACCTGCATAGTTGGGTCTTTGAAAATATGTTCAATATGATGCTGTCTAAGAATATCATTTAGCTTATCATCTGAAAAAAGAAAACCAATTTCAATAAGTCTATTTTGCAAAACTAGACAAATAGCAGCTACTATCTGATATATCCAATGAAAGATTTCTAGTCTCTAAGATTGCTTCTCATAAGATGAATCATCAATTTCAGCACATCATTTCAGAATGTAAAATTAGGTCTTTTTAATATTCATAAACCAAATAATGACTCCCAATTGGAATACAGAACAGTTACAAAGAACTAATCTTTTCTTCCATAAGTTTGAATTATCAGTCTTTTCTGGCAGAAGTGGAAACATTCTCCATTGTTTTTTTGTTCCCACTTCTATACTAAAAAGGATTAGGAAGATATGAATCATATTCTTTCTTCTTTATTTCCTTTCTCTTCCTTTCTCTCTCTCTCTCTCTCTCTCTCTCTCTCTCTCTCTCTCTCTCTCTCTCTCTCTTCTTTCTTGAAGATAGGGCTTCACTTGGGCTAATCTAGAACTCATATGTACCCCAGGCTGGCCTGACTTACTGGAATCTTCTGTCTTTGCCTGCTGGGTGCTAGGACTACAGGCATGAGCCACCACCACACCTAGCTGTGGACATTTAAAGTCAGTTGAAAAGATTATCCATTCTATACTGAAAAGAAATTGTAGGACACAGAATGCAATTTCAACGGGAATGTCACGAGACCATGAAAAAGATGGCCCAGAATAAGGCTGAGAGTTCTTACTAATATGCTATATCTGTGTGCACATCAGGAAAGAAACAGGGAAAGCAAGATGGCTCAGGAGATAAAGGTACCTGTCACCAAGCCAGACTACATGAGTTCAATCTCTAGAATCAACAGGGTAGGACAGAGCCACTCCGTCATGTGACTTCTGTGTGCATTCTGCGTGCACGCACACACGCACACACACACACACACACACACACACACACTTACACACAGTCACACATGCACACATCCTCTGTGCACGCCAGCACCTGCATAAATAAATGAAAATTTTAAGAGGGGCTAGAGAAATCACTCAGCAATTACAACACTAGCTTGTTCTAGAGAATCTGAATTCAATTCCCAGCACTCACATGGCAGCTCACAACTGTCTGCAACAGCAGACTCATGGAATCCAACACTCCTTTGGTCTCCACCAGCAATACACGCATGTGATGCATAGATGTTCATGCAGGCATATATATATATATGCATGTACATATATATATATAATTTTTTTATTAAAAAATAAAGAAATTAAAAGAAAACATAATAAGATACTACCCAACAAATACACAATCTTTCAAGATGTACATGCAACAAAGCAAAGCTCAATAACTTTCAAAGAAATAGGAAAAAAAAAAACCTTCATGTTATCTGATTAGAATACTAACTAAAGCTGGGCTGTGGTGGTGCACACCTTTAATCCCTGCACTGGGAGGCAGAACCAGGCAGAGCTCTGTAAGTTCGAAGCCAGCCTGGGCTATAGAGTTCCAGGATAGGCTCCAAAGCTACACAGAGAAACCCTGTCTTGAAAAACCATACACACACACACACACACACACACACACACACACACACACACACACACCTGGGCTATAGAGTGAGTTCCAGGACAGGCTCCAAAGCTACACAGAGAAACCCTGTCTTGAAAAACCATACACACACACACACACACACACACACACACACACACACACACAATATATTAGTTAGATTCACTAACAAAAATAGAAAAAAGAAGTCAATAGGGAGAGTCTACAGATATATGAAAGTTAAAAAACAAAAACCTGCTTTTACATAACCTTTGGGTCTCAGGGAAGAATTACAAAAATATGTATTCTGAATTAAACAATAGTTTAAATGTGATGAATCATAACTTAATAGTATAAAAGTTCTATATCTTTGATTCAGAATTAAATTGCCTTTGTTCTTCAGGTTTAGGAATCGTTTCATAATTTAAAAATATTTGATTAGACTTTATCTGTTGAACACTTCTAATCTGGAAACCCAAATCCAAACTACCACAAAAATCTGTTATCATATTAGCACTCAAAGGTTCCAGATTTTAGAGCATTTTGGAATCTGAATTTTCTAATACAGGCATGCTCAATCTGTATTAGAAAAAAAAAAAAGGCTTAAAGAAAAAAAAAGGCTTAAAGCAAAAGGTTAAAAAAAGAACAGCAAAATAAACTCAAAAAAGGCACATGAAGGAAGCAATAGAAATAAACCTGGTAAATAAACTCACAAATAAGAGGATTAAAAATATAATCATTTACTATTTTATTTTTAACAAACATTTGATGAACTTCAAGATATATTTATTGTAAGTAAGACTAGAAAGACCTTAATAAAACAGATGCTTACACATCTACACACACACACACACACACACACACACACACACACACACACACACGCTCAAAACCAAAGAACTACACTTCAAACATCACACCTTAGGGGAAAAATGTTGAAAGCCTTTCCCTTAGGGCTAACACAAAAATAAATTCTTATGACATTTATTCAACACTCTGGTGGAAGTCCAGGTTAATTAATGCAACATTGAAACAGTTAAACAGATGAGAGGTGTGATGGTTCAATGAAAGAAGAAACTCTTGTGTGTTAACCACTCCAAAAAAGTCTTAAAATCAGGAAGTAAATTTAATAATGTTGTTAGTTACAAGGCCAAAATGCAAAATTAATCATATTTGTATATACTGACACCACAAATTTTAAATAACGAAAGACAGTCATTTCTAGTATCATCAAATATAAATTTCACAAAAGGAGTATAAAACTCCTATAAAAATTTTGTATTTGATAAATTAATCAGTAGAAATTAAAGACCTAAAGAAGTAAAGAGAGAATTCACAGTATGAAGTCTGTCTCCTAAAGCTAGTTTCCCCCAAACTGGTCTACATACCCAATGATATTCGAATCAATATTTAAAAATAGTCACAGGAACTGAAAGCCAATTCTGAAAGGAAATAGAAAGAGAACTAAGACAATTTTACAAAGAACAAGAAGATCAGGCTAGCTCTATCGGATAGCAGCATGCATAAGGTTATAATTTACAGAGCTTGATAGTGGTAAGAGAAAATGTTCCGTCCCTGTGATGAAATCCCCAGGAAAATAACTTGAAGAAGAGTTTTCTGTGGCTGGGCGGTGGTGGTGCACGCCTTTAATCCCAGCACTCAAGAGGCAGAGCCAGGCGGATCTCTGTGAGTTCAAGGCCAGCCTAGACTACAAAGTGAGTTCCAGGAAAGGCACCAAAACTACACAAAGAAACCCTGTCTCGAAAAAACAAAAAACAAAACAAAACAAAAAAAAGTTTACTGTGGCTCATGGTTTTGGCTCAGTTGCTTGGCTCCATTGTTATATGTAAAATGAGCATCATATGTCCTAGCAGGGACTGCAGTGAAGCTGAGCTATCCATGGTAGCCAGGAAGCAGAGGAAAAGAGCCAGGAGCTAGGGACAAAATATATCTTTCTCAAGAAAATTCACAGGCACTAACTTCCTCCTAGAGTTTCTACAGCCTCCCAATAGCATCATCAAATGAGACTAAGCTTTTATGACACAGCCTTTGGGATGCATTAAGAGTCAAACTATAGCAAAGAATAAACAAAATTTGCAAATTAAAAGGTATTTAGAATGCATAAATATAATGATACACACTTATACATACATGTTAATAAGTTAGGATCAAAGAGATAATTCAGAACTGGGGCAGGGGTAGATGTAGAATGTGTTATCTTTTTGCTTATGGATCCAGGTCAAGCAGACAACTGTGGTAAAATAATATCATTCGCAAAAATCAATTCCAAGAGAACTGTAAACTTAAATACAAAATAATAAATTTGTATAAAAGAACCAAGAAATACTTCTATAACCTTAGGAGAAAGACTTTTTAAACTAGAGCAAAAAAAAAAGAAAAAAAAGAAACGAACATTTGTGGTGGTTTGAATGAAAATGGCCCCTCCAGGCTCACAGGATTAGGAGGTGTCACATTGTTGGAGAAGGTGTGTCACTGGGGTAGGCTCTGCGGGCTCAAAAGCCACAGCCATTCCCAGTTAGAGCACTCTCAGCTACTATTCTAGAGCCATGCTGCCTGCCTGCCACCATGTTCCTCACCGTGATGGTTATAACCCTCTGAAACCATAAACTCGCATAAACTGTTTCTTCTGTAAGTTGCCTTGGTCATGGTATCACATCTGAGCAAATATGAAAGTAAGACAACATTTAAAATAAAAAATACCAACAAACTGGACTACATTATAATTAAGAACTTACAAAAAAAAAGAACATTAAGAAAATAAAAACAAAAAGCATAAACAGAAGACATTTCCAAGATATATAATGTATCTAAAATAAAGAACTTCTAATCAGTTGAGAAACAGACAAAATGGATCAGTATATAAAAGTATTCTGAGGAGTTCAGCTAACAGAAAAGGAGCTCAAGCTCAGTAGACATCAGGAAAGCATAAATGAAAACTAGTACAAATTCAAATTCAAGACTGGCGAAAACAGGGCTAGCGGGGGAGTGGCTCTGTTGGTAAAGTACTTGCTTTTCAGACTGGAGACTTGAGTTCAATTCAGAGTCCACATAAGAAAAGTAGGACTTAGTGAAGCACCCTTGTAATGTCAGTGTTGGGGAGGTGAAGATGGGGATCCCTGGGGCCTCCTAACCAACCAGCCTAGGCTATCTGGCAAGTTCTAGTTCAGAGAATGTGTCTCAAAAAAGAAAGAAAACAATACTCAAAGCCCAAGAAAGGACATCAGAGGTATCCTCTGGCCTCCACAAGCACACACATCTGCAACCACACAGAGAACTGGGGAATATGTGGAACAAACTGAATTTCCAAACATTGCTGATGGGAGTTAAAAATCACTAAACTTTAAAATTAAATATAAACACAATTCTTGGCAACATAACCAACCAAAATGTGTGTAACTGGACACAAGAATCATGAAAAAAAAGTACCAGTATTATTCCTAGTGACCCACTAGCTGGAACTATCTCGGATGTCCATCAAAATAATAGGTACGCGATTAATTTAAAAACTGCCAAGTGTGTATGCAATTAAAATGAACTAATTCTATCTATATGTGATGATATAGATAAATTAAAAAATATCATGAATGCCAGCTGTGGTGGCGCATGCCTTTAATCCCAGTACTTGGGAGGCAGAGCCAGGCAGAGCTCTGTGAGTTCGAGGCCAGCCTGGTTTCTACAGAGAGAGATCCAGGACAGGCACCAAAACAACACAGAGAAACTCTGTCTGGAAAAAACAAACAAACAAACAAACAAACAAAAAACTAAAAAATATCATGAATGATGAAGCACAGAAGAATACATGGTTCATGATCTTACTTTTTAAAACTAAAACACAGAAAAACTAAATTAATAAATAAAATTAAAGAGCCACTATGGGGTTAGGGAGAAACCTGGTACAGGGAAACTCTCAGGAATCTAAAGGATGACCCAGCTAAGACTCCTAGCAATAGTGGAGAGGGTGCCTAAACTGGCCTTCTCCTGTAACCAGACTGGTGAATACCCTGTCATTATAGAGCCGTCATTCAGTAACTGATGGAAGCAGATGCAGAGATCCACACCAAGCACCAGGCTGAGCAGGGAGGAGGGATTATATGAGCAAGGAGGGTCAAGACCTTCATGGGGAAATCTACAGAGACAACCAAACCAAACTAGTGGGAACTCCTGAACTTTAGACCAACAGTTGTGGAGCCTGCATGGGACTGGACTAGGCCCTGTGCACAAGCGAGACAGTTGTGTAGCTTCATCTGTTTAAGGGGCCCCGGCAGGGGGATCAGGATCTATCCCTGGTACGTGAGCTGGCTTTTTGGAACCCATTATCTATGGTGGGATATCTTGCACAGCCTTGATGCAGTGGGGGAGGGTCTTAGACCTGCCTCGACTGAATGTAACAGGCTTTGTTGACTCTCTATGGGAGCCCTTACCTTTTAGGGGGAGAAAATAGGGGGTGAGTTGGAGGGGAAGACTGGGGGTGCTAGCAGGAGGAGGGAAGAGAGGGATCTGTGGTTGGTATGTAAAATGAATAAAAAATTTCTTAATAAAGAAAAAAAATGAAAAAAGAGAGAGAGAGTGGTTATCTTTCACTGTCATTGAGGAAAAGGGAAGGATAAGTTTTTAGAGGTTCTAGCCATTTCTCGACTTGAATTGTATTACAAGAATTTTTCACTTTGCAATGATGCACTTGGCTTGTTTTCTCTTGTGTATGTTATAAATAAACAAATGCACATAAATATGCATATGTACTAGCCAGTTGCTTTTGTAAATTTTGGAGACATTGGTGGTATCATGTAATACTCAAGTTTATTAATGTATCATTTTTTTAGTACCCTGAAGACATAAAGATATAATCTTATGGATTTGAAAAAATTAAAGATTTATTGTATTTTGTTTGAGGCCAACCTGGGCTACACAGAGAACTGAAGGCCAGATCTTCTCAAAACAAAACAAAACCAAACGGAAGCAGTGAGAAGTAAGACTGACAGAAATAGAGAGCAGGAGAGGCGGATGGGAGGATGGACAACATTCATCTGTGTCTCAGCAGGTAGTGAGATGGTGTGGTTACTAGGACAACTCACATCTTTAACTGGCACCCCAGGTTTTCATGTCTTCATACACCTTACAATTCCATGCTCCCTTTCCCTAAATATATAAAATTCACGAAGGCTTTGCTGCTTGTTTGAGAATTTCTTTTTCTGCTCTACTGGTCTTTTACTGAACTACCATTCAGTTTTCAATTAAAAATAAATTGTCTTGCTTAGGGTTTGCTAGTACTTGGAACTCAATTTTTACCTAAGAATTACAGTTGCTTTATTCTTCTAAAATTTAGATATCCCTCCATCATGCAAATTCACTCATACAATTCCGGTCCCACATCAGATTGTGGCCGGTTATTCATCTTTATTGATGTGAAGTTTTTCCCACTTCAAACCTAAGAAATAACATCATTGTTGTAGTGTCGTGATTTTAGTGTGTGCGTGTCAGGAAGGAGAGAGACAGGCAGGCAGAGAGAGATACACACAGACAGACAGGGAGGAAAGAGGGGGAGCGAGCACCAGGCATTAAACATGTACTAGTTACCAAGCTAAGGGCTTCATTTGTATTGTCCCAATTAAGTCTCACAACTCCATAGAGTTAGGGTGTTCTTACACTCCTAAGGGAAAAACAACAAAAACAAAACCAGAGGCACAGGAACCTAAGAATTTTGTCCAAGATCAAACTTAAGTGTGAGAGCTTACAGAAACAAATTTAGAGATTATGTCCTTAACCTCTGGTCTATGATACTTCCAACGCCGTGCATGTTCCCCTAAGCTTCCCTGTTGCTCAAGTCAAGAACCCGAGCTGCTCTCTCCTTTTTTTCCAAACCTCTCAGCTTTCAATCTCTGCATCCTCCTTAGGTCACTTCTTACCTACGATGACTGTAGCTAACTGACCTGTACGCCTCTATAAACCTCTATATCCTGTTCGAGCCAGCCTGGCTGTCTTTAAACAAAGCATACTCCCAGTCCCTCCAAAGCTGCAAATACTTGGGATACCTAAACCACTCTGACCAGTGAACACATACTGCTAAGTCAAGTTTCTGTCCAAATCTCCTCTGGCCATGGTTTAATAACTATGTATGTCAATGTTTGTTTAGCACCATGTGTCAGATGCTATTCTCCTTTAGAGCTCAATGTTTACTCAATAATTTCATCAACTCTACTCGGTAACTGAGGCAAACGAGTCAGCTGCTGCTGCTGCTGCTGCGTCAGTGTATTTATGGGATTTATGTATCTCCCTCCGCCAATGGCATGCTTGGAGAGCAAGAATATCTCCATCCTTACATCAGCTATGTTTGTATAGCACCTGGCACGTAATAAAACAGTAGCTCAACAAACATCTTTTCCACTAATGACCAGAGCAGTGCCTGCAGGTCCCTAACTGCACTTGGAAACTCCTCCTGGCCCATCAGCCCTCGAGTTTCTTCGAGCCCCAGAGAAGCATAACAAACCGATTTCGTGTCTAGCCGACTCCTAAGCACGCTTAAGGAATCCACGAGTATTTATCAGCGGTTCTGCTTCGCTAAGTACAGACATAATCTCATGTACATCACCAAGCATTCTGTGAAGCGGACTTCTCTTGAGTTTTTACATATTTCCACGCTGGGACCCAACCACAATCAAAACATATCAGTAGGTCAACGACAGCGACACTGCACCTTGCAGATGAATTTTCCATCAGGGAATAGGGCGCTTACTTTGGTCTTTCAGTAAGTCGAATTCTGTGGCCATTTCGATATTTTAGTTTGGAGTTTTCATCACCTTTATCGATTCCTTGGGGGGGGGCAATAAGATTAAAAACAAAAACAAAAACAAAACCCCAGCCTCCCGCTGTGAGGGAAAGCAAACAGCTAAGGGGTCGCCGTGGCAGCCGAGCCCCGGCGCGGAGGCATCAGCATCCCACTCACGCGGCGGCGCAGCCCGGCCCGCAGCTCCCCCGAAGCCAGGCGACGCGCGTCAGCCTCCGCTCGGCCGGACCCGGGCGGGGGAAGGGGCGGCGGGGCGGCGGGGCGGCGCGCGGCCGGAGGGCGCCGGGCTCCCGTCAGAGCGCGCGGGACGGCGGTCCCGGGACGCGCCAGGCTCGGCCGCGGCGACACGGCGGGGCTGAGGGGCGACGCCAGGACGCGGGGGAGCCCGAGCCGCCGCCGAGTCCACTCGGCCCGCCCTGCGACTTTGAAAGCGGTGCCCCGGACCGTTCCTTGGAGACGGTGACGCCGCGTCCGTCATCACGCGGGCGTCGGCGCCTGCGTCATCGCGCTGCCTCGGGCTCCGGCTGGCCATTGGCTGTCCGTCAGGCGCTGGGCGGATCCCTAAGCGCTCCGGGGGCTGGGTCGCTCGCTTGGCGCCTTCCGCAGTGCCGCGGCGGGTGTCTGAGGTAGTGTGGCGCAACTTGAATTTTTTTTTTTTTTCTTTTTATTTCTTTCTCTTGGTAAGAAACCCGAAGACTGTGACAGGAGCAGGCACTAGATACACATTCTCGTTGCTCCCCGAGTCTTGGTTTCGCAGACACTACGCGTCTGTGGGGCGTGTGCAGGGAGGGCTGTGGGTCCTGGGGCTGAGGCGACTCAGAGTCCCCTCCAGTCAGCTTCCAGCGGTCGCTTCTAGGTCTGGAAGTAGTGACCCTCCTGCTCCTAGCAGAGAGAGCTGTTGTTGAATATTTAACCCTGTCACGTAGTCGGGATTCAGGGTAGCCTGCAAATCCTGCAGGTACGTCAGAGATGTTTCTTCAAATCTAAGGAAGGATTAAAAAAAAAAAGGAAAATTTGTGTTGGTGGATAAATTGCCATTCCCAGGTTTAAGACGTGATGTTGTGCGGGTTTGAGCCGTAGAGCTTAAAACACACAAGCACACATACACAAAAATGCTGGAGAAAATGACATTAGCAAAAAAAAAAAAAAATGTACTTGTAGTTTATTACTGGCTTTATAGAGCCTTTTTAATTGATTATATTCTTATGCATTGAAGTAAAGTTTCACTAAATATGTCCTGGTCCTGAAATGGCTCCGTTTGGTTATGGCGTGCTTGTCTGATTTGGGATTCCCAGCACCCACATAAAAAGCCAGGCAGGGCCCTGTGTGCCTTTAATACCAGTACTGGGGAGGAGCAGACAGAAGGAAAGGGATGCTCTCTGGCCAGCAGCCTAGACAAACTGGAAAATTCCAGGGTCAGTGAGACACTGTCTCAAAAAGTAAGGTCAGGTATGTTAATAAGATTTCTTTTTCTGTGAGAAAATAAAGGTTGGGGAAAAAAGGTGAATAGCATTTGAGAATGACACCCCACCTCAACCTCAGTACGTAAACAGGTGCAAACACACTCTCCCACAGGGACACACATATAAACAAAACAAAAGTCAAGTATGTTCTGGATGAAGTTCTGTTGAACGGCTTAAGTTTTGTAACCTTGTACCCATAAAATAGCATAAACTGTGTTAGCCTTCTTCCTCTAAAAAGACTAGCTTTAAAATGTATATATGTCTGCAATAACCTCACACAGGTTTAAGTTAGCATTGAGTAAGTAGCTATAAATTTAATATTTACACTCAACATTAATAAAATATATTGGTGTGGAAAAAGCAAAGTGTGACTTCTATATAAAAATGAATAGTTTTTGTCTAAATTGAATAGTGAAATAGAACTCTTATGTTTGCACTTGAAGTGTTTGGTTTTATACGATCATGGTCAAAATAAACACAAATCATTTGAACTTTCATACATTGAAAAATCTAACTACTAATTTAACTACTAATTATAGATTACCTGAAGAATATCCAAAGTTGGAGTTTAAGTAAGCAAATTTCAAATGAGCTCATCACACCAAGGATTTGAGCCCAGAAAGTATGATTTCAATATCACAACCTTTAACTACCATGTAATATAAATTATATCTAATGTTTTAATGTTTATAGTTTCTAGTTGAAATAAATGAATTGCTACTTTACATATTTTACTATAATCTCAGTGATTTACAGTTCATTTTCAAATGGCTTTATGTTTGTATTGCTGAATTATCCTAGCCTCTTAAAATAATAAAAGAAGTAAACGCCCAGACTTCAATTGTATGCTTAAAAACCTTCAAATGTTTATAGGTCCTCAAGACATTTTCTCTGAAAAATCCGGTTTGTCACTTTCAGAACTCCAAGTCCCTCCCCCTAGAACGTGTGCTGGGCGGAGCCTAAGAGGGAGCCCTCTTCTTCCACCTGGGCCAGAGACCTCAGCAGAGCTGGAACTGAGAACTTCCAGGTCTGTGTTCTATTGGTATGTCCTTTTATCTCCTCTTTAAAGTCTGCTATAAGCTCGTACTAAAAACACCTTACTTTCCCTCTGCCTCCTGCTGGCACAGATTTCTCTGACTTCCTCCTTCCTTGATTTCTTTTAGAAATGTGTGGTGCTGTGCAGCATGCAAACTAAAAAGAAGTATGCACTGTAGAAAAAGTAAAGGATTTTTTGGTAAATAAAGGAACATGGAAATATTCCTTGAAAATGGTTTTATTGAAAAAGCGTTCTTTAAAACCTTTCTTTTAAGCTTTTTTGTTTGTGTCCTGAATGAATTCTCCAGGAGTCTGTCTTTTTTTTTTTCATTTCCTTATATAAAAATTAAAAGAATTGAATTTTTAAAGTGTAAGTTGAAGAAGATAAGCTAAAGATTAACAACATTGTTTTAAGAAAGCCAGAACAGCTGATAGTAAGATTGCATACTGGGATAGTGAACTCCTAGGTAATATTAATTCTGACTCTGTAAATGTTTCATCGTAGTGCTAGTTAAGAGATTTAGCCTTAAATTGGACTCTAAAATAATCTCAAATTATTCATTTATAATTTTTTATTGTAACAAACTCACAGATAAGCAGCTGCTAAAAACACATAGGCATACACTCCCAGTCTATACATCTCAGTGCAGTAAACTTCAGACATTAGAGTGGCCATTCTGAAGCCATGGATCTTCATTCAAGGTTTTACCCTATTATGATCAATCCACGTGAGTCTATTAAATGAGTAACAGAATTTATTAAGATATAAATTGAGAAAATACACTCACGATTACAAAACGGAGTAGACAGCAGAAGTCATCTTCTGATCTGACCAGGAGTGAATCCACCTGGAAGGCAGGAGCAGAAGGGGCATGTGACCCTTGTCCAACTCCCATTAAGAGGTCACATAAAATGGCAGGAAGCACCGCCTCCTTTGGGTTGTATAGCCCAAGGTCATGGGTGGAACAAATACCACTACATTACCCCTTCACTATCAGTTACTTTTTTTTTTTTTTTAGGTTTTTTGAGACATGATTTCTCTGGGTAGCTTTGCAACTTTCCTGGATCTCGCTCTGTAGACCAGGCTGGCCTCGAACTCACAGAGATCCGCCTGCCTCTGCCTCCCAAGTGCTGGGATTAAAGGAGTGCACCACCATTGCCCAGTTACATTTTTATGCATTCTCCACCACTAAAAAAACAAAACAAAACAAAACCAAAAACTATGACAGTTTAAGGTAGAAAACAATTAGCTTATACCCTCTTTGATGACTCAAGTGGCCTTTTGTCTGTACTCTGTCTTTCCTCATCACTTAGTATTACTCTTTGTTAGTCTCCTTTCTGAATGTTACACAATACTCACACTTACAGCTATTTCCATATATACATGTATACATAAAAGGCTATTCACATATATTATATATAACACATGCTTACAATGTTTACACATATACATGTATATATCACCTATCTTTTTTCTTTCAGAATTTCATATACACATACAATGATTTTGGTCATACCCCTCCCCCTAACTCTTCCTAGATCTACTTCTGCCTCTTTGTCCCCTTCCAACTTCATGTCCTCCCCGCCCCCACCCCAAATAATCACTGCATCCTGTTTGTGCTGCTAATACACTCAGGCATATGGGGCCATGACTGGATCTGAGTCAACATACCAGAGGCCACATCTTTAAAGAAAACTAACTCTTCTTCCTCAGAAACCATCAACTGTCAATTGCTCCTTAGCTGGGGGTTGGGGGCATTTGAGTCCCTTTCTCCTTCATGCTGAAATGTTGGCTGTCTTGATTTTGTCCAGGTCTTGTGCACAGAGCCACAGCTGCTGTGAGTTCATGAGTACAGCAGTCCTGTCATGTCCAGAACACACTATTTCGCTCCTGTTCTCTATGACCTCTGACTCTTGCAATCTTTCTATCCCTTCTTCCTTAATGTTCCTGAGCCTTAGGAAGAGGGTGTGATTTAGATGTCTTATTTTTTTAAATTTATTTATTTTTTAATTACACTCATGATATTCATTAATTACACTCATGATATTAATTACATTTGTGGTATTCATTGATTACATTCACAGTATTCATTCAATAATTATATTTATGGTATTCATTAATTACATTAATTGTATTGATTTATTACATTCATGATGTTATGTCCTGATACTACTGTCCATTTGTGGGGTTTTCCCATCACACAAAACAGAGATTCTGTACTTAGTAAATCATTGATCTGTATTCACTTCTTCTCTATCTTGAGATAACATCTAATTTTTCTGTCTCTATGAATTTGTATATTCTATATATTTCATGTAATACAATTCTATAGTATTTGTCCTTTTTTAATATAAAAATGTTTTATGCACAACTGCAGGAATAATGATACCATCCATGACTGGATCTGAGTCAACATACCAGAGGCACATCTTTAAAGAAAACTAACTCTTCTTCCTCAGAAACCATCAACTGTCAATTGCTCCTTAGCTGGGGTTGGGGCATTTGAGTCCCTTTCTCCTTCATGCTGAAATGTTGGCTGTCTTGATTTTGTCCAGGTCTTGTGCACAGAGCCACAGCTGCTGTGAGTTCATGAGTACAGCAGTCCTGTCATGTCCAGAACACACTATTTCGCTCCTGTTCTCTATGACCTCTGACTCTTGCAATCTTTCTATCCCTTCTTCCTTAATGTTCCTGAGCCTTAGGAAGAGGGTGTGATTTAGATGTCTTATTTTTTTAAATTTATTTATTTTTTAATTACACTCATGATATTCATTAATTACACTCATGATATTAATTACATTTGTTGGTATTCATTGATTACATTCACAGTATTCATTCAATAATTATATTTATGGTATTCATTAATTACATTAATTGTATTGATTTATTACATTCATGATGTTATGTCCTGATACTACTGTCCATTTGTGGGTTTTCCCATCACACAAAACAGAGATTCTGTACTTAGTAAATCATTGATCTGTATTCACTTCTTCTCTATCTTGAGATAACATCTAATTTTCTGTCTCTATGAAATATTCTAATACAATTCTATAGTATTTGTCCTGCACACTGCCACGCCTGAACATAGGTTATAATTTAAAAGTCCAGGGTTATTTTAAACAGTAAAATATTTTCTCTATAGAAAATAGTATAAATTTTAACATTTCCCATTTTTAAAATAAGCCCTTTTGAGCCAAATGGTAGATGAATTATACATATAAATATTGATTAGATTCTGGGACACAAAAGAAACCTATCTTCATCTGTTCAGAGAGCTATGTTTTCCTTAAGTTGTGTAAGTGAGATTCCTATTCATCTTCCTCTTCACTGTTTGATTTATGGCAGACATTTTTCTATAGGTTAATCCATATTCTAAAAAAAATTTTAGCCTCCCCTCCTGAAAGTACGGCCAGCATTTTCTTTCATCAGCTTGATACAATACAAATTCTTATCCTAATAGTGAAATGTTTCACTAAAGCTTGCCCAGTGACTGGGTAAAACCCAAACTTATTATAATAAGTCATCCTAGGGTCCCCCCTGCTAGGTAGCCTCCCTGGATTTGTGGGTTGCAGTCTGGTTGTCCTTCACTTTATTAGATGTCTTATTATATTAATACATAGCTTTTAACAAGTCATTAATGGAACTGGCGCAGTGGGTTTCCCCTGCTTAAAACTGTACACTCAGGATTTTAGTTGTAGACACCAGAGCAGTATTCACTTGACATATAAATAGCTCCTAGTTCAAGCATTCTGGCTTAGACTGAGAGACGATAAATTCATGTCATGTGGTATAAGTTATGTGAATCGAGGTGGGAGAGTGCAGCAGTGATAGAGGATGGCAGGGAGGGTTACTCTGGGTGAGGAAGGCCATGGACAATTAAGATGTCTGTGCAAAACCCCAAAAGACAGTAGAGGTCAAGTCTTAGGAAATGACTAAGAGGGTTTAGAGGAGGTTTAGTTGTCTCTGAGCTTTTGTTAGCTTCAGATTGTTAACAAGTTAGCAAGATTATACATTTTACTTTAATGTTTAAATTGAAAATAGATTTTTCCATATAATATATTCTGATCACAGTTTCCCCTTCCTCTACTCCTCCCAGATCCTCCCTACCTCCCTACCCATCCAACTCCATCCCCCCTTCTCTCTCTCTCTCTCTCTCTCTCTCTCTCTCTCTCTCTCTCTCTCTCTCTCTCTCTCTTTAGAAAACAAACAGGCAAACCAAACCAAACCAAAACAACAAATCAGAATAGAACAAACAGAAAAACAAGGGAGTGTGAAAAGCATATGCAAGCACAGAGACAGATAGAAAACTCACAGGAACACAAAATCAGGAACCATATAAGCAAAAGACCAGTAAGGTTAAAAAAAAAAAAAAATCCCAGATAAAGCATTATAAGACAAAAAACAAACAACCAAAAAACCAAAAACTCAAAAAAAAAAAAAAAAACCAACCAACCAAACACCTTCCTTGTGGGAGCCCACAAAGGTTTTCTAGTGAGATCTGAGCTTGCTCTACACAGCAGGGTTGTATTAGGGGATGGATGGCTTGATCTCATACATGTACACCATGCTGTTTTTATTGCTATAGCTCTGTAGTACAACTTGAAATCAATGGATGGTGATAGTTCTTTTATTATTCAGAATTGTTTTAGCTAGCCAGTGTGTGTGTGTGTGTGTGTGTGTGTGTGTGTGTGTGTGTGTGTGTGTGTATTATTCCTATATGAAGCTGAGAATTGTTCTTTCAGGATCTGTGAAGAATTGTGTTGGAATTTTAATGGAGATTGCTTTGAATCTGTAGATTGCTTTTGGTAGGATGGCCATTTTTATTATGTTAATCCCACTAATCCATGAGTGTGAGAGATTTTTCCATCTTTTGATTTCTTCTTCAATTTATTTCTTCAGTGTCTTTTTATCATGCAATGTTCCTTCTGTTTCTATTTTGTGGAATAATTTGAGGAATATTCACATTAACTCTTCTTTGAAGTCTGGTAGAATTCTTCATGGAAACCATCAGGCTGTGTGTGTGTGTGTGTGTGTGTGTGTGTGTGTGTGTGTGTGTGTGTGTGTGTGTATGTATGTGTGTGGCGGGGGAGACTTTTAATGACTGCTTCTATTTCACTAGGGGTTATAGGTCTATTTAAATTGCTTATCTAATCTTGATTTAATTTTGAAGGGGTATATATTGAGAAAATTATCATTTCTTTTAGATTTTCCAGTTTGGTAAAGTACAGGTTTTTGAGGTATGCTCTTATTCTCTGGATTTTTTCTGTACCTGTTATTATGTCCCCTCCATTTCTAATTTTGTTATTCTCTTTCTTTCTTATACTTAATTTGTCAGTCTTACCGATTTTTGTCAAAAACCAACTCTTTGTTTTATTGAGTTTTTTTTGTTTGTTTGTTTGTTTTTATTGATTCCAGCCCTGAGTTTGGTTATTCCTTGTTGTCTTCTCCTTTTGGGTGTTATTTCTGTCAGATAAGCTTCTTACTGTAGCTGATGAAACCATTGCATAAAGCCACAAATGGTCAAGATGCAAAGAACAACTGGCCAGGAGCTCCCTAACTACCTGATACATCTACAACACAAGCCTACAACAGCTAAGGTTCAGGAAACATAATGGAGAGAGGGCCAGAGAACCAGGACATCTGCTGAGAGATCGTGCCTTCTGGATAGGATAGGGAAGCTTCATCCACGAAATCTCAGTGATGACGGTAGCCTAAAGAAAACCTGAACAATGACATTACCAGTTGACATTCAGATGTGAATGGGGGAAATCTCATAAGGCCCACCCTTGAAGAGCTGTAGGCAATTAATGCTGAGAGAGGAAGGGTCAGTATTCCCAATGGATGAGCCCCCTAATTGGTTATTCAATACCAAGTACTGAGCCCTAAAAACATGTATGAGTATATGAACAACACCAAATGGACTCAGCAGGTAGTGTTTATATATTAATATGTATGCATTAATGTATCAATAATTAAAGAAAAAGAAAATAAGAGAGATAATACATGAAAGTATAAGGGCTTGGAAGTAGAAGAAGTGGAACATTGAGAGGGGGAACAAGATACAGTAATAGGGATTGAAGATGATCAGCATATATTATATACGTGTATGAAATGTCATAATAAATCCCATCATTTTGTACAATTAATAAATGTTAAGAAAATGGAAAAACATTTACAGATGATTGATATACACACACATATAATGTTACCATCTGTTAAAAACAAAGTTGTGTACTAATGAGATGGATGTATTCATTTTTACACGAAGGATTAATCTTGGCTAAATATGGAAAATACATAAACTTGTATCGTTAAGTATATTTACAATTTCTGCAGTGGACTTAGTCATAACATTTTACAATTAATTTTGTATACCACAAATAAACAGAGCAACATCAAGATGAAAAGTCATGAATCTTGGGGCTCCTGGCAGTGGGACTTGGATTTATCCCTGGTACATGAGCTGGCTTTTTGGAGCCCACTCCCTATGGTGGGATACCTTGTTCAGCCTTGATGCAGGGGGCAGGGACTTGGCCTGCCTCAACTTGATGTACCAGACCTTGTTGATACCCCATAGGAGGCTTTACCCTCTGTGAGGAGTGGAATGGGGGGGGGGAGTGAGGAGGGAGGAGAGAAGGGGAACTGTGGTTGGTATGTAAAATGAAAAAAAAAATTTTTTATTTAAAATAAAATAATATATTTTTTAAAAGTCATGAATCTTTTAGGCTCTAGTTGTTATTTTGGAATGGAATTCATAGTCTACAATTTACCACACCCCAGATGGCCTTTTGACTCCTAGGGTCTCGTTCTTGTCACTCTGTTGCCTGGCTGTCTCCTGTTTGACATCACAATTGTCAAGTAAAGGGCACTGTTAAATGATGTTAACAAATGTGTTTTGATTTGCTTCTTCAGATGAATTTTAAAATTGAACACACTTGGGATGGTTTTCCAGTGAGGCATGAGCCAGTGTGTGTCAAGCTGAGTCCAGAGGACAAGGGAGTAAAGCTGGAGGTCTGGGCTCCATTTTTCAATGACCCTCCAGCTCCTCCTGGAGAACCAGGAAAGCCTTTCAGTGAACTGTGGAATTATGAAGGTAGGTAGAAGGATTGTGTTTTATTACAAACATCAATCTTTTTCTAATAACCTCTCAGAGAACTATTATTTTATCTTGCTGTTAGGAAGTAATATGCTTCTGAACAACTGACGTTCAGTTTCTGATCTCGACTACCCATCTATCATTCTGACTCTCCTCCCATTACCAGTGGGCTCAGTGTGCAAGCAGAACAGAGAAAAACGGCAATCCCAAATCCAGGTGCTGCGGTTGCCACCACGTTTCCTTCCTTTACTCTGCTCTAGAAAGAGTTTGTAGTCTCCATTTTGTTTTTGAAGAATCTTTCAATTGCCATCTTTACCTCATAAGCCTCCTGAGTGGAAATTTTAGTGTCTGTTACTTACTGGAGAAATACTGTCAGCCTGAGATTTAATATTTACTTTCTGCTGTCAAGTAATCTCACATATCAAATTAAAGCCCAAAGATATGCCCGGAAATTAAATGGTTTCAGGTTTGTTCTCTGACCTTCTTGTATTATATCCTTATCAAGCTGCAGGGTTCTTTTGGAAATACTTTTCATGATGCCATCCCCATAGATATAAAACACTACATTACAAGAAATTAAGAATTTACCCCAAGATTTCTCACTCTGTATATTAGGATTTATTTACTTGGTTAGCACAGAGCCTTCTTTCTAAGTAATCTCTTTTCCTAAATCCATGTTTTACTTTGAAGCCAGAATGACCTGTCTACATCTCTAAGTGAAAATGTAAATTTATCCTTCAGCTAAAAGCTTTTTAATGCAAAAAAGCAAACTATTCAAGTATGATTTCATGTTTATTTTTTAAATATCTTAAGAGGTACAATCATTTGTAGAAGCTTAGAAAAGGTCTGGCAAGATTTAGACCAAAGTAGAAAGAAAAGGATTTGGGTTTTCACTACATACGTTTTATGCTGTTGTAACTATTTACAAGAAAGATGCACTATATTCACAATTTACTAATTTTTTAAGACAGCTAGTGCTCAACAACCACAGAAATTATAATAAAAATCACCACTTACAAATAACCAGGATTTTTTAAAAATTAGTTTTTTGCCGGGCGTTGGTGGCGCACGCCTTTAATCCCAGCACTCGGGAGGCAGAGCCAGGCGGATCTCTGTGAGTTCGAGGCCAGCCTGGGCTACCAAGTGAGCTCCAGGAAAGGCGCAAAGCTACACAGAGAAACCCTGTCTCGAAAAACCAAAAAAAAAAAAAAAAAAATTAGTTTTTTAAAATTAGTTTGAAAAAAACATTTCCATGCTTGTGGGGGTCAGGGGACTTGTGGGGGTGAGTTGGTTGTCTCCTCCCACTGTGTGGTTTGGGGATCCAGCTCAGGTCATCAGGTTTGGCAGCAAGCATTTGACCTGCTCAGCCACCGTACTACCTCCACCACTCTTCATATTTGTTGTGCTCATGTTGTAGACAGGTAGTCACTGGCACACACATATACATACATGCACATATTTAAATCTCATGTACATTTGGTTCATGGCTCATACATTTAGTTACTGCTCTGTGACCAACCTGCCAATATCATGGAAGTCTTGTCATACGTACATATTTCACTGTCTTTGACTTTAATGGCACCCTTGTATTCTATTACATGAAATGTATGCATTCTGTAACGTACTTAATCAGTTTTGCTGAATAATAGGTGATTTATTTATGTACCAGGAAATAATTTTATGTAAGAAGACATAACTGTATCATTTCTGGTTTTTTGAGTCATACTCTGATGGGTAAATTGTACTTAATTTCTTTTTCTAGTTGTCTGATTTGTTTCCTTGGGATAAATTCCAAGAGGAAGATAATTAGGCCCCAGTCCATCTGTGCAGAAGTGTTGATTTTCCTATGACCTCACCAGCACTAGGCTTTGTATTTCCTTTTAATTTATGGCAGACTTCTATGGAAGAAATTGAGGGTGACTTATTTCCTGTGCTTTTCTTTCTGACTCTGTGTGTTTATTTTGCTCCCTTTCCTATTGGGAATAGTATGATGATTTAAAAAACTTAATAATTCACTTTATTTTAGAAAGGAATAAATAATTTACTATGTAAGCAAAATAAAATTCCCATGTTCTGTCTGTTTTCATAAGTTGTGGAAGCATTTTTCTTGAATGATACAACTGAGCAGTATTTAGAAGTTGAACTTTGTCCGTAAGTATAAACTGTTTTTCTTAACTATTATTACATGATTTGAACATATTTGTTTTCTAGTTATGAATAGTATGGCTGTGGTAAAGCTCACTAAGTTCAGCTAAGTAGAAGTCATATTAACTAGAGTAAATTTTAAATCTATTTAGTGTTTTGTACAATGCATACTTTTAGAATTTATGTTTAGAATATATATTTTGTACATGTTTGAGTATATTATGTTGATGTGATTTTTTTTGGTTTACTGATATAAATGATTTTGTAATAAACTTGATAATTTCTTTTACAAAGTGGAAAAAATTACTGTCAACAAATCATTACTTTATATGTTTGCACTATTATATATTAAGTGTTTAGAAGTAAAGGAAGATTTCCAGTCCCTAATCAAGATATTGTCTATCTCCAGTTCACAGCCACTTGCAAAGGAAAAATTAGTTTTCCTCAATGGAATTTCACTGGGTACACAAACTTCTCTTAAGGACAGTCTCCATGCTCAGCAGTAAATGGCTGACACAAAACAAATTCAATGGTATTTTTGTAGACTTTTTTTTTTTGTCTCCTATTGCTTTTGTTTGTTTTTTGGTTTTGGTTTTGGTTTTTCAAGACAGGGTTTCTCTGTGTAGCTCCTTTCCTGGATCTCGCTCTGTAGACCAGGCTGGCCTACAACTCACAAAAATCCGCCCGCCTCTCCCTCTGCCTCCCAAGTGCTGGAATTAAAGGAGTGCGCCACCACCACCTGGCTCCTATTGCTTTTTTGGGCATTAAAAAAAAATCTTACAGCTGAGTGGTGGTGGTGGTGGTGGTGGTGGTGGTGGTGGTGGTGGTGGTGGTGGTGGTGGTACAAGCCTTTAATCCCCTCACTCAGGAGGCAGAGCCAGGTGGAGCTTTGTCAGTTCAAGGCCAGCCTGGTCTACAAAGTGAGTTCCAAGACAGGCTCCAAAGCTACACAGAGAAATCACTGTCTCAACAGCCCCCCCCCCCAATCTTACTGATCTTTTGCTTGTATCTTATGGTTTCCAATTTTGTGTTTTTATGGGTTTTGTTTTTGTTTGTATGTGTGTCTCTGAGTGTGTGTGTTTGAGTGCTTGCTAGTGCACGAACATGCATTTATTCTAGTTTGTTTTTTTATTTGCCTGTTTGTTTTCTAAAGAAAGAGAGAAAGAAGGTGTGGAGTTAGATGGGTGGGGAATGGAGTGAATCTACCAGGAGATAGAGAAGAAGCTGTAATTAGAACATATTGTATGAAAAACTTTATTTTCAATTAAAAATGAGATACATAAGGAGATAATGAATTACTATCTTACAGAATTTTCTTTTAGATTCTTGAATGATTAAACTTTAATCTTATGTATTATATAATTGTGTATTCATTATTTATTTATTCATTTAGTCATTCATTCTTTTGAGCACAGTGTATCATTTTTGCATTTAATGCCAAGAATATAAATTATACCTGAATTTTCCAAGACTCACAGTAAAAATATTACCTTTGAACTTTTTTTTTTTTTTTTTTTTTTTTTTTTTTTGTCTTCAGACAGATTTGCACTGTATAGCTCTTGCCTGTCTAGAACTCTTAGGGATTAAATGTGTGGGCCACTACACCCAGGTGTCTTGGAATTTCTTTGTTTGACCTTCAATATTTACTTGGGAATTTTGTTTACGTGGTGACAAACTTTATTCCTGAGTAGATGTAAAAAAAGGAAACATATGCTCACCTGTTATCTAAATTATAGCATGCTTTTAATACACGAGATGTTTGTATATATTGCTATTATTTGTTTAAGATGTCACTTAAGTGTTTCTCAGTAATTGTGTCCAATAGTCTTTGTTCCTTTGTAGACTGACAAGGGAGCCCCAATGAATCCACATGAAACTTTAGATCCCCACTTGTTAGTTGTTTGCTTTTTGTTTTGTTTTGCCTTTTGCAAACTCTAACATAGAAAATGCAGTTATTTGCAATTTGTTTTTGTTTTATTTTGCTTTGTTTTGTGAGACAGGGTCTAACTTTGCCACCCTGGCAAGCATGGAACGCACAAAAATCACCTGCCTCTGCCTTCAAGTGTTGGGATTGAAGATGTACTACCACACAAGACCTGCTATTATTTTTAAAATCAGAATAATTGGATATGTTTTCATGTTATCTTCCAACTAACATGGCAACACATTTTATTTAAAGTTATGATTAGCTTTTATAAACTATTATGAAAAGTAGGAACATTTTAACTATCATGTGCTGACTTTTGTCCTACAGCTGAGAGAGAAGGCTAAGACAAATAGTTCTAATTTGACTAAGACAATGAAGAACTTAGATTTACCCAAACTCTCAAATTTAATCTTAGATTTTTTTTATTTTTCTTACATTTTAAAAAGCACTTACTCATTTATTTTAGACATGTGTATTATGTGTTTAGAGGACAATATGCAGGGGTAACTTTTCTCTTTCTACCATGTGAGTTCTTGGAATTGAACTTAGGACATCAGACTTGGCAGCAATCTCCTCTGCCTGCTGAGCCATCTCCCTGGCCTCTATAGTTTTCTTTTATTAGATTGTATTAGATTATTTTCATGAAGTGACAATCTAACATTGAATGCATAAAAAATAGTTTTTCATTAAGAAACTACACGGTAGTCATTGTGTATAAAAGTTTTTAAAATTAAGATCCTCAGGGTAAGCCGGGCGGTGGTGGCGCACGCCTTTAATCCCAGCACTCGGGAGGCAGAGCCAGGCGGATCTCTTTGAGTTCGAGGCCAGCCTGGGCTACCAAGTGAGTTCCAGGAAAGGCGCAAAGCTACACAGAGAAACCCTGTCTCGAAAAACCAAAAAAAAAAAAAAAAAGATCCTCGGGGTAGTTTGCTTTCGTATACATCAGCATAGTTAATAATCAAGAATCATGGTTTTGCCTCAGGCAGTCAATTCCTGTACTGGTTAATTAACAGCTATAAAAGTAGCAAGAAGAACATTGTTTTAATTTGCAAGAAGTTTTACACATCCTAGGATCTTCCTAAAGCCCCATAAAAACAGTAAAATTAATCAGAGGATTTTTAAATGGAAAGGATTACTTGTCTTCTGTTAGAGCACTTCATTGCAGAAATCCTCCCTCCAAAAGCTCACAAAGGACCATCTGGGTGGAAATGGTTGCTAGACTTCCAGATGCAGAAAATTTACTTCATGTAAATACACACAATCCATTGCTTCTTACCGACTCCAATAATCCCACTTATTCATTCCCATTAGAATTTCCTTTGGAGATGTGACATTGGTGCCTGAACAAATGGTAGAAAGCTGGAAAACAGATGGCAGACTGTTGTTCAAGGTTAGCAGTGTGGGAAAAACGGCTATAGGTTAAAATCTGTGCCTTGTTGACCAGTTTTGGTCAATCTATATTTTACATTTTCTACCTTCCCTAATGGGCCTCAAGGAAGTTTCTTACAGAAATAACTGTTAGTGAAGCTGTTAGATTAAAACTTGGAAATCAGCTCTAGCTTTCCTTGGAGTGCTTTAGTTGTTGCAGCTGTTTTTATTTTCAACTCTAAAGTGTCATGATTATCTCTTTTTTTCAAACACTGTGTTATCTAACCAAATGAAGTATTTTATATAATTTCCTATTTAAAGAATATGAAAAGCCGGGGCCAGTGAGATTGCTCAGTGGGTAAAGAATATGAAAAGTAGCATTAGCCAGTGTAATGTTAGGATTTGTCAGCAGTTGTTTGGGAAACAGTTATTCCAAAGCTGCCATTTCTAAATAATATGACACATTGGCTCTCCCTGTAGTTATCCAATATTCTATTGCACTTTTTATTTCTTTGGAAATTTAGCTACAAGCACACACATGACAGATAGAAAAGAAAGTAAAGAAGAAGATAATATTGTTTTTCTTGTAACAGATCAAAGAAATGATCTCGAAAAAATAGACTTAATATTGTTCTTCTTTAACACTCATGAGGAATCTTCATTTTGGCAGACATGGACAGCACTTAGTTCTTTTACTCTCTGGAAGAAGAAATGTTTGGAAAGTGAGTAGACAAGCATATGAAACCAAATCCTATAATGCACAGCAGGTGTATCTCTAAGTTTGAACTTATCTTTTGTGTTTCTCATAGAAAGAGCTCACGTTATCATTCAAAGTGTTCAGGGGAGAGACAAACTGGGAAGGCATAGCTTTTCTTCCTTGGAGTTATTTTCCACCAAAGGTGACAAAATTCAACTCATTTGCAATTCATGGATCAAATGACAGAAGAAGTTACGAGGCCCTTTACCCTGTGCCACAGCATGAACTGCAACAAGGCCAAAGACCTGATTTGTAAGTAGAAAATAAGTGGAGGTGCACTCCAATGACAGAAGTTCAGGAATTAGTTTTGTTTTGTTTGTTTTTCGAAACAGGGTTTTCTGTGTGTCCCTAGCTGTCATGGAACTTGTCTGTAGACCAGGCTGGCCTCAGAACTCTGAAATCCACCTGCCTCTGCCTCCTGAGTACTGGAATTAAAGGCCACCACCCCTGGTGGGAAGTTCTTAGTAGAGCAGTGGTAACACTTGGTAGTTGATGATGACGTATGTGGGAGTACATAGGAAGGGCCCTGTGTTCCCTCATGACCCTCAACTTTTAACCAAGATAGATCGTCTCATTACTTTCAGCAAAGCACTTAGTCTTTTGTGATTATATAGTAAGAGTATTAATCAGTGAGTGTACATCAACTGATACTGATAAGGCTTCAAATTAATTTATGATCCTTTCCCTGATATAATAGCCAGAGGAATCTGTGTTTTGTGGTGTGGATAGAGGGGTTATGACCTCTTTTCTTTGTTACTAAAGAACTTGTACTTAGTCGTGTCTCTGTTCTCTTGGTTGCCTCATTAGAATAAGAGCATCAACTATGCTTCTAGGCAACCATGTTTGTGATAAAATGACATCTGCATTAACTAATTCTGATTGACCTATAAATATATGCTGGAGACACTGTGGCTTAGGGATTCCTCTTTAACAGATATGTTATAGGTGGGGACTCAAGTCTATGCCCTCTGAGTGGTTGTCAGCAGAGGTCGAGGCTCCTGTGAGGCAGCAGATATTTAAGCCAAAGTACCTTCACCACTTGTCCCATTTTAGTTTTGTCTCCTGGCATCTGAACCTGTCATCTAGGAAGAACATAGCTCTTAGTGAGCCTCCTGTATGCTTCATGCATTGCTGCAAGGACTAGTCACTTAAGGAGGAAACTCAGTGCTCACTTAGGGCAAACTTTGGTGCCTGCTGTCTGTCTCTTAGTGTAGTCAGTGTGGTCAGCACTGCAGAGTCTGGATGTTCAGCAGAGCCTAGCAAAGTCATCCTGGTGGGCAGCACCACGCTTGCTAGACATTCCTGCCTTTTTACCCTTAGGATATGACACCATCTTTCTTCTCCACATTTAACTTCTCTTGCTTTTACTTGACTCACTTTTCCCTTCATTTCTTCTAGCAGATGCCTGTATTCTGCTTGACACACTTAAACATCTACTTTTGCCTTTCTCGCCAGTCCTGACTCTTTCTGCCCAGCTCTTTCTCTCTTTCTGTGCCTCTTCCTTCATGGTTGATCCTTAGCTTCTTACTCTGGGGTTTATTGATGTAACTCCAAACTGGTTTATCCTGGCCAGATGCGCAGAAAGGAATAGAAATCTAGGTGCCACTGACTGAGAGCCATCATACCAAGGCAATGTGCCACTCTGGCTTTTCACTTGCTAGTACCTTCCCGGGGAAAAATGAGTGCACATTAGCCAGCGGGGATGCACGGTAGAGTAATTTCCTAGGGCTCAGAGCTTTACCGAAGCATAGATAAAGCCCTTCTTTGCTCATTAAGCCACAAGAGAACACTTTAGGATAATAATGGCTTTTCTAGAAAGAAAACAAGATTATCACTCTTCTATGTTAGCCTCCTTTACATTGGCAAAGGGAGAATACACATCTGTCTCTGTCCTTTATTCACCAGAACTTATCAAAGTTTGAATATAAGAACATGTTCAAGAACTTATGTTGTAGAATATTATTTTAAGGTGTGTTACTTTTGTTTATATTGCATTTGTTTAACTCCATGAAGCTGTTTTACTTTGCCTGTCTAAAACACCTGATGGTCTAATTAAGAGCTGAATGGCCAATAGTGAGGCAGGAGAGAGAAATAGGTGGAGCTGGCAGGCAGAGAGAATAAATAGAAGGAGAAATCTGGGAAGAAGAAAGAGCAAGAGAACAAGGAGAGGAGGACATCAGGGGCCAGCCACACAGCCACACAGCCGCTAGTCATGGAGTAGGAGTGAAAGTAAGATATACAGAAGAAAGAAAAGGAAAAAGCCTAGAGGCAAAAGGTAGATGGGATAATTTAAGTTAAGAAAAGCTAGTAAGAAACAAGCCAAGCTAAGGCTGGGCATTTATAATTAATAATAAGCCTCTGTATGTGGTTTATTTAGTGGGCACCCCTAAAGGGCAAAAACAAACAACTACAAACTTATGATTGGTTTACATCTAAAATGAGTTAGATGTGTGTGTGTGTGTGTGTGTGTGTGTGTGTGTGTGTGTGTGTGTAGATGTAATGGTCTTAGTAAATAAGAAACACAGAGCCAAATGCAGAGTTAAAAGCCCAAGAGGTCAGAGCAGTAGCTAAGATCTGAGACTAAACCCGCCTTCTTACCACCCACTGCTGCTGCCATCCTTCCCATTACTTTTCCCTTCATTCCTGCCTGGCTTCTGCTATGGCTTGCTATTACCTCTGACCCACAGGCAACTTTATTTATTAATATACAAATAAAATCACATTTCAGCACAAATGAAATATCACCGTGTGTGTGTGTGTGTGTGTGTGTGTGTGTGTGTGTGTGTGTGTGCGTGTGTGCGCGCTTGTACACATGTAGATAGAATCCCAAAGATACCTTCATGTGTGGTTCTTCTGGAATACTGCCCACATCATTTGAGACAGGGTCTCTCATTGGCCTGGAGCTTACCAACAAGAGCAGGCTGGTTGGCCAGTGAGCTGAAGGGATCATTCTATTTCTACCTTCCCCGAACTGGGATTACAAGCGAGGACTGCTACACCTGGCATTTTTTTTTTAATTTATTTTTTAAATTACACTCATCACTCATGATATTTATTACTTACACTCCTGATATTAATCACATTTGTGGTATTCATAGATTACATTCGCAGTATTCATTCAATTATATATATATATATATACATATATATATGTATTATTTTAAATGTCAAATGTCATTTCTTGAAGGGGGTAAGAGGTTAAATACAGGCTTACAGCACAATGGGAGGACCCTGGAGGACAGAAGTTCACTACTGATGTTTTACAATCTTGCATCTAAGCTGTTAATGCCCATTATTCAAGATACACAGACAAGGAACTTCCCTTAAGCATTCAGGAGGGTGGAATCTGGCAGGGAATTAGCATTGGGAGGATATCAAGGTCAAAGTCCGCAAGCAAGGCAACAGTTACCCAAAATGGGGGCCAGGGCCCCACAGGTCCCCCTTTTATTAAAAAATGAGCTTCTGACTTGGGTTGTGTGGGACGTCAGCAGGTCACCTTACCTGGCATGGAGACGCCTGCCCAGGCCACACAGGTGCTCTGTCTTAGGTTGGTGAGTGCCCCCCAGGAATTACCTGTCTCTGAATACTCATTATCATACCAGTTCAGTCATGTGTTAGCTGCATGGTTAATTGCTGCCAAAGATCTCAAAGTGACACTGGGCTTGCAATCTGTGTGTTCGATACAGAAAAGACCAACAGAGGTCCTATCTCACCCATAGCCAGTAGGCTAAAGGCAACTGAGCCATTCCCTTCCTTAATGAGCCATACTGTACGTTGGAGTCCTTGTAAGATAGTATCCCAAAAGCAACTGGAACTTGAGTTTATAAGTTTATAATTTTCAAAGCCAATCGAGATATATATAACTACTGAATTAAATTTATCATGCCCAATAGAATGAAAGATTAACTAACTGTGGTAGCTACTTTTGTTGCCAGGGTCTCCACTGTGCTAGCCGTAGTAAGCAATTATGAAATGCTAATCCCAGAAATAGTAGCAGCGATGTGTGCCATTGTTATAACAGCAACAGCTACACCTGGCATTTTTATGTGTGTTGTGATGATTGAATTCATGTTTCCTTAGCAGACACTTTGCTGAGCCCCATGAGAGCTGATATTTACCTTTCCCTGAGCCGTGAGGGATCTATGTGTAGAACTGAAAAAGACTGCTTTGAAATATGGGTGAATTTTTTCAGAATGGAGTATTTGATAGCTACAATGAGAAAATTGTACATAGAGAATACATTTAACAATTGTTATTCCTTAAAATGAAATGTTGTACTATCACCAATGTAGCAAAATAAATAGCTCTATAGGACCACCATTTCACAAATGCATAATTCATTTCAATTTCTTCCTTACTTTTAGCCATCGTCTAGAATATTTCGAGCCTTTCAATTTTAACACACTGCTTGGAGAAGAATGGAAGCAGCCAGAGTCAGGCTTGTGGCTAATAGAGAGACCTGATATGTCGGAGTAGATAAGCAACTATGTCAATCATTTCTCCTCTGTACTTCTTAAGGTAATCTAATAAGATACATAAACACATTTCAACAACGAACGTTTTAGCAGAGGTCACTGAAATGTAGTATCTCTGTGGCAAACTGTATATTTAACAAAGAAATAGAAACTATGTGTAACATAAAATAATTTTTACTTAAATATCCTGTCCATCCTTGAAACTAGTAGAAAACAATCTATTTCAGTTGATGAGACAGTCTATATCTGGTCAGATATCAAGATAGAAGAGTTATTTAACTAGCTATATTTACTGTGTAGGAAGAAATGAGATAGTCTTGATCTGGAAATAGAGTTGATACTTCTACTTACAGATAAGTGACATTTTCTTTTTCTTTTCTTTTTTTTTTTTTTTTTTCCAAGACAGGGTTTCTCTGTGTAGTTTTTGTGTCTGTCCTGGATCTCGCTCGTAGACCAGGCTGGCCTCGAACTCACAGAGATCCATCTGGCTCTGCCTCCTGAGTGCTGGGATTAAAGGCATGAGCCATCACCACCCGGCAAGTGCCATTTTCTTTTCTTTTTTTCTTTTTTTTTTTTTTGGTTTTTCGAGACAGGGTTTCTCTGTGTAGCTTTGCGCCTTTCCTGGAACTCACTTGGTAGCCCAGGCTGGCCTCGAACTCACAGAGATCCGCCTGGCTCTGCCTCCCGAGTGCTGGGATTAAAGGCGTGCGCCACCACCGCCCGGCTTTTTTTTTTTTTTTTTTTTTTTTTGGAGGTGCCATTTTCTTAATGCTTCTAAGCAAGATATCAGGAACCTTCATTTGATTTTTGAAGCATCAAACATTCCTAGTTGAAGATAGACCCCAATATAATAAAGCAATACCCTCCTCTCACATAAATGGATCATGCAGACACACAGCTGCAGTGTTCCACCAACAGCTGCAGAATGAACTTTATTTTCAGGGGCTCGTGGAACACTTTCTAGAATAAAACCAGTAACATGTTTGTTGCAATTCAGATGGCTGTAGCTGCTTGGGTTTATTTATACCAGAAGACTTTTAGATCTGATAGACAGTTTAGCCAAGTGGCACACAACACAGTAAGCATACATGCAAAAATAATAGCTTTTCCACACATCAATAACCACTGAGGAGGAAATCAGGAAAGCATTCCCATTCACAGCAAAAAGAATATCTAGGAACAAGCCTTGTGCATTAGTTACTTTTCTCATTGTAGTTACAAGAAAATTAACAAAAGCAACTCAGTGAAGGAAGGTTTTATATTGGCTCACAGTGTGAGGATACAGTCCATCGTGATGAGGATAACATGACAGCAAGAATATGAGGTGGCTGGTCACATGGTGTCTACAGTCAGAAAGCGGAAATGAGTGGTGATGTTCAGCTCACTCTCTTATTTTCATTCAGCCCTGGACCCTCGCCCATGGAGTGACACACCCTCATTCTGGGTGTGTTTTCCATTATCAAACCTCTTTGAAAACACACTCACAGACATAGTCAGGAGTGCAGCTCCTAGGTGAGTCTACCTCCAGTTCAGCTGACAGTAAAGATTAGTCATCATATCTTGCTGAGGTGGTGAAAGGCTTTTATAATGAAAGTTACAGAACACTGGAGAAAGAAATTGAAGAAGACACTAGAAGATGAAAAGACATTCCATGTTCTTGTATTCACAGATTTAGTATCGGGGAAATGGCCATATGAAGACAAGCTACCTTTTTGGAACCCACTACCTGTGGTGGGACACATTGCACAGCCTTAATGCAGGGGGAAGTGCTTGGACCTGCCTCAACTGAATGTACCAGGCTCTGCTGACTTCACATGAGAAGACTTACCTTTTTGGAGGAAGGAGTAGGGGTGGGTTGGGGGGGGTGAGAGGAGGGAAGAGAGGGGGATCTGTGGTTGGTATGTAAAATGAATAAAAAATTTCTTAATAGAAAAAAAGAAAACAAGCTACCTAGAAGTTCATTTGGTCATATTCAAAATTTGAATGCCATTCTTCAGACAACTCGAACAATACCCTAAAATGTGTATGGAAACACAAAAAAAAACCTATAATAGGCAAAGATGTCCTAAGTAAAGAACATTATTGGTATGGTGATATTTTAATTGTACTGAAATGTGATTTTATTTGTATGTTAATAAATAAAATTGCCTGGGGGTGAGAGCTAATAGCAAGCCATAGCAGAGCTGGGCGGTCACGGCGCACGCCTTTAATCCCAGCACTTGGTAGGCAGAGCTAGGTAGATCTCTGTGTGATCAAGGATACAGCCAACATTGGAGACACACGCCTTTAATCTCAATACAATAGAAGACCTGGAGGGCTGTACATACAGGCAGTGACGAGGCAGTCATGTGGTTGGGTTTACAATCAATGAGAAGGCAGAACAGAAAGTCTATATAAAGACAAACAGACAGGAAGTAGGTCTCTTTCAGAGAGGTCTCTTGGCTGAAGAGGCTAGCTGATCTCTTGGCTTTCTTCTTTGCATTGGTTCTGTGTAACAGTTGGTTACATCTACAATATTATTTCCTTTTTGAGTCTCTGATCTCTTGGCTTTCTTCTTTGCATTGGTTCTGTGTTTCTTATTTAATAAGACGGTTGGTTACATCTACATATTGGAAGTCTACCAATATCTAATTTCAAGTTATACTATAGAACTGTTGTGATAAATGGGACTAGCACAAAAGCAAGCAGTAGACCATGGATTAGACCAGAGAATCTCCAAATTATCCTACACAGCCATAGCTACCTAAGTTTTGGCAAAGGAATAAAGAACATTCATGAGAAAAAGTTTCCTAAAGTGTTGCTGGGAAAATAGGATATTTGCACATAGAAGACAAAAGCTAGATCCCCATGTCCCACCCTGTACATAAATCAGCTCCAAGACTTTAATGTAAGATCTGAAACATTGAAACCAATAGAAGAAAACATAAGGAAAATACTTCAAGATGTAAATATAGGCAGTAACTTCAGGAATACACTCCATTGTCTCTGGAAATAAAAGAATCAACAAATTGGATTTCATCAAATTAAAGATCTGCACAGGAAAGGAGATAATAAAGTGAAGAGACAGTCTACAGCAGGGGAGAAAATCTTGGCTAGCTACTCTTCCTCAGAGGCTTAATATCCAGCATATGTAAAGAACTCAGACAAAACACCAAAGCTAGGCTCAATCAGTAAGTAAGCAGATCATCTACACAGTTCTCAAAAGAATTTGTACAGCTAATGATTATAAAACAAACGTAATGTCTAAGTATTAGGAAAATGCAAGCTAAAACTGCCTTGAGATTTCATCTTATCCCAGTAAAATGGCTATCCTCAAGAAAGTAACAAACGTTGGTGAAGGTGAGGAGGAGAAACAACCCTTATTCACTAATCATGGGAATCTATAGTAGCACTGTCAACTGTGGAAATCAGTATGGAGATTCCTCAGAAACACTAAAAATAGAGCTACCATATGATCCAGCTCTACTAGTTCTAAGTACATCCCCCAGGGGAATCTGAATCGGCATAATGCAGAGACACCTGCATGGCTGTGTTCATCATAAGATGCAAGCTATGGCATCAGTCTGGGTGTCTGTCTACTGATGAATGGATAAAGAAACACACACGCACACGCACACGCACACACACGAGACAGAAATGACATACCATTGAGCCATAACAAGAACAAAATTATGTTATCTTCAGGAAGATGAAAGTAAATTAAGTCAGACTCTGAAAAATGAATAGCTCATGTTTTTTGTTTTGTTGTTTTTCGAGACAGGATTTCTCTGTGTAGCTTTGTGCCTTTCCTGGAACTCACTCTGTAGCCCAGGCTGGCCTCAAACTCAGAGATCTGCCTGCCTCTGCCTCCTGAGTGCTGGGATTAAAGGCGTGTGCCACAGTAGCTCATGTTTTTCCTCATATATGAAAGTTAAAGGAAACAAAACATCTGGATATAATACAGGAGATTTTTTAGGAAAGTGGAAGAGGATTTGAGGAGAGGGGAGAGATGTGAAAAAAAGATGTGGTGGGGAATAAAAATGTTCACAGTTGTATATATGTATGTGTCTGCTAAATTAAAATCCACTATTCTGTGTAATTTATATACAAATTAAATGTCTAGAACTCTCAAACTTTGTACTGTTTCAGAGCTTGCCTTCTAATAGATCTGTGAACTTCTGCATTATTCTTAGTCCTTCTCAACATCATTATCTCAGAGGCAGGCTCAGAGAAGGTAAAGTTTATCACTTACATGGACACTTTCTTGTCTAGTCAACAGTATGGTTTCCCCATCTCTTCTCCCTTTTAAAAAAGATTATTCATTTGTGTGTTTGTTTGTTGTTACTGTATATGCATGCAGAAGACCAGGAGGCTAGAAGAGGCCCTGGGATTCCCACAGCTGCAGTTACAAGCAGTTGTGAGCTGCCTGATGACATGGGTGTTGATAATTGATCTTGGGTCCTTTACAAGAGCAGCAAGTGTTCTTAACTACTTTTCCATCTCTCCAACCCCTCCCATCTTCTTTAATAACAGAAGTTGGATTTTTAGAAGCTTTACTTAGAAATGTTGTTTCCACAAAAACAAAACATCCCCTCATTTTTCCAGTGTCTTTTGCAGGTAGACATGGCCATGGAATGGTTTGTGTCAATGAGATGTACAGTCATGTGCTGTATAACAATATTTTGATGAGTAGCAGACTGCTGGTGCTACTTCCAAAAAGTTCTAATTGAGCTGAGATGTGATGTCTTCTAGTGATAACATAGCCATTGTAATATTATGGTACAATATACTATAGGTCTGTGGTGATGTTTATACGAAGAGGCCTACTAAACTGCTGGTTGTATCAAAATACAACAACACAGTTGTGTATAGCACAAAATGCTTGATAATAATGATAAATGACTGTGTGACTTGTTCATGCATTTAGTATACTGTATGATCATACTTTGTGATCACTTGGAACATATTCCTTCTTATTAAATTTTCTATGGTAGAGTAATATGCTTTGTTATGCTAGCAACAGCTTTAAGTAGCTCATTTTTTCGGGCATTTCTTGATAGCATCAATAGGTCATATAAAGTGATACTGAGTTTATATAAGTGTACACTATAAACTTGCACTTGAGACAAAAATCAAATATAGACATGTCTCTGAGAAAATGCCCATGCTATTAAGTGACATGAGGCTGTATTTGGTCTTAAGTGGGGCTTGAAGGCAGTTATTTCAATCTGGGGGTATACCTCAGTGATATATAGCTAGTCTTGTGCAAGACCCTCATTTCAGTCCTCAGCATGGTGAAAAGAAAAACATTGAAAAAAGAGTTTTTCTTTTTTTTCTTTCATTTTTATTTATTAAGAAATTATCTACTCACTCCACATACTATCCACAAATCCCCCCTCCTCCCTCCTCCTACCCCCAGCCCTCTTTCCCAAGCCACCCTGCATCCCCACATTCCCCCAAATCGAGGTCTCCCATGGGGAGTCAGCAGAGCCCAGCACACTGAGCCTAGGCAGGTCCAAGCCCCTTCCCACTGCATCAAGGCTGTGCAAGGTGTCACACCACAGGCACTGGGTTCCCAGAAGCCTGCCCATGCATCAGGGACAGACCCTGATCCCCCTGCCTGGGTGCCCCTCAAACAGTTTCAGCCTAGCAAATAACCTAGCTGTCATCATAGAGCCTTTGTCCAGTGACTGATGGAGGTGGAAACAGAGATCCATGGCCATTCACCAGGTTGAGCTCCGGGAATCCAATTGATGACAGAGAGGAGAGATACTGCAGGCGAGGGACGTGGAGATCATGACGGGAGGACGTGCAGAGATGACTGGCCACACTAGTGGAAGCCCATGAACTGTGGACTGGTGGCTGTGGAGCCCCCATGGGACTGGACTAGGCCCTCTGGATACGGAAGACAGTTGTTTGCCTCGAAGAGAGTTTTTCTAAAAGCTAAGTCAGTACTCTTTATCCTATGACTTTACACAGCATCTGTAACACTATGGAGACAACCCAGGGGGAGTTTAGTCAGAAGACAGAGGAAGCACAGCAGTGTTATGTGTTATAGCTGGACTGCCTACCAGCAGACTTGCTACATGAAGAATAAAAAGAATAAATGTTTACCATATTTAGTCAAATGAAATCCCTAACTTCCAGTTAGAAAATGTAAGTTGGGTTCTCTTCCTAAAGTCACATACAGTTTCACTTAATATCTCTCATTTAACATTGTATGAAACATTCTAGCCAGTTCCATGAAGGGAGGAACTAGGAATAAAAGACAGGTGTTATAAGGAAATGAGTTAAAATACTTTCAGATGTATTGTTTATATTTTAAATGATTATACTTTAAGACCTGGGGATGCAGCTCAGTGGTAGAACACTTATCCATCATGTCAGAAAGCTCTGGCTTTAAAATCTAGCATGATAATAATATATAATAAACAATCAAATCAGTGGCTGGAGGGACGACTCAATAGTTAAGAGCACTCACTGTTCTTGCAGAGGACCCAGGTTCAGCTCCCAGCACCCACACGGTGGCTCACACCATCTGTAACTTCAGTTCCAGGTGATCTGATGCCTTTTTCTGGCCTCTGAGAGTGCCAGGTACACACATGGTACACACATATATATGTGAAGGCAAAGCATTCATACACAAAATATTAGTGCAAAAAATGATTATAGTTTATAGAAAATTGAGGTGTTTACAACAGATTTCTATAAGTAAAAGTGAATTTAGCCAAGTTGTATCAACACATAGTCAATGTATGAGTATATATTGTATTTCTGTTTATTATAAACAGTTCAGAGTTCAAAACTGCTTATCACAGTATCAAAACATGAAAAAAACAAGACTAAATTTAATCAAAATGTACAGAACCTCTATACTGATTAGAATCAATATTATTAAAATTTATTTGAATTGACTTGTAGATTCTGTGTAGGACCAGTTAGAAATCTCTAAAGATTTTTGTGTTATCTGTTGGTGGAAGAAAGGACCTGACAAATGGATTAAAAAATTGTATGGCAATAAAGAGGGATTAGAGTTGGAGGATTTATATCACCATAGTTCAACACTTTTTAATAAGCTTTGGTCATGAACACAGAATGACATTAAGTTTATACAAATACATCAGTAAAATAACAAATGTCAGATACTGGGAAAACAAGCTTTGATTCCTGTTTAAACATCATATTCCAGAATTAATGTAAATGCGACTGTTGAGATAAAAAAAATCATAAAATCTTTATAGACCAAGTTGGACATTTTTTCCAAAATAATCCATTAAAATCACTAAACAACAAGACAAATTGGACTTCATCAAAATTAAAAACTGATGAACCAGGGAAGTTTTTCAGTCAGTAAAAGTGTTTGCTGCACAAGCCTGCTAAGCTGAATTCAATCCCAGAACACACATTAGTTTTTAAGGGTGGGGACAGACTAGAGAGATGGCTCAGTGGTTAAAAGTATTTGCTGCTTGCCGGCCAGTGGTGGCTCATGCCTTTAATCCCAGCAGAGCAGGGAAGCAGAGGCAGGCGGATCTCTGAGTTCGAGGCCAGTCTGGGCTACAGAGTGAGTTCCAGGACAGGCTCCAAAGCTACACAGAGAAACCTTGTCTCTTGCAGAACAACCAGGTTTAGTTCTCAGTTGCCATATTGGGCAGTTCACAACCACTTTTAGCTACAGCTCAAGGGGATCTGACAACAATGTGCCTCTGCAGGCACTTTTGTACACATGCACATTAAAAATAAAAACAAAACCTTAAATACTGGATACAGTGGCACACATCTGTAATCCCAACATTTCTGTCTGTAAGGTGGTATGTATAGACAGGAGCATTGGCCAGAGCCTTGTGGGCCAGCTAGCATGGAGCATGCTGTGCAGCAGTAGCAAGAATAGACTCTGCCTCAAGGTGGAAAATGAGAACTGAATCCCAAAGATTGTCCTCTGACCTTTACATGTATGTCCTCACTCACAGACATGAATGCATATACATGTACTCATGCACACAATACATAAATAAAAACTAAAGAAAAAATTCATGCTCACCAATATCCACTCTTAAGGAAATGAAAAGGAAGCTATAGATTGGGATGAAAAACATAATATGTATGTAATAATATAGTAAACATATACATATATGTATATATATATGTATATCCAACAAAATAATTTTTATCCAGACCATACAAAGAACTGGAAAACTAGAAAAATGACAAGGCAGTAAAAAAGCAAAGACTTGAACATACATACACTTTATTAAAAAAAATATACAGAAAGTTGTATTATTGAAAGGCTCTTAACCTTAGTCATTGCCTTAGTCAGTGTTGTGTTTTTGTGAAGAGACACCATAACCATGGCAACTCTTATAAAGGAAAGCATTTAATTGGGGCTTGCTTACAATTTCAGAGGTTTAGTCCATTATCAGTATGGCAGGAAACATGAATGCATACAGGCAGAAGTTAGAGAAGGAGCTGAGAGGTTTTTTATTATTATTACATTCTGACTGCAGTTTCCCCTCCCCCTAGTCTCCTCCTACCACCTCTCCTTTCCTCCTGGTCCCCTCCACCTCCCCTCCAAGGGGCATCAACTGAATACAGCATAACAAGCTACAATAAGACCAGGAACACATTCTCACATCACGGCTGGGAGTTTTACATCTGGATCCACAGGCAACAGGAAGAGAGAGTCACTGGACCTGGCTTGGGCTTTTGAAACCTTAAAGCCCACCCCAAGTGACACATTTCCTCCAACAAGGCCACACCTAATCCTTTCAAATAGTGCCACTCCCTAAGCATTTAAATATATGAACCTATGAGGGCCATTCGTATTCAAAGCCCCACAATCATCAAAGAATTCTGAACTAAAATTACACGATACCATGAATCAAAAGTAAAAACAGTGGCTAAAATTTTAAAAACATTGTTGATTGATAAACACAAAGCAGATTCACTGTGCATTACTGGTTGTCAGCCTGATAACCAGTGTTGAGACAAAACACCTAGCACACAACATCTTACTGAAGCAGGCTCATTATTTAGGTAACAGGGGCATCAGGAATCTAGGATTGATTCAGGTGGTCCCTCAAGGCTCAGGAGTGCTATCTGGAGCTGAAGTCTCTTTCTGCATGTGCCTTTCTCTTGGATTGCTTTCTGCTCTGGGCATTATACTCCAGGGACATATGAATCACTGAGTTGAAATATTTCTGGCCTCTTGTTTAGGATAGGCAGAGGCTTAACTAGGGTCTGAGCTGGTTTAGCTATCCTTTCCTATCAATATGTTGCATTTCAGGAACAATCTAGTTATTCTTAAGATATATGAAGAAAAGAAAGAATATTAAGTGTGGTAAAGCCATCAACAAATATATGTCTTGCAATTTATTGAGTCATTTTATTATTTGCTATATATCCAAGAGAAATGAATGTAGACTCTTTATTCATAACATCACAGAGTTATAAACAATCAATTTTCCATCCACAAGAAAATGCAGAAGTTGTGATATGATTGGGATAATGAATGTGTCAGTTTTCCATTACTATGGCAAAATGAAAGATGCCCTAAAAACGTGAAAGGTTTATTTTGGCTCAGTTTCAGAGGAGTTTGTCTAAGATCACTGGATGCTATTGCTTTTGAGCCTATGAAGATTCAGATCACAGACAGAGTGTGTAGTGGAGGAAACTTACTTCTTAGCACATGAAGCAGAGAGAGGAGGGTCAGGTTCTCAGATTTCCTTTAAGGGGATGTTCTCAGTGACTACTCCTTTCCACTGGTTCCCACCTCCTAAAGATTTAGTGGCAATCTTGCATTCAACACATAGACCTTGTGGGGGGAGGGCAGGCATTTAAGATCTAAATGTTAATATAATACTGCTTTCAGAAAAGGAAAATAAAAAGTAAACAAAAAAGATTATTGATATATGTAGCATCCTAGTTGAAGCTCAAAAATGTACATTGAGCAAAATAAACCAGAAATAACCAGATTTACTTTGGGGCTCAGCCTAGCCAAGAATTTACTATATAGCTATCCTAGTTAGGGTTACTGTGGACATATTCCTATGATAAAACATCATGACCAAAAGCAAGTTGGGGGGGAAAGGCTTTATTTGGCTTACACTTCCACATCATAGTCCATCTGATGGAAGTCAGGACGGAAACTCAAGCACATCTGAAACCTGGAGGCAGGAACTGATTCAGAGGTTTTTGGAAGGGTGCTGTTTATTGACTTGTTCCTCATGGCTTGCTCAGCCTGCTTTATTATACAATTCAAGACTACCAGTCCAGGAATGGCACTACCCACAATGGGCTGGGCCCTCCCCCATCAATCATTAATTAAGACAATGCGTTACAGCTGGATCTTATGGATGCATTTTCCCAATTGCCCTTCTTACTCTAATTTTTGTCAAGGTGACATAAAATTAGCCAGCACAATAGTAGAGCTCAATCACACAGCAATCCTCTTATTTCATCTTCTAAAGAGCTAGGATTACAAGTATGAGCTATCATGTCCAGAGTGTTTTTTTTTTTGTTCCGAGACAGGGTTTCTCTGTGTAACTTTGTGCCTTTCCTGGATCTCGATCTGTAGACCAGGCTGGTCTTGAACTCACAAGGATCCTCCTGGCTGTGCCTCTTGAGGGCTGGGATTAAAGGCGTGAGGCACCACTGCCTGGCCAGAAGTTATTTTTATATTAGAATCAGTTATAGGGGCTGGGAAAAATGGCTCAGTGGGTAAAAGCTCTTTAATCTCCAGAACACATGTCTTAGGAGGGAGGAGGTCTTAAATACAGGTTTACAGCACAATGGAATAACCCCAGAGGGCAGAAGTTTGCTACTGATGTTTTACAGTCTTGCATCTAAGCTATTAATGCCTAATATACAGGATACACAGACAAGGAACTTCTCTTAAGCATTCAGGAGGCTGGAACCCAGCAGGGAATTAGCAAAGGGAGGACATCAAGGTCTAGGTCAGCAAGCAACGCAACAGCCACCCAAAACGGGGGGGGGGGGGGCTCGGGCCAGGCCCCTACAGGTCCCCCCTTTTACTGAAAAAATGAGCTTCTGACTTAGGTTGCATGGGACGTCAGCAGGCCACCTTACCCGTTATGGAGACACCTGCCCAGGCCACACAGGTGCTCTGTCTTAGGTTGGTGAACGCCCCACTAGGCATTGCCCATCTCTGAATATTCATTATCATAAAGGCTCAATCGTGTGTGAGCTGCAGAGTTAACTACTGCCAAAGATTTCAAAGTGATGCTGTGCTTGCAATCTGTTTGTTTGACACAGAAAAGACCAACAGAAGTCCTAACCCACCCATAGCCAGTAGGCTAAAGGCAACTGAGGCATTCCCTTCCTTAGACCACAGCAACTCTTAAAAGGAAAATTTAATTGGGGTGGCATGCTTACAGTTCAGAGGTTTAGTCCATTATCATCATGGTAAGACATGGTGGTGTGCAAGCCGACATGGTGCTAAAGAAGTAGCTGAGAGTCCTACATCTTGCAGGCAACAGAAGTGTCTGAGACACTCGGTGGTATCTTGAGCATATATGAGACCTCAAAGCCCACCTCTACAGTGACACACTTCCTCCAATAAGACCACACACCTACTCCAACAAGGCCACACCTCCTAATAGTGCCACTCCCCTTGGAGACCATTTTCTTTCAAACCACCACAACATGTAAAATGCCAGTTGTGGCCATTCCTGTAACTCTAACTCTGGGAGTAGTGAGCACATAGGAGGAACCCTGGGCCTTGTTGGTCACCAGCCTCACTCAAGTTCAGAAAGAAAGCTGGTCTGGCCTTTGTACCTGTGTATACTTCCCCACATACATATACCACATATCTGTGCATGCACTTGTATGTACATGACACATCCATGTGCACCCATATGCATACCACATATGTGTACATATGAGATAAATTGACAGAGACATCAGAATAGTAGTTCTTTTAAGTAAGTGTAGGACATTCCAGTTGTCAAGAAAGGGTTATCTGGGGTGGTTGAAATGTTTAATACTTTGAGATTGCTGCAAGCTGCAGGAAAATGTAATGGAATCCAGCTACTATGACAAAAGCTACTACTTGGAAAGGTCAAGGACCTTTCTGAAGGTCAAGTCATGGTGATATTTTTAGCTTTTGTTTATATATATATTAGCTGGTTCCTACAATGATTTTCTTGTATGCTATGTGTGCTTCCAAGAACTCCTAACCATGTATTTATTTAAAATACTTATCAAGCATCCAAGGCCAAATGATCTCCTGAACTAAGGTAATACCCTCATGGAAACAATGCTTGTATTCTAGGTCAGGTGGATAGCTGTATTTCTTGTGCAATTTAAGCTGAGACCCTCCTTTCATATATAGCCTTAGTGGTATTTATACTAACATTATAGACTACTAACATCTACCTAACCACTTCTAGGAATGTAGATTGAGCACATAAATTCCCTTTTTGATATATTAACTGATTTTAGCTCTTAGTTGACCTCCTTTACCACTCCCCTTTTGGGTTATAAAAGAAAGCCTGATGGTCACTGCCTGAGGAAAACTATTGTCTGCCTTTATGACCCTGCAAGAATCCAAGCCTGGTGATCTTGCTTTAGCTAGAGCACTGCTATTGCATGGGTATATAACTGTAAACCTCAGAGACTTAGAGAGGATTTTGAGGATTTTGACTGGAGAGGGTTTTGACTGGAGAACTAGAAGAATTTGATGGAAGATGAGGTTGAGCCAGATGGGTAAGAACAAGATGAGAAAGACCAAGATGGGGCAGAACTAAGATGAGAGAATTAAGATAGAACTTAGAGGGGACAGCAGATAAATGTAGAGAGAAATCAGGCAAAAAAGGAGCAAGGCATGAGAACAGAACTTTAGCTGTGTAGATAGTATTTTATCCCAGAGGAATAAAGTAGATGGACTAAGAGCTTGGTGTACTTTCGTAGCTTCTCTTCTGGGCCCCTGGGAAGAAGATTATTAAGATTGGTCCTAAATAATATTCCAGATATGATTTATTATTTTATTTTTATTTGTGTGTGTGTGTGTGTGTGTGTGTGTGTGTGTGTGTTATGTGTGTACAGGTGCCCCTGAGGTCACAAGAGGACATGAACTCTCCAGAAGTTGGAATTACAGGTGATTGTGAAACAAACTCCTGATCTCTGGAAGAACTTCAAGTGTTCTTAACCACAAAGCCATCTCTTCAGCCATTAGCCCCAGTGTTTTATAATTTGATAAGGTAACTGTATGAATTGTAGTATTTGTCAACATTCCACAAGACATATGTCAATTTTGCCTTAGTAAAATGAAAATAAAATAAGCTAAAACTTAAATAATACATATAACATTTTAGATGAAGCTCAAAAACTTACTTGAGCAAAATAAGCCAGAGATAACCAGACTTCCATATGTCAAGGTTGCATTGAGTTTGCATTTAATCATTGAACCATCAGTAGTGTTAGTTAAAGGTGGCTTGACTCTTTTCATTTATTGAATATATTGTCAATCTAAAAAAAATTACTGCTGTATTGTGAACCTGACATTTACTCAAAGAACCTTATCTTCATGATTGCATACCATTGTGGTGGTGTTAAGTATCTTAGATAAATTCAGAAGTGTTAAAAAAAATCTGACAATAACAATTAGTTGGAACACTTCTTTAAACAAATGCATTCTTGATTCTACCAAATGCTGCTTTTACAAGATAAAATATTGCTTCCTGTTTTTTTATTTAGTGGTTTTAAACGTCATTCATTTTTTAGTGTTCTGGAAAAATGACCAATACAAAATTTAAAGCTATGATATGAACCAAATTGATTTATGTCTTCTGAGAGTTGACATGCTTTTATTTTTATATTGGACATACCCTTTGGTCTAGAGTAATAAACAAAATCTTCAAATGTGTTATCCCACATAGTAAGGACAGGTGACCCCACATAGTAACAACATATGATTCCATAAAGTAAGTACAGGTGATTTCACATAGTAAGGACAGATGATCCCACATAGTAAGCACATGTGATTGCACATAGTAAGGACAGCTGATACCACATATTGAGAGTAGGTGTTCCCAGAAAGTAAGTACAGGTGATTCTACATAGTAAGGACAGATGATTTCACATAGTAAGGACAGGTGAGCCCATATAGTGAGGAGAGGTGATCCTGCATAGTAAAGACAGATGTTTTCACATAGTAAGGACAAGTGTTCCCACATAGTAAGGACTTTTCAAATTCTGAAAACATTCCATGGGGCTGGAGAGATGGCTCAGAGGTTAAGAACACTGACTGTTCTTCCAGAGGTCCTGAGTTCAATTCCCAGCACCCATATGGTGGCTTACAACCATCTGTAATGAGATCTGGCTCCCTCTTCTGGCCTGCAGGGATAAATGCAAACAGAACACTGTATACATAATAAATAAATACATCTTTAAAAAAATTTAAAAAAAAATTCCATTTTACATTTTGATTGGTAAAGGAGTTTTATGACATTTTTCTGTGAAACACATCTTGTAAATGAAGTCTAGGGGACAGTCCTACTAAGATACATAGATAGGGACAATCCTGATAGCAACTATCTTCTGCCAAAGGAAGTTATTTAGAATGCTTGTGTGCTACCTGTGTCCCCGTCAGAAGAAACATCACAGACCAAGAGCTGCAATCACTCTCCCCAGCCCACTCTCCGATCACAGCCACTATCTCTTGGCCTTGGACTCGTTAGTATTTCTCATTAGTTTTTCAATTGTTTTTTGTGATGTTATCACAAAGGATAAGCTTATTAACTGTCATCATCATCAGGATTTAGTCTAACTTCTCGAAGCGACTTCATGCTCACACTATTGTGTGTAGATCACTTGACATTCTTTTACTATTAGTAACTCAATTATTCTGTCTTATTTCATCTACAGCTGTACATTTATTTATATATTATATATAAATATATACATGTATATTTATTATGTAATTATATGTATAATTTACTATGTTATATGTGCTGCTGGAGGCACATATGAGTTCATGTTTTTTCTAAAGCTAACTTTCCTTTCTTATGCCCAAAAAATTTCTGTATCATAGGAGTAGGAGAGTCAAATCCTAGGAAATTATTGTTTACGTAAGTTTTCTTTTACTTTATGTTTTAAATAAATGCACACAATTTGTTACACCATGTGGTTTATAGAGATGTTAATGTCCCACACACTATAGGACAGTTGATATTTCTGAAGAACAATATTGTTCTTAGCAGTCCAAGTGCTTTCTTCCATGTGCCTTATCTCCTATTACAGAGGTAGTCACGGGAGTCCCCATGCCTACCTCCATCTTTAATTCACACAGAGATTTTTAAACTGAGTGCCACAGGTTGCTGTGGATGTTACTCTGTATGCTGTGAATGTGTTGCTCTGATTGGCTAATAAATAAAGTGCTGATTGGCTAGTAGCCAGGCAGAAAGTATAGGCGGGACAAGCAGAGAAGAAAATTCTGGGAAGGGTCAGGAGTTGCCAGAGATGTGAAGGCAGAACTGAGAAAAGGTACCAAGCCACATGGCTAAACATAAATAAGAATTATGGGTTAATTTAAGTGTAAGAGCTAGTCAGTAATAAGCTTGAGCTAATGGCCATACAGTTTGTAAATAATATAAGCCTCTGTGTTTACTTGGATCTGAGTGGCTGTGGGGTCCGTGGGGCTGGGCAGGACCAGAGAAAACTTTAGCTACAGTTCTCTATGGTTTAGTCATCTAGAACACATTTACCATTGTCAGCAGCCTACAGACTGTAAATATATAGCAGCTCCTTTGAGACACAGAACTCAATTCTTACTTCATTGATAACTTAACCGTTTTTTTTTTTTGTTTGTTTTTTGTTTTTTTGTTTTTTTGAGATAGGGTTTCTTTGTGTAGCTTTGCCCCTTTCCTGGAACTCACTCTGTAGACCAGGCTGGCCTCAAACTCAGATTCGCCTGGCTCTGCCTCCCCAGTGCTGGGATTAAAGGCGTGTACCACCACTACCCGGCAACTTAACAGTTCTTAACTCTGCCAAATTTTCATACTTTGCCCTTCTCTTTTTCTCTAAAGTTTTGTGTGTGTGCATACATACATTTGTTTGTGCATGTGTGTGTGTGCTTGTGCATGTTTGTGTGTGTGCATATGCATGTTATAAAATATTATTTTAAGATGTGTTACATTTGTTTATGCTGTGGAACATTTGTTTAATGATGCAAAGATGTGCTGCATTCTTTTATGTTGCATTTGTTTAACTTTGTGAAGCTGTGTTACTTTGCCTGTCTTTATAAAACACCTAATGGTCTAATAAAAAACTGAATGGCCTATAGCAAGGCAGGAGAAAGGATAGGCAAGGCTGGCAGGCAGAGGGAATAAATGGGAGGAGAAATCTGGGAGAAGAGAGATCAAGGAACGTGAGAGGAAGGAGGAGCACTCAAGGGGCCAGATACCCAGACACCCAGCTACACAACCAGCAATGGAGTAAGAAAGAAAGAAAGATATACAGAAGTAGAAAAAGGTAAAAGCCCAGAGGCATATGGTAGATGGGATAATTTAAGAAAAGCTGGCTAGAAACAAGCCAAGCTAAGGCCAGGAATTCTTAAGAAAGAATAAGCCTCCATGTGTGTGATTTGGGAACTGGGTGACAGGACCCCCAAAGAGTAAAGAGACAAAAGAGTAAAACCAAACCCCAAAACCAGCCAATAACATCTGCATGTGCCAGTGCTTATGCAAGTGGAGAGCAGAGGTCAACAGAGACTGGCTCTCTCACTGAACCTGCTGTTTTTGTCTAAACTGGCTGGCCAGTGAACCTTCTCCCCTTGGAATCTACCTGTCACTGCCTCTCCAGCACTGGAGTTACAGATGTCAGTGCTGTACCTGGCTTTTATATGGGTGTTGGGGATCCAAACTCGAGTCTTCATGCTTGTAAATACTTTACCCTCTAACCTACCTACCCCCTTATGGCTTATTTTTATTTTATTTTATTTTTTTATTGCTAAAACACACAGTCGTCAATTTCCAGACTCAAGCCAGGGTCTCTCATCAGTGCTCTTGGCATGTGCTTTGCTTCAGGAAAGAATCACAGAGCCTGTGGGGAAGGGAAGCTTGAAGGCTTCACCAAGACAACTTAAAACTCTTTTCATTATAATTGCTGTTCATTATTTTCTATATTTTTGTTTGTTTCTTTTGTTTTTTAAAACATATTTTACTTAAAATAGAATTACATCATTATCCCTCTTCCCTTTCCTCCCTCCAGCCCTTCCCAGGTTTCATCTCTCCAACCCCTCCCATGCCCCTGACTCACAAATTTATAGCTTCTTTTTCTTTGATTATTGTTACATATTATATATATGCACATATATAGATATGTGTAATATATAAATATAACCTGCCAAGTCCATTTTTGTTGTTTGTGTGTATATGGCTTTAGGTTAATCACTTAGTATTGGATTATTGGATTACTAATATGTAATCTGAATTGCTAAATGGTCTTATTAATAAAAAAAAACCTGGAGCCAGATATTGGGGTGAAAGCTGAAAGATCAGAGAAGCAGAACAAGCCACAGTCAACCTCACCTCGCCAACTCCTCAGCTGATCCTGTTTCCATGAATCCTCAGACTGAAACCTGAGTCCTCACTCTGAGGGTCTCAGTTGAACTGCTGCAGCCACTAGCTCTACAAAATCCTCAGTCTAAAGAGAGAGAGTTCCTGTTTCCACATACCTTAAATTTGTACCTTTCTCTGCCAGACATTACTTCCTGGGATTAAAGGCACCTGTGCTTCCCAGTACAGGGATTAAAGGTGTGTGCCACCACTGCCTGGCTGTTTCCAGTGTGGCCTTGAACTCACAGAGATCCAGGCGGATCTCTGCCTCCTGAGTGATAGGATTAAAGGTGTGTGCCATCACTGCCTGACCTCTATGTCTAATCTAGTGGCTGGCTCTGTCCTCTGATCCTCAAGCAAGTTTATTAGGGTACACAGTGTATCACCACACTAATAAAGGGCTTATTCCTGGGAGGGCCAGTTCTTGTCCTCCCAGCAGTCACTAGTTGCCTGTAGTTTTTTTTTTTTTTTTTTTTTTTTTTTTAATCTAGGGTGGTACCATGTGACATTTTCTGTTCCACATTAGCATGTCTATTGATATTGCTTTGTTCTAGTCTTATTTATGCAGCTATTTCTAGGTGAGACTGTTTTGTAGCAGTCTTCCTAGTATCCTGTCTCTTACAATCTCTCTGCCTCCTCTTCTGAAATGTTCCCTGGGTCATAGATGGAGGAGCTATGAAATAGTCAGCTTTTGTAGGCACTATTGCGCCCCCAGCGCTGCACCTTTCTGCACTGATTATTCCTCTTTGTCAGAAGGCTTTGCTATGCTGTCCCTACTTAACGCCTCTGACGTTATTCAAGGGTAGACTGATCTATTTCTCAGGATCATTTGATGTGACGGTAGAGACAGTTTTACCAACTTCCTGTAACATGCTATCAGTTATCTTTCAGTGGACTGCACAGAACAACTATTTAGTGTTTAGTAGTTTTCAGACCCTAAACTAAGGGGAGCTTTGCTGTGTAAGCCTGCACTTGATTGCTCTCTCAGCTTTCCAATCTGCATGTGCTCTAGGGACAGGTATTCTAGTGCCAATGGGCAGCTGAATCATAAAGTCATGTTGGGACTTCCTGTACCAACATCCTTGTAAATCTTTCAAGGCTATTATCTCCCAAGGACTTAAACTAACATTTGAAAAGTTATTTTAAAGGTAATAAGATTTTGCCAAAAATCAAACTGCACTGTTAGCTCTGAGCTTCATACTTGCTTGAAGTTCTCTAGGAGGGAATGACTCATTTCTCCTAGTTTGAAGAATAGCTTAAGTTGTTTCAGGAATTTCTCAGATTGAGATGGATATGGAGCCTAGCTGGTTATTTGAATCCTTAACTCCTCTTGATCTTTACTCCTCCTCTAAGGATGCAATTAGCTTGACAGTGTCAATATAGAGCATTAAATTGCTCTTGAGGGTTATTCGGGCCAAGGCACTCACTGACTAGATCATGGCAACATGCCAGGAAATTTACACATTGCTGTGATGACAGTGAGTTTGCACTGTTTTTGTACCATGAATACATGAAACTGTGCCTGGAATGAGAAGGAGATCGATATAGGCTCTACCCATGCAGAGAAGCATTAGGCTCTCTGCCTTTTTTATTTTCTATAATCTTCATCATATTATGTACACTTGAGGCAATCAGAGGAAGCCACCTTATTTGGTCCTTGGCAGTATGTTGTGTATTTTCACTAACTACCTAGATTATGTGGTAGCTCGAAGAGTGATTAAAAAAGAGAGTTAATGGGAATCTAACCTCCCTCTGCCATTTCCTTAATTAGAACAATGATCGATTGTTGCCCTATTACTCAATGACTCATGAAATTCTAAAATTTCTAATTTATTATAACTAATTAAAATGGAGTAAAGAGTCAGTTTAACCATTATCCTTCATAAAGACAGTAATTTAGCACTGAAGTGGTATTTTACTCAATACACATGTCTACTTTTTATTTTATTTGTGTGTGTGAGAGAGGGGGGGAGACTGAATTAGTATGCATGTATGCAATGGCAAATATGGAGGTTGGAGTAGATGAGCTTGAAGCCATTGTTTCTGTCTCCACCTCCCATCTCCACCTAGGAATGCTGGGATTACAGATGGTTATTACTATATCTGTCTTTTTATGTGGGTTCTGTAGACTGATCGCAGATCATCAGGCTTATGATTTCAGCCACTGAGAAATTTCCCTCCCTTAAGGTCCATTTTTATATTCAAAGAATCACAGTGCATGTGTACTAATTTTTGAAGACCGATGTCTCAAAAGTAACTATTAATTTTTTCATCATAAACAGTCTTAGACCACCTAAATACATCCTGTTGAAAGGAAACTTTAGGTAAGGGCTTTTCTGTAGCAAATACTAGTTGGTTTTCCAGGAGATTTGTCACAATCCAATTTATAAGAATGTTTTGACTGATTTCTTTCCTATGAAAGAGGAAAATGGATTACCCTTGTTTTATTTTTGTCAGGTTTCTGTTACTATGACAAACTATATGACATAGTCACCTTAAAAGAAAGAACGACTTGTTCAGGAGCTTTAGACCAGTTACTTAGTTCCATGTGTTTTGGACTTGTGGCCCCATAGTGGTGTAGATATTCCCTCATGTGTTTCTGGTATGTAGCTCTCTCAGTCCTAATTTTTGGCTAGTTCCTTCTCTCATTGTATTTTAAGAAAGGGTTCCCTCAAGACTCAATCCTCAGTCTTTTGTTTTCTATACATGAACTGATTTGGTTACCTCAGACAATATTATGATAAAAAATACATTACATATACTAATGATTCCCAATTATATATCTTAATCTTCCTCATCTGTGCCAGAACATCAAACCTTTCGATTTGCCACTAAGCTTTCAAATGAGCAATATAGATTTCCATGTCCAAAATGAAACACTTAGTTCCTATACCTTGTCTGCTCTAAGTTTTCTCAGTTTAGTAAATGGTAAATTTTCCTGTAGCTCAGAACAAAAAGCTACCAATCACATTTATATGAGTCTTTTTGTGAGCAATAGTTTCTCTTTGGAAAATCTAAGCTTGGACTCAGAGGTCATTTCTTCTCTTCATATTAAGCATTATCATTGAGTTTCTTTACCACTCAATCAATGGCTCTGTTTCCTGCCAAGGGTTTTCACAAGAATGGGGCATTCCCCACCTCAGTACAAAACCATGTAATTTCTTTAATCGTTGTTGGTGGCTTTTGGTCGGACAACTCACCATATAACCTGTCTTTCAACAAACTGGTCACTTAATCTTATTTACACACACACAAACACACACACAGGCACACACACACACACACACACACACAGAGGGAGAGAGGGAGAGACAGACAGACAGACAGACAGACAGACAGACAAAGACAGAGAAATTGAATTTTGGGAACTAGGGAACTTTCCCCTTTTCTTCTATAACACAGAAGTCAAGACATTCAGAACTATACACATAGTCTAGCTATGTTATGATTAGTAAGAAGGGAAAATACATTTTTTGCCATTTCTTCACACAAATTGGAAAAATGTAAATTACAGTCCCAGTAAAGCAGTTGGCTTGAACATGATAGAGTGAAAGAATGAAAGCTATTCTCTTAGAATAGGACTTCATGCTACTCAACATTGAATGTTCTGCTGCCAGTAAAAACCTCTTTCCAAAAGTTTAGTGAAATTTTCTCTGTGCATATCTTTCTTGCTCTATTTCAAAATTTTGAACTTCATCTTATCTAGTAAGTTACCTACCAATTAAATGATAAGCTCCTAAGAGACAAAAATTATGCCTGAATTACCTTTCCCCATACAGGTAAGATTTATAACTAGAAAGTCTTGCAAATAATTTTGAATAAGTGTAAGTAATTTAGTTAATATATTTCCACAATTTTAATGTATAATATATAAGACCAGAGACTTGTACTGAAAATGTTTTTAAACTTATGCAAATATATAGATAAGTAGTTCTTCTTTATTAATAATGTTCTCATTATTTTTAGAGACTAATGAATCTCAAAATAATAATAATTATTTCTATATACTATAAATTACCTTCTGAGTTAGGCTTTGTCTGTCTTATCAGACATGTTGTTCCGATTAAATATTTATCATATATGTCTCTCATGTTGTCAGTAAATAAATGCATCCAAGGATAGTGAATATTATTAATTATAAACTTTGAGTAATTAGTGAAACTTAGTACCATAACCCCAATAAGAGATATAAAAGCAAAGATTTATAAATGAAGATAATCTTTTTTTTCTTCTTTTTTTTTGGTTTTTCGAGACAGGGTTTCTCTGTGCAGTTTTGCGCCTTCCCTGGAACTCACTTGGTAGACCAGGCTGGCCTCGAACTCACAAGAGATCCACCTGCCTCTGCCTCCCGAGTGCTGGGACTAAAGGCGTGCGCCACCACCACCCGGCAATGAAGGTAATCTTGGTCCTAGCTCTTATAGTGTACTGCAGAGGCCCTGAAGAACATTCTTTTGAAAAAAGGTATCTGATTCATTTTTGTCATTTTTGAATCCTGTGAAGTGAAAAAGCAGCTATTCATTAAGAATGACTATAATTCTGTTATTATGAAAGTTCTGCTGACCTTTTCATTTTTTATCCCGTGTTTATAATAAAATTGGTGCAATAAATGTCTTATTTTAGACATAGAAATGGAATATGTTGGCAATTAGAGTGAATACTTCTAATTGTTGCAGTTTTATATAAATACTGGTTTATTGCAGATTATTTTTTTAAAGATGTTTATTATGTGCACAGTGTTCTGCCTGCATGTATGCCTGCAGGCCAGAAGAGGGCACCAGATCTCATTACAGGTGGTTGTGAGCCACCATGTGGTTGCTGGGAATTGAACTCAGGACCTCTGGAAGAACAGTGAGTGCTCTTAACCTCTGAGCCATCTCTCCAGGCTGCAGATAATTTTTAAATGGTTGTTAAATTGGGGTAATTTGTCCTGTAATACCTGTGGAAACTTGTAAAATAATTTCAATTCAGAAGGCAAGAAAAGCGTAGCAAGAAGGTGGCAAATGGCCCATAAGCACCTCCTGCTAGAGTCTCTGAGGATAAAACTAGGTGGTTGGAGAGCAGCTGTGTTATGAGCTTTGTCTTACCCTGTTGTCTTCTCTTCATCCTCTTTCCCTTCCTCTTCTTCTTTTTTTAAAGACTTTAACCAAAGAACATGTATGGCCTTGGGCTGGAGTGGGGGTGGGGGTCTGCCTACCTCAGCCTTTAGAGTGCTGGGTAGTTTTAGATTGTCTGGTTGCATTTCTTTCTTTCTTTTTTTTTAAATATATATATTTTTTAATTTTATTTATTTTATTTTACAATACTATTCAGTTCTACATATCAGCCACGGGTTCCCCTATTCTCCCCCTCCCACCCCCTCCCCTTACCCCAGCCCACCCCCCATTCCCACTTCCTCCAGGGCAAATCCTCCCCCAAGGACTGCGATCAACCTGGTAGACTCAGTCCAGGCAGGTCCAGTCCCTTCCTCCCAGCCTGAGTCAAGTGTCCCTGCATAAGCTCCAGGTTTCAAACAGCCAACTCATTGCAATGAGCACAGGACTTGATCACACTGCCTGGATGCCTCCCAAACAGATCAAGCCAATCAACTGTCTCACCTGTTCAGAGGGCCTGATCCAGCTGGGGGCCCCTCAGCCTTTGGTTCATAGTTCATGTGTTTACATTCATTTGGCTATTTTTTTTTCAATAATTGAGTAAAACCGAAATTTATTATAAGCCACAGTCGTCCTAGGGACCTCCATGCTATATGTATAGCCTTCATGGTTCTATGGGTTGTGGTCTGATTGTACTTTATTTTATATCTAGAATCCACTTATGAGTGAGTACATACCATGACTGTTTTTCTGGGTTTAGGTTACCTCACTCAGGATGATTTTTTCTAGTTCCATCCATTTGCCTGCAAATTTCATGCTTTCATTGTTTTTCTCTGCTGAGTAGTACTCCATTGTGTATATGTACCACATTTTTTTTCATCCATTCTTCCATTGACGGGCATCTAGGTTGTTTCCAGGTTCTGGCTATTATAAATAGTGCTGCTATGAACATAGCTGAGCATGTATCTTTATGGTATGAATCAGCATTCCTTGGGTATATGCCCAAGAGTGGGATGGCTGGGTCTTGAGGTAGTTTGATTCCTATTTTTCTGAGAAACCGCCATACTGATTTCCACAGTGGTTGTACAAGTTTACATTCCTACCAACAGTGGAGGAGTGTTCCCTTTGCTCCATATCCTCTCCAACATAGACTGTCATTGTTGTTTTTGATCGTAGCCATTCTGACAGGTGTAAGGTGGTATCTCAGAGTCATTTTGATTTGCATTTCTCTGATGATTAAGGATGTTGAACATTTCTTTAAATGTCTTTCAGCCATTTGTAGTTCTTGTTTTGTGAATTCTCTTTTTAGCTCTTTAGCCCATTTTTTAATTGGACTGTTCAGTATTTTGATGTCTAGTTTCTTGAGTTCTTTATATACTGTGGAGATCAATCCTCTGTCAGATGTGGAGTTGGTGAAGATCTTTTCCCATTCTGTTGGCTGTCTTTTTGTCTTATTGACTGTGTCTTTTGCCCTGCAAAAGCTTCTCAGTTTCGAGAGGTCCCAGCACAGGGTCTGTGCTGTTGGTGTTTTATTTAGGAAATGGTCTCCGGTGCCAATGCGTTCAAGAGTGCTTCCTACTTTCTTTTCTATTAAGTTTAGTGTAACTGGATTTATGTTCAGGTCTTTGATCCATTTGGACTTGAGTTTTGTGCATGGTGACAGGTATGGATCTATTTGTAATCTTTTACATATTGGGATCCAGTTATGCCAGCACCATTTGTTGAAGATACTTTCTTTTTTCCATTGTATAGTTTTGGCTCCTTTGTCAAAAACCAGGTGTTCATATGTGCATGGATTAATGTCAGGGTCTTCAATTTGATTCCATTGGTCCACATGTCGGTTTTTATACCAGTACCAAGCTGTTTTTATTACTGTAGCTCTATAGTAGATTTTCAAGTCAGGGATGGTGATGCCTAAAAGGTTGCTTTATCGTATAGGATTCTTTTAGCTATCCTGGGTTTTTTGTTTTTCCATATGAAGTTGAGTATTTTTCTTTCCAAGTCTGTGAAGAATTGTGTTGGGATTTTGATGGGGATTGCATTGAATCTGTAGATTGCTTTTGGTAAGATTGCAATTTTTACTATGTTAATCCTACCTATCCATGAGCATGGGAGATCCTTCCATTTTCTGATATCTTCTTCAATTTCTTTCTTTAGAGATTTAAAGTTCTTGTCAAAAAGGTCCTTCACTTGTTTAGTTAGTGTTATCCCAAGGTATTTTATATTATTTGTGGCTATTGTAAAGGGTGATGTTTCTCTGACTTCTTTCTCAGCCCTTTTATCATTTGTGTATAGGAGGGCTACTGATTTTTTTGAGTTGATCTTGTATCCTGCCACTTTACTGAAGGAGTTTATCAGCTGTAGGAGTTCCCTGGTAGAGTTTTTGGGGTCACTTATGTATACTATCATATCATCTGCAAATAGTGAAAGTTTGACTTCTTCCTTTCCAATTTGTATCCCTTTGATCTCCTTTTGTTGTCTTATTGCTCTAGCTAGAACTTCTAGTACTATATTGAATAAATATGGGGAGAATGGACAGCCTTGTCTTGTTCCTGAATTTAGTGGTATCGCTTTGAGTTTCTCTTCGTTTAATTTGATGTTTGCTGTTGGCTTGCTATAAATTGCTTTTATTATGTTTAGAAATGTTCCTTGTATTCCTGATCTTTCTAAGACCTTTATCATGAAGGGGTGTTGGATTTTGTCAAAGGCTTTTTCAGCATCTAAGGAGATGATCATGTGGTTTTTTTTTTCTTTCAGTTTGTTTATATGGTGTATTACATTGACTGATTTTCATATGTTGAACCATCCTTGCATCCCTGGGATGAATCCTACTTGGTCGTGATGGATAATTGTTTTGATGTATTCTTGGATTCAGTTTGCCAATATTTTGTTGAGTATTTTTGCATCAATGTTCATGAGGGAGATTGGTCTGTAGTTCTCTTTCTTTGTTGCATCTTTGTGTGGTTTGGGTATCAGGGTAATTGTAGCCTCATAAAAAGAGTTTGGTAGTGTTCCTTCTGTTTCTATTGTGTGGAACACTTTGAAGAGTATTGGTATTAGTTCTTTTTTGAACGTCTGGTAGAATTCTGCAGTGAAACCATCTGGTCCTGGGTTTTTTGTTTGTTTGTTTTTTTGCTTTTTGGTTGGGAGACTTTTAATGACTGTTTCTATTTCTTTCGGGGTTATTGGTCTATTTAAATGGTTTATCTGTTCTTGATTTAATTTTGGTATGTGGTATTTATCCAGAAAATTGTCCATTTCTTCCTGGTTTTCCATTTTTGTGGAGTACAGGTTTTTGAAGTATGATCTGATGATTCTCTGGATTTCCTCATTGTCTGTTGTTATGTCTCCCTTTTCATTTCTGATTTTGTTAATTTGGGTGCTCTCTCTTTGCCTTTTGGTTAATTTGGCTAGGGGTTTGTCTATCTTGTTGATTTTTTTCAAAGAACCAACTCTTTGTTTCATTGATTTTTTTTGTATTGTTCTCTTGTTTTCTATTTTGTTGATTTCAGCCCTCAATTTGATTATTTCCTGGTGTCTATTTCTCCTGGGTGAATTTGTTTCTTTTTGTTCTAGAGCTTTCAGTTGTGCTGTTAATTCATTGGTATGGGATTGCTCCATCTTCTTTATGTGTGCATTTAGAGCTTTGAATTTTCCTCTTAGCACTGCTTTCATAGTGTCCCATAAGTTTGGGTATGTTGTACTTTCATTTTCATTGAATTCGAGGAAATCTTTAATTTCTTTCTTTATTTCTTCCTTGACCATTGATGTTTCAGGTGGGCATTATTCAGTTTCCATGAGTTTGTGGGTTTTCTATAATTTTTGTTGTTGTTGAGGTCTAACTTTAAGACATGGTGATCTGATAAGATACAGGACATTATTCCAATTTTTTTTGTATCTGTTGAGATTTGTTTTGTAGCCAAGCATGTGGTCAATTTTTGAGAAGGTTCCATGGGGTACTGAGAAGAAGGTATATTCTTTTGTGTTAGGATGGAATGTTCTGTAGATATCTATTAGGTCCATTTGAGTCATAACATCTGTTGGGTCCTTTATTTCTTTGTTAAGTTTCAGTCTGCCAGATCTGCCTTTTGGTGAGAGTGGTGTGTTAAAATCTCCCACTACTAATGTGTGGGGTTTGATGTGCGTTTTAAACTTTAGTAGTGTTTCTTTTATGAATGTGGTTGCTTTTGTATTTGGAGCATAAATGTTTAGAATTGAGACTTCATCTTGGTGGATTTTTCCTGTGATAAATATGTAATGTCCATCCTGATCTCTTTTGATTGATTTTAGTTTGAAGTCTATTTTATTAGATATTAGGATAGCTACACCAGCTTGTTTCTTAGGTCCATTTGCTTGGAAAGCCTTTTCCCAGCCCTTTACTCGGAGGTAGTATCTGTCTTTGAAGTTAAGATGTGTTTCTTGTATGCAGCAGATGGATGGGTCCTGTTTTCTTATCTATTCTGTTAGCCTGTGTCTTTTTATAGGTGAGTTGAGACCATTGATATTGATGGATATTAATGACCAGTGATTGTTAATTTTTGTTATTTTTTGTGGTTGTGTTGTGTTGTCCTTCTTTGGTGTATGTTGGTGTGGGATTATTATATTGCCTGAGTTTTCATGGATGTGTTTAGCTTCTTTGGGTTGGATTTTCCCTTCTAGTGCTTTCTGTAGGGCTGGGTTTGTGGACAGGTATTGATTAAATCTGGTTTTATCCTGAAATATTTTGTTTACTCCGCCTATGGTGATTGAGAGTTTTGCTGGGTATAATAGTCTGGGTTGGCATCTGTGGTCTCTTAGTGTCTGCATAAGATTTGTCCATGATCTTCTAGCTTTCATAGTCTCTATTGAGAAGTCTGGTGTTATTCTGATGGGTTTGCCTTTTATGTTACTTGGTCTTTTTCCTTTGAGGCTCTTAATATTTTTTCTTTGTTCTGTGTGTTTAGTGTTTTGATTATTATGTGGCGAGGGGACTTTTTTTTTGGATCCAGCCTATTTGGTGTTCTGTAAGCTTCTTGTATCTTCATAGGTATTTCTTTCTTTAGGTTAGGAAAGTTTTCTTCTATGATTTTGTTGAATATATTTTCTGTGGCTTTGAGTTGGTATTCCTCTCCTTCTTCTATCCCTCTTATTTTTAGGTTTGGTCTTTTCATGGTGTCCCAAATTTCCTGGACGTTTTGTGTTATGACTTTTTTGTCTTTAGTGTTTTCTTTGACTGATGAATCTATTTTCTCTATTGTGTCTTCAGTGTCAGAGATTCTCTGTTCCATCTCTTGCAATCGGTTGGTTATGCTTGTTTCTGTAGTTCCTGTTCATTTAATCAGGATTTCTCTTTCCAGCATTCCCTCAGCATGTGTTTTCTTTATTGTCTCAAATTCATTTTTCAGATCTTGGAATGTTTCTTTCATCTGTTTAATTGCTTTTTCTTGGCTTTCTTTGATTTCTTCCCATCTTTTGTTCGTTTTTTCTTCCATTTCTTTAAGGGAGCTTTTTATTTCTTCTTTAATGGAGTTTTTCATTACCTCTTTAAGGGAATTTTTTATTTCTTCTTTAAGGGAATGTTTTATTTCTTCTTTAAGGGCCTCTATCATCTTCTTAAAGTCGTTTTTAGGGTTGATTTCTTCTGTTTCTTCTGTCTTGGTATGTTCAGATCTTGCAGGTGTAGAATCACTAGGTTCTGATGTTGCCATATAGGTCTTTATGTTGTTGCCTGTATTTTTGCACTGGCTTCTACTCATCTCTTCCTCTGCTCGGTGCAGGTGGTGTCTGTGTCTGAGAGTGCCTCCCTTGTTCTAATTTTTAGTCTTGGTTCAGTAGGAGTTCTTGGTTAAATTGGTGCTATTGGGCTGTTTCTTCAGGGGAAGCTGATCTCAGTTGATGAAGGTATATACTTATGATTCTGGTGATCTGGTTTGGTGGCTGGGCAGCGCCTTCTTCTGTGTTCCTAGGTCACGTTTTGTTCATTCGTCAACTCCTCAGCTGATCTTGTTTCTTCAGACTTCAAACTGTAGGGATCTGAATCCTCTCCCGGGTGGATTTCAGCTGAGCGGGGTAGTCTCACCAACACCTCCAAGTTGTTGGGTTTTGCAGGATCAGCAGCTGGGCCCTGAGTTGTCCTCAGACGGAGTGTTCAGATTCGTTCTGGTTCCGTCCCACAGAGATAGCTTCTTCCCTGGGTGTTGGGGTTAGAGGCGTCCCTGCCTCTGCTTGTCACTGCTGCCAGGCTCGTCTACCTCTGCGGGCTGCCACCTGGCCTGTATGTCCCTGTTGGCCGCTGCTGCCGGGCCCGTCTACCTCTGCGGGCCGCTGCTGGGCCTGTATGTCTCTGCTTGCTGCCACCGTGTGCCTACCTGCCTCTGCTTGTCTCCGCTGTGGTGCCTGTCTAACTCTGCGGGCTGCCGCTGGGCTCCTATGTCTCTAGAATCTAATTAATCTTATCAGTAAAAACCAAGAGTCAGATATTGGGGTAAAAACCTGAAAGATCACAGAAGCAGGGGAGAAGCCACAGTCACTTCTTACCTTCCTCCAACCAAAAGGGCCGACCCTGGTTGAATTTCTTTACCCCCCCAATCTACCTTTAGCTACAAGTGACTTGATTTTTTCTATCATCTTTATTGTTTTCTTCTTCAATTTACTTTTCCCTCTCCTACTTTTTAAATCTACTGTTCTTAATACTAACCACCAGTCTTATTCTTTTATTTTTACTCCATTACTACCCTTAGTAACTAATGTCTTCCTCTTCAGGCTCCTCCCACCCCACCCCCCTCCACCCTAACACAAAAGAATATACATTCTTCTCAGCATCCCAGGGAACCTTCTCTAAAATCAACCACATTCTTGGTCACAAAGAAAATCTCAACACATACAAAGAAAATGGAATAACCTCCTGTATTTTATCAGACCACCATGGCCTAAAGTTAGATCTCAACAACAACAAAAATTACAGAAAGCCTACAATCTCAGGGAAACTGAATAATGCTCAATTGAATCACCAATGGGTCAAGGAAGAAATAAAGATTTCCTAGAATTCAATGAAAACAAATGTACTACATACCCAGACTTATGGGACACCATGTAAGTAGTGCTAAGAGAAAAATTCATATCACTAAATGCCCACATAAAGAAGTTGGAGAAATCTCACATTAGAGACTTAACAGCACACCTAAAAGCTCTAGAACAAAAAGAAGCAAACTCACCCAGGAGGAATGGACTCCAGGAAATGATCAAATTGAGGGCTGAAATCAATAAAATAGAAATAAAAGAGAACAATACAAAGAATTAATGAAACAAAGAGTTGGTTCTTTGAGAAAATCAACAAGATAGACAAGCCCTGAACCAAAAGGCAGAGAGAGCATCCAAATTAATAAAATCAGAAATGAAAAGGCAGAGATAATAATAGACAACGAGGAAATCCAGAGAATCATTAGGTCATACTTCAAAAACCTGTACTCCTCAAAATTGGAAAATCTAAAAGAAATGAACAATTTTCTGGATAGGTTCCACATACCCAAATTAAATCAAGAACAGATAAACAATTTAAATAGACCAATAACCCCTAAGGAAATAGAAACAGTCATTAAAAGTCTCCCAACCAAAAAGAGCCCAGGACCAGATGGCTTCAGTACAGATTTTCAAAGAAGAGCTAATACCAGTACGCTTCAAATTGTTCCATACAGTAGAAAAAGAAGGAACGTTACCAAACTCCTTTTATAAGGCTAAAGTTACTCTGATACACAAACCACACAAAGATGCAACAAAGAAAGAATTACAGACCAATCTCCCTTATGAACACTGATGCAAAAATACTCAATAAAATACTCTCGGATAACTCTAACTAAGCAAGTGAAAAACCTGTATGACAAGAACTTTAAGTCCTTGGAGAAAGAAATTGAAGAAGATGTCAGAAAATGGAAGATCTCCCATGCTCATGGATATGTAGGATTAACATAGTAAAAATGGCAATCTTACTAAAAGCAATCTACAAATTCATTGCAATCCCCATAAAAATCCCAACATAGTTCTTTACAGACCTGGAAAGAACAATACTCAACTTTATATGGAAAAACAAAAAACCCAGAATAGCTAAAAGAATCCTGTCCAATAAAGCAACCTCTGGAGGCATCCCTGACTTCAAGCTCTGCTATAGAGCTACAGTAATAAAAACAGCTTGGTACTGGCATAGAAACTGACATGTGGACCAATGGAATCAAATTGAAGACCCTGACATTAATCCACACACATATGTACACCTAAGTTTTGATAAAGAAGCCAAAACTATACAATGGAAAAAAGAAAGCATCTTCAACAAATGGTGCTGGCATCACTGGATATCAACATGTAGAAGATTGCAAATAGATCTGTATCTGTCACCATGCACAAAACTCAAGTCCAAGTGGATCAAAGATCTCAACATAAATCCAGTTACTCTGAACCTCATAGAAGAGAAAGTAGGAAGTAGTCTTGAACGCATTGGCACCAGAGACCACTTCCTAAATATAATACCAGTAGCATAGACACTCAGAGCAACAATTAATAAATGGGACCTCTTGAAACTGAGAAGCTTTTGTAGGGCAAAGGACATGGTCAAAAAGACAAAAAGACAGCCTACAGAATGGGAAAAGATCTTCACTAAACCTACATTTGACAGAGGGCTAATCTCCAGAATATATAAAGAACTCAAGAAACTAGACATCAAAATACCTAACAGTCCAATTAAAAAATGGACTATAGAGCTAAACAGAGAATTCTCAATAGAAAAATCACAAATGACCAAAAGACATTTAGGGAATTGCTCAACATCCTTAGTCATCAAGGAAATGCAAGTCAAAATGACTCTGAGATACCATCTTACACCTGTCAGAATGGCTAAGATCAAAAACACCGAAGACAGCTTATGTTGGAGAGGATGTGGAGCAAGGGAAACACTCCTCCACTGTTGGTGGGAATGCAAACTTATACAGCCACTTTGGAAATCAATATGGTGCTTTCTTAGAAAATTGGGAATAAGGCTTCCTCAAGACCCAGCAATACCACTCTTGGGCATGTATCCAAGGAATGCTCAATCATACCACAAGGACACATACTCAACTACATTCATAGCAGCATTATTTGTAATAGCCAGAACCTGGAAACATCCTAGATGCCCCTCAACTGAAGAACAGATAAATAAAATGTAGTACATATATACAATGGAGTACTTCTCAGCAGAGAAAAACAATGACATCATGAGGTTTGCAGGCAAATGGATGGAACTAGAAAATATCATCCTGAGTGAGGTAATCCATACTCAGAAAGACAAACATGGTATGTACTCACTCATAAGTGGATACTAGATATAAAGAAAAGGATAACCAGACTGCAACCCACAGCTCCAGGGAAGCTAGCTAGTAAGGAGGACCCTAGGAAGGATGCATGGATTGCCCAGTGATGGAGAAATGACTGAGATCTACATGAGCAAACTGGGGGTGAGGAGGGGTAATGGAGGGCAAGGCACAGGGGATGAGAGCTTAGGGGAGTGGGAGGTTCGAGCTGGAATGGGAACAGAATGGGAGAGCAAGGAAAGAGATACCATGATAAATTAAGACACCATGGGATAGGGAGAAACAGAGAGCTAGGAAGGTGCCCAGGACTTCACCATAGACTACTGGCAATAGTCGAGAAGGTGCCTGAGCTGGCATACTTTGTTGATCAGATGGCTGAATACCCTAACTGTCATCATAGAACCCTCATCCAGTGACTGATGGAAGCAGATGCAGGGATCCACGGCTGGGTCCCAGGCAGAGCTCTAGGAGTCCAATTGATGTGAGAGGAGGAGGGATTCTATGAGCAAGGGATATTGAGACCATGACTGGAAAAAGTACAGACAACTAGCCAAACTAGTGGAAACATATGAATTGTAGACCAATAGCCGAGAAGCCCCGATGGTACTGAACTAGGCCCTATAGATAAATGATACAGTTGTTTAGCTTGAACTGTTTAGGGGGTCCCCAGGCAGCAGGACTGGGACCTGTCCCTAGGGCATGAGCAAGCTTTTTGGAACCTAGTGCCTATGGTGAAACACTTTGTGCAGCCTTGGGGTAGGGAGGAGGGGCTTGGACCTGCCTCAACTGAATGTACCAGGCTCTGCTGACTCCCTATGGGAGACCTTGCCTTGGAGGAGGTGGGATTGGGGGGTGGGCTGGGGGGGAAGGCTGGAGGGTGGGAGGAGGGAGGTAGGGGAATCCGTGGTTGGTATGTAAAATGAATGGGAAATCTCTTAATAAAAAAATTTCATTTAAAACAACAACAACAACAAAACAAAAAAGAAATAACCACTATATCCATGAATAGTTATATTTTGTTGTCTAATCTTAACATATTTTAAAATGGTGAAAGCTCTTAACTTATTGTGGTGATATTTTAATTGTGCTGAAATGTGATTTTATGTTTATCATAAAGTTTGCCTGGAGATCAGAGGTCATAGCGAGTCAGGGACCACAGTCAGGCAGTGGTAGCCCATGCCCTTAATCCCATCACATGGCAGGCAGACTCTCTATGTGGTCAAGGAAGGACACAGCCAAGCATGGTGACATGAACCTTTAATCCTAGTACCAACCATAGAGACCTGAAGGTCTGTATAGACAGGCAGTGACGAGGAAGTCATGTGGTTGGGTTTAGAACCAATGAGAAGGCAGAACAGAAAAGCAATAAAAGACAAGTCAGGCAGGAAGAAACTCTCTCTCTGAGGAGGTGATGGCAACGAGGTGGTAAGGTAGCCGTGGCTCTTTGCTAGTGCTCTGATCTCTTTAGCTAATTACCTCTGTATTTGGCTCTGTGTTTTTTATTTACTAAGACTGTTTAGAATTTCGTCTACAACTTATAATATCATTACACATGTTTGACTGTTCTATTGAAATGAGGGAAAGGATTAAGTTTGCCATCTTGGAGAGTGTTTTTACTGTTTCTGCATAATCGAAGTTAAACTTCTTGCAACATTAATCACTCTTGCATTGGGGCAAATGGAATGTGTTAGAAGGGCAGTCAAATCTCATGTGTTAGAGATGAGCTGGTGGTAAAGAGAGTGCAAACTTATGCTAGTCACATTGTAAATTATGTTTCATTAGCATCTTTGTCAGCTCTAATGGCACAGTGGCTGATTCTACCTCCTTTGACCTTTGCCTCCCTCTTCCAGTGACTCCTTGCCTCAGGTCATCAAGTATTTTACTGCCTATTAATACAAAAACTTCTTAAGAGGTAAGGTCAATTAGAGTGTTCAGATTTCGGGGTTCATGCTGGCCCCCTTAAAACTTACAGTACCATGAAAGTCATAGCAAGGAACTCATAGCAAAGAAAATCATGGAATTCTAAAATTAGCCAACAACTTGTTCCAGAATATTGACTGTATATTCATAAGCAAATCTATCCTACTTTAGTGAGGAGTGATATAAAAGTTTACATCTTGACCTAAAGTCTTTGTGAAAACATGCAAGTATTTATAAGATTTTAAGCAACTTTGACAGGTGCCACTAGCTGAGAACACTGTCAATCTGCTGAATTGTTGTATATTTATAATTTAAACATTAGATGCTGAATGCTTCCTATCAGTATTTCCTAAAATGACATCTGAACTATTTGCTCATTGTGTTTTTTGAAAGACATTGTTTCTTACTGATTTTTGCCACTAGATGGAAGAAGCAGGTTAACAAAATGATATTTTTGGAGCTTCAGTCAACCCTGCCCAGAAATAACCAGAAAATTATGTTTAAAACAAGGGTATTATCAGCAGTCTTTTGTTTATTTGTTTTTATTGCAGAATTAGTCCTTTATATGAATAATGGACCTAAGAACAGTGCCTTTTTTAGAGGTAAACTTTCTTTTATGTTTTTTAAGAATTATAAATTTCAATGGTAAGAAAAAACAATTGTCATCTGGAAGAGATATAAAATTGTATTTAAAGTGTTGATAACATGTATACCAGAAAGTAATTCTTAGTAATCTCTCAAAGAAATACGCCCCCATGTGATCATTACACCACATTCACTCAATTATTCCTTTATGTCACGGGTGTGTACCAAGCAATTTGCACATTACAGATTCAAAAGAGATTCTGTAAACCACACCCGATGACTTGGGAATAGCTCTTCTTTATGAAATATTTAATTCTAAAAGGGATTTGAGCAAAAGGAAAGGCAAATACGTTAATACATTTTTTAAATTTCAGAAATGGGTAAATACTAGCAATAGATACAATGTTTGGCTGTACATGCCGGGTGGTGATGGTGGTTTGAGTTGTTGTTTGTTGTTTTTATCTGAGAACAACACAGGTCACTCACTTACTGAAGAATCTTGAATTAGAATGGCTCCTGTACGCAAGAGGATCAGGGAACAGCACTCCAGTGAGAGAGGCAGTGGGCTAAGGTACAGATATAAGCAATGACAATATAAAAATATTGAAAAATGAAAGGGCAATAGTTTTAAAGTAATTTAAATAGTTTCATAGAGAAGGCACTATTTTTTAAATAGGTGATGCATACAGGATATGTAATAAGCTAAAACACCTTGCAGAGGAGAATAGAAAGTCCTGGAGACCATAAAACTTCCACTTGAAAATGGAAGCTCACCTAGGATGAACCAGCAACTTCTAGCTTCCACTTAATGGATACCAGTTTTCTGTCAAGGTGCAGGCTTTCTGTGCACATGGGTCTGGAAATCGATGGGCAGATTTCATAGGGAATTATTAAATTCAGACTTGCAAAGGCAGCTTCTTGAGGTCTCTATTCTCCATCATTGCTTTTATGTTGTTTTATGCAAGGAGACCTCAGTATCAGCTGTCATTTAACTACAAGGAACCAGTATTTAACTTTTAAGGCCAAACCTCATACAACCTACCTTCTTAACTCATAGTCTATTCATATGATCATTCTGTTCCAGCCATGGAAAGTGATGGACCTGAACCCTGATGTTATGAGTGGCTATAAAATTACCCACCTTTTAAATCCAACCACGGAATTTGATTTTATAGCCACCTATGGAACTGTAGCTACAGGTTAACTAAAGATTGTGAAGTAATATTTCCTTTTTATAATTCTGAATTGACTGCCTTGTAACTTCAGAGATCACCTTGTTCTACTGTGGGGCAAGCTTTATAGTATTTATAGTATTATAATTTTGTATAACTCAGTGAAGATCTTGTAACTTTTTCTTTTCCTGATTCAGGTTTACATTATCCCTCCAATATTAAATATAATTTATCACTGTTTTAATTGCTAGAAACATAATACAGGAGACTTTATATAATTTTGAAACTATAATTTTAAGCTTCATTTTCCTGCTGTGTACTACTGCACCTATAAGTGTGATGAAGTTAAAATTATTTTACATCTTATTATATAAAAATACTATGCCTTCAATTCTATTTAAATTACATGTATATGTGATACTACAAGGGATTACTAGGCTACACCCAAATAATCACATATATAATTTCTATTGAATATAATTTTTATTACCTTGTATTCTTTCAAAGTAACTCCTTGTTCAAGGCCTGTGAGATAGCTTAGCAAGTAAACCATTCTTGAACATGTCTGAGGTCCTGATTTTGGTACCTACAACCCATGATGGTAGGAGAGAACTGACTCACACAAGTTGTCCTCTGTCCTTCACATGTGCACCTTGGCAGGCACATACACACAGCCCCACACCTACCCACCCACCCACCCACTCACTCACACACACATAAAACTTAAAATTTAAAAAGCAGCTCTAGCTAGAGTTTTCCTGCCTTGCCCACAGTCAGGACAAATCTTTGTCACCTGCCAGTCCCACAGCCGCTCAGACCCAACCAAGTAAACACAGAGACTTATATTGCTTACAAACTGTATGGCCGTGGCAGGCTTCTTGCTAACTGTTCTTATATCTTAAATTAATCCATTTCCATAAATCTATACCTTGCCATGTGGCTTGTGGCTTACCGGTGTCTTCACATGCGGCTTGTCATGGTGGCGGCTGGCAGTGTTTCTCTGCCTCAGCCTTCTGCTTCCCAGAACTCTCCTCTCTCCTTGTTCCACCTACTTCCTGCCTGGCCACTGGCCAATCAGTGTTTTATTTATTGACCAATCAGAGCAATTTGACATACAGACCATCCCACAGCAAGCAGTTTTGTTTTAATTAGTATAGATGCCTATTTTAATGAATTCAAACAATGATTCTAATGATTTTTATTATATCTACAAATGGTATTAGTCCTGCTTGGATCTCATCAGATAGGTATAGTAATTCTATTGTGCTGCCCTTTCATACTATCTATGATTTCTATATTCTTATTTTATTCTTTGAACATTTTACATGTATGCAATATATGTTGGTCATATTAATCCCTTGCCCTTCCCTCCAACTCTTCCTTCCATAACATATCTTCCTCCTTCCATATTTATGAAACATGATTTGATTCTCTACAAGGAGAATGACACTAGTTAGACTTTAAGGTGTTTTTACCTATAATTAAAACACTTTCAAAATTATAATTCATAGTAATATTATATGTATAATATAACTTTAAATGTGTTCATTAGAAGAATAAAAGTTGAATGTGAAAATTTACATGAGTTATGAATTGTTTTAGGCTTCTGTATATATAGCCAAGGTAAGGATAGGGGCAATTCTTTGAAAAAAAGACTGAGAAAACAATATAGAACTCTGTACTTGAAGAAGTGAAACAGCAAGGAGTTTCAGTCCAGTTGTCAAGACTGTGTATTTACTTTGATTCTATTAACCTGATGTAACTGTGTAGCTCTTTGTAACTCTGACAGATGTAGGTAGTAAAACCTAGAAATAAAATTTCCTAATTCTGGGAGGGCTCAGCCCCAACTCTAATGTGACTATTAGTTTCACTTGAAAATCATATGCAATTTTCCTATAGACATACTGATTTTAAAAAGAAATGTTTTTAAAAGGTTGTGCTTCCAGCAAAAGAAACCCTTTAGAAGAGTAGTGTGGTTCTCCTATCGAATGTTAGAATGTCTGTTAGTTGTGGAACAACTATGTTACTAGCAGGGGCACTAAGATCTTCTCAGTAAACACCATTTGAAAAACCAAATAACTAAATGAATACCTCACAAAAATCACTCCATCAGGCCAAATTCTGCACTGTGTAGTGCTGGAATTCCATTAAGGTTTAAGTAGTTGAGTGCTTCATAAATCATTGAACCAATAGTAGAAAGGGGCTGATGTCGTCATGACATCTGTTCTTTAACATCTGCATGTCTAAGGCTGTGTGTGCTGTATGATAGTTTTGTTTTGGTTTTGTACACAAACCTTACATATGAGAAGGATTTCATAAGATAGGAAGCTCTCAAGAATTTTCGTACTTTGAATACTAGAATTTAGAAAAAAACATGTTTTGCTCACATGTATTTTATTTTATACACTTTTGTTGACATTTGATGTTTCTAAACTATATGAAAAACAACAGGAATTTTCTGTTTTAAATTGATATTACTTTGACAGTTTGATTTTTTAAAGGTGTGATACTTTTTCTGAAATTTGTCAGTTGCCACAGGAATGCCTTTGATCATGTTAAGATATTTAAAAGAACATGATCTGTTTATAAAGGAAAAACAATACAGCCATAGTACATTAAAATTATACATAAAAAATCCAAGGTTTTCTGAGGGAAGCTAGCTCAAAGACAGATACAATTTGAGGATGTTTAAGAGCAAAAGAATAGTGTTCTTACTGAATGTATGGAGTTTCAAACTTTTGTAGATTCAAATTTCTCTTATTTTTATGATGGGATCATTTTCTAAATGGCTACTTAAACCTATACCATTCAATGCTTACAGTAATTTATTCTTGGATCTAAAGTTTGCTTCCCCCTCCATCAGAATCACTTTGGTTAATTTTCTGTACAGAATGAGAAATGAATAACTGAAACAACATGAGTATATCTAGCACTAGGAAATTCGAGGAGTATTATGTTACAGAAAGGGAATACAAAGTTACATTGAATTGACTTCAATTCTATTTTTTAAGATCCCTTTCTTTTACAGCATTGGGTAAGAACTACTTGAAATAAAAACTATAGCTTTGGAAATAAAAGCTCACCAATGTAGTTAGGGAAAATTGGGATAGAAAAAAAAAACATTTTAAACAAGACTTCAAATTTTTTAGGGTTTTGTTCTTCCTTATATGCTTCAAAATAGTTTTTCAACAACACAAATCTCACCAGCAAATTCCTTGCTTAATTGCCCTTAGTGTTGTTCATGGTTCCAGCATACGTTTTAACGTCAGCCTCCTGATCAGCATCCCTTCTGTGAGCATCTCTCCTCCCAGCACTCCTCACTCCCCATTGCCTCTTATGCTCCACTCACATCCCAGCTCTCTTGGCTTTCACATGGCTCTGGGCTTTTGCTCATGCTATTTCTTCCTATTGTAAGGTCCACATTTCTGGTTGTGTTCCTAGATCTCCTGTGCAGTCCTTGCTGGCACTCACCACTCTCCCCATTCTAACTGTCTGTGCTGCATGCTGACGAATCTACTAAGGACGTCTCTGAAGGCATTTTCACACTTTGTTTCTGCAGTGCTGTGTTTCCCATTAGACAACAAGCTACTTGAAGGCAAGGAAGACATTTTGTAGTTCCAATATCTACTATAGAGAAGATATGGGTATACAATGCAGTCTTCCTTTATTAATTGGCTAGTGCTTCCTAAGCATTTGATGCATGCCAAATAAGAACAACCTTCTAGTGTATTTTTGGAGGAATTCACAGAAGTCAATGACTTTCATAGAAAGTAAACAATGAAAGTGTATTGAGTACTGGGGAGATGACTCAGTCAGTGAAATTCTTGCTGTGCAAGTATAAGGACTTGAGTTAGAATCCCCAGAACCAAGAGACAAAAAACAAAACAAACAAACAAACAAACAAAACCCCCCACCAAAAAAAACGGAAGTGATAGTGTGTATTTTGTAATTTGGTGCTCTGGACAGGGGGGATCTTCAGAGCTTTCTGGCCAGTTTAGCCAGCCTATGACCTTGGGTTCAGTGAGAAACCCTGTTGCAAAAGATAAGGTGGGAAGGGATTAGGAGATGGCTCAGAGGACAATGTACTTGATGTGTAAACATGCATACCCACAAAAAGTCAGGTTCAGTAATTTATGCCTGAAACCTAGCACAAGAGACCAGCAACAGAATAGTAGGATCCTCAGAGCTCACTGGCCAATGTGGGCCCCAAGTTCAGGAGGAGAGACCTTGTCTCAAAAAAAATAAGGTGGAGAGCTATAAAGGAAAATGCTTAATATCAACTTCTGGCCTTGACTGTGTACATGTATATGCCACACACATTGTACACAAGATAGGGTGGAGAGAGGGAGTGACAGTTAAAGGAACCCAACAATGACCTCTGGTCTCCACATGCATGTGCATCCATGTGCACATACATCCAGTTGCATACATGCACACCTGTATGTTACACCCATAAAAAAATACAAAGGATTGAAGAGGAGATACCTCAGTTAGTAAAGCCCTTGTCAAGTAAGTGTGATGGTGTGTATTTTCATCCCTAGAACCAATATAAAGCTGTCCTGGTGGGTCTGTAATCCCTGTGCTCCTATCGTGAGATAGGAGGTGGAAAGAGGGGAAGACTGGGAACTCATGGGCCAACTAGATTGGCATATGTGAAGGGGAACAGGAGGAAACCTTGACTCAAGCAAGGTGTAAGGCGAGAACTGGCACACATGGTACATATAATGGAATACACACATAGAAACATACACATCGCATACACACATATAACACACAGAGAGGGTAGGGAGCTTGGACTTAAAGTTTACTAATGGATGAATCCCCAGAACTCTTAGGGTTCCAGGAAAACTTTTGAATGGGATCTGGGAAGATGATGTTAAGAGTTATAGACATCATTAAATTCAACTTCTCTGAAAGTAGAGCCTTTGTCTGCGTCCTATGCCAAACTGACACCCACATTTAATGCCTACCACCTGTGGGCATTCAGTGGCATTAATATTTCTGGGAAATCGCTGTGAGCAATGGAATCAGAATATTTGCGTCAGTAATGGATAAGTTGCTTTGATTTTCAATAACAAGGGCTTTGGGATATTACATGGTATTAAAAAAACCATTTTATAATAATAATGTATATAAAATTATCACTTAAACAGTATTAGGCTTCCCTTCTTTGGTTGTGACCGTCTATGAATATTTATTTTCCTTAGTTTTTATTAATTAAATTTCTTAATATGATGCTTGTTTTTAATGTGCAATTGCTGAATTTTTTTTCTTTTTGAATAGTAAAGGCTGAATAATACCAAGAGGTAGAACTCTGTCCATGAGATTTCTTTTGATATAAAGCAAAAATTGTTTACTGCTTTTGACTAACTTTCTAGGTACTTCTGAAAATAATTACATTCTCAAGGTGCAAAATCACACAGAAGACTGAGAAGATAATGTTTTCTTTAGGGTTATCCGCTTCCTGATTCAGGTTCATCATGGCTGATACCTTTTTGTGAAATTAGTTTCATAGATCTCAAAATGGCAGTTAGTGTAGCTGTGATAGGCAAAGTTTTTTCATATTTATGATTCTAATTCAACTCCATTAAATAAATCACACACACACACACACACACACACACCCTGTGCTATATTCACTGTCTTTGAGTCAACAGCAAGCAAAGTTTAGCAGATAATAGCCTAATGCAATGAGGTCTGGGATTCAAATTTATTGCTTTAACTTAAACACTGTAAAGTTTAAAGCAACCTATTTATTTCTGGGATGTCTCCCATTTCTATACAAAGTTTACAAGGATTTTAGAGCTTCTGGCCCTTACCAGCTTTCCCATTTCCTCAGGCATTTGGTGAACAAACACTACTGCTACCCAGAATTGTGTCAGCCCAGGAGTATGACTTGGATGTGGATGGCATGGTTATGCTTTAAAGAAAGCAACACTTTCTAGGTGATCACTTTGATTGTTGAAAACAATTTTACCACATTTAAAGAACACTTAACCCTACTCGGTGCACTTAAAATCTGCCTGCTCATATTGGCACACTGGACTCTTCATACCAATCATCTAAGGACACTCTTGGCCTCCTCTAATTAACCTCCTCCTGATGTCTGTCTCTTACTCTCTGTTGTTCCTTAAGTTATTCATTCTTTCTGTCTTCTAACAAAACTTGCCATATAATTTCCCAAGATGTCATAAGAGAGCCAAATCAGTTGGTTAGAATTAAAACATCAGCTACATGTTTCTTTGATGCCATGATGAAATTAAGTATATTATAAAATAATAAAAGACACACAAAACCAAAAATCATTTGTAATACTGCCACCCAATAATGTGCTTCTTACAGTCATACAGCATATCTGGACTTGTGCACAGCAGAACATGAGATTTTAGGATCATGATGCACTTCTTTCTTGAGTACATTGCCACATTGTTATTCAAAATAAGAAGAATCCATTTGTACCAGACTCTTTCACCCAACTTCCCAAGTCCATAGTTAGTTTCCTTTTTGCTGTGTAACTCTCCATTAGAGGGAAGAGGGCAGCTAGTAAAAGAAACCACCAAAGCTGAGGCTGAAACCAGTAATCAGGAAAGAATGCCTTCAGACTCAATGGCTCCGCCAGCTCTCGCCCCTTCTCATTTATTCTTTTTTAGCTTGATACCCAGTGTCAACTTAGGAGAACTGCTGTTTACCCTCCTCCTGTTCCTCCTCCTTTCCTCACTCCCCTCCTTTTGTCTTCATTTTTCTCTGTTTTCCCTTTTCAGTTTCATTTGATAGACTCTTCAAAAAGCACAGGCTAGCCTGATTTGCAGGGTCTTCATGTTTCTGCCTCCTGAGACTCTTCAGTTATTTGATTGCATGTGTTTCTTTCCTTCTTTTCATTCTATTTTTAGCCAACACAGTCTTATCTACACAATCTCTACTGTTTCCCATGTGTATATATTTCTTCCTTTTCATTTTCTTTGTCAACCCAAAACTAAAAATTTGTCTTATTATGCTTTTATCTTTTCAGCATATATGCACAGTAACTAATGTCTTCACAAACATTGTATTATCAATGTTCCTTTACTTCATAAACTGAATGGAATTGAAGGGGTAATTTCTTGTTATTTTACTATTATTGTGTTCATTGTGTCCCTATTCTTTACAGTGATTATTTTTTGTAGATAATATACTATTTTCAAAATAGTATTAGGAACAAAGCTCAGAACCCTGAGCACCAGTCTAGAAGAGAAAAATAATACCTCAGCCCTAATACAATAACTCCATCTTTATTGAACATTAAAAACACATCCATCAAAATAATAAGTATTCTAAATGTCTAGTTGATAACCTAACACCAGTTTGTGCAATTTCCAGTGTGTAAAATCATAAGTAAAAGGGGAAAAAACAAGGCTACAATACTCCTCTAAAAATTACTAACCCACAGCAATGCCTCCAAAACCAAAACAAACTAAAACTTGGAATAAACCTAAGCAAAGACATGAAAGACCATTATAATGAAAACCTTAAGCTAATGAAAACAGAAAATAGTGTTGTGTGGTGGCAAATGCCTTTAGTCCCAGCACTAGGGAGGCATAGACAGGCAGATCCCCGAGTTAAAGGTAACCTGGTAATGAAAACACTGGAAGAAACGAGTTATGAAACTATGAAACTGGGGTGGTGAGCCAGTAATGAACAGGACTGCTGCTCTTCCAGAGGACCCAGGGTCCTTCCCAGGACCGTGTCAGGCAGCTCATACCTGTAAACTACAGCTGTGGGAGATCTGAGGAGATCTGACAGCTCTCTCTCTCTCTCTCTCTCTCTCTCTCTCTCTCTCTCTCTCTCTCTCTCTCTCTCTCTCTCTCTCTCTCACACACACACACACACACACACTTAAAAGCAACTGGATATAATCATGTTAAGCAGATTGAACCAGTCTCAGAAGACAGATGTTTTTCCTCACATGTTCCTAGTTTTATATAGATACATAAAACCACATAAGCATGTATCTCATGAAAGTAGAAACAAAATTGCCTATAGGAACAAAGGAGACTAATGGAAGAGGAAAGAAGCAGGAGGGCATGGGAATGCAGGAATATATTCAAGGTAATTATGTGTTTTCATAAAATGACCTTATACTTCTATGTACAATAAATGCACATGCAGGGAAAGTTAAAAGAAAAATATGAATTTTTAAAAATGTCTTCATTTGTTATGTGTAATATACTACTATGTACAATAAATGCACAAGCAGTGAAAGTTAAAAGAAAAATATAAATTTTTCTTTAAAATGTCTTAATTTGTTAATTTTTAAAAAATATTTATATTTTAAATATTTTAAAAGCCTCTTCAGGCATTATTTCAGATCACAGGTATACAATAATGGAATAAAATGTTAAAAGTTCTTTCCTTGTGGGGCTTTATTTAATGTGTTTATAGTGCAGGGATTATGGTTGTATTGAAAACAATCTTTCTTCTTTCTCTTTTGAAGCAAGGTCTTGATGCATAGCCTTGAACTTTTCAACCTCCAAGTACTAGACTCACAGACTCGATGTGCCACTACAGCAGTTTAGAACATGTTGTAGAGACTATGCAACTGGCTTGTAACTGTTGAGCATGTCACAAGGTATCTTAAGCAACTCACGTTCATTTTCTTACTGCATCTTCAACTAGGATGGGATTTTTTTTTATTCTACTTCTTTTGTAGCTAAGAAAACTGGGCATAGTATATGACAGGTCAAGGATTTGAACATAGATTTTTTTTCTCAATGAGAAGCCCTCATTTTTAACCACAGCACTGTGTTCTTCCTATACCCAGAACACTGAGACATAAGAGAAAAAGCTCAATAAATAAAAGTATTTCTATTCACATTGCAATAATGGCTTTGGTTTGGGTAGTAGAATTGCCACAAAGATGGGTGAGCTTTAGTTTAGTTTTGTTTTTTTTTTTACCTTATTTGCTTTAATTAAGCTTACTAATAAACTGGAGAGAGCCATTAACTAACTTGCTTGCAAAGTGACAGGATCCTGGGCATAAATATGAGCATGGCAAAAGTCAACAGACAGCCTGTTATAAATTAGGACAGTGAAATTACTTCATGAGTATAACAAGAATCAATCAAGAAGTCTAAAACTGCTGTTATAAATGATGAATGAAAAGGATTTTCAATTCTAATTAAATTAATCTTGAAGTCATGAGACATAATTTTAATTTCTGTATTCTGAATATCAATCTTAATCTCTAAATTCTTAAACATTTAAAAAACATTAGTTTTTTTTTAAAAGATGAAGCCACCTGAGATATTTTTATTTTATAAAACGTAGGGCATTTTTCTAGACATTCTTATTTTCTAGTAATCTATTCCTTGATTATAAATGGGTTAGTTCTAAAAGTTATCCTTTACTTACTGTTGCCTTCTTTTGCCTGTTGGTGTGTAATTTTATATTTATTCTTTATATAATAATAATATATAAATTATTCAATTTACTTATTGTGTGTCTCCAATTTTTTTTATTATTATTTAAAAACTGTATGGCCGTGGCAGGCTTCTTGCTAACTGTTCTTTTTATTTATTTATTTATTTATTTATTTATTTATTTATTTATTTATTATTTTTTATTTTTTTATTATTATTTATTTTACAATACTATTTGGTTCTACATAAGAGCCACAGATTCCCTTGTTTTCTCCCTTCCAGTCCCCCTCCCCTTCCCCCCAGCACACCTCCCATTCCCACCTCCTCTAGATCAAGGTCTCCCCCGAGGACTGGGATCGACCTGATAGACTCAGTCCAGGCAGGTCCAGTCCCCTCCTCCCAGATTGAGTCAAGCGTCCCTGCATAAGTCCCAGGTTTCAAATAGCTAATTCATGCAACGAGCCCAGGACCTGGTACCACTGTCTAGATGCCTCCCAAACAGATCAAGCCAATCAACTGTCTCACCTATTCAGAGGGCCTGATCCAGTTGGGGGCCCCTCAGGATTTGGTTCATAGTTCATGTGTTTCCATTCATTTGGTTATTTGTCCCTGTGCTTTACCAACCTTGGTTTCAACAATTCTCGCTCATATAAACCCTCCTCTTTCTCACTAATTAGACTCCCAGCGCTCCACCCGGGGCCTGGTCATGGATGTCTGCATCCATATTCCTCAGTCCTTGGATGGGGTTTATGGCACAGCTATTAGGGTATTTGGCCATCCCATCACCAGAGTAGGTGAGTCCCGGGTGTCTCTCACTATTGCCAGCAGTCTTTTGTGGGGGTATCTTTGTGGATTTCTGTGGGCCTCTTTAGCTCTTTGTTTCTTCCTTTTCTCATGTGGTCTTCATTTACCATGGTCTCCTATTCCTTGTTCTCCCTCTCTTTTCTTGATCCAGCTAGGATCTCCCGCTCTCTTTCCCTCGACCCTCGCCCTTCATTGCTCCCACTCATGTCCAGGCTGTTCATGTAGATCTCATCCATTTCTCCGTGTCTTTCTTGGGGTCCTGTTTTCCAGGTAGTCTCACTGGTGATATGAGTAGCAGTCCAGTCATCCTTGTTCCACATCTAGCATCTTCCTACGAGTGAGTACATACCATATTTGTCTTTCTGAGTCTGAGTTACCTCACTCAGGATGATTTTTTCTAGATCCATCCATTTGCCTGCAAACCTCATGATGTCATTGTTTTTCTCTGCTGAGTAGTATTCCATTGTGTATATGTGCCACAATTTATTTATCCATTCTTCAGTTGAAGGGCATCTAGGTTGTTTTGAGGTTTTGGCTATTACAAACAATGCTGATATGAACATAGCTGAGCAAGTGCTCTTGTGGTATGATTGAGCATTTCTTGGGTATATGCCCAAGAGTGGTATAGCTGGATCTTTGGGGAGATTGATTCCCAATTTTCTAAGAAAGTGCCATATTGATTTCCAAAGTGGTTGTACAAGCTTGCATTCCCACCAGCAATGGAGGAGAGTTCCCCTAGTTCCACATCTTCTCCAGCATAAAGTGTCTTCAGTGTTTTTGATCTTAGCCATTCTGACAGGCGTAAGGTGGTATCTCAGAGTCGTTTTGATTTGCATTTCCCTGATGATTACGGATGTTGAGCAATTCCTTAAATGTCTTTCAGCCATTTGAGTTTCCTCTGTTGAGAATTCTCTGTTTAGTTCTAAAGCCCATTTCTCAATTGGACTGTTGGTCGTTTTGATGTCTAATTTCTTGAGTTCCTTATCTATTCTGGATATCAGTCCTCTGTCACATGTGGGGTTGGTGAAGATCTTTTCCCATTCTGTAGGCTGTCGCTTTGCCTTGTTGACTGTATCCTTTGCTCTACAAAAGCTTCTCAGTTTCAAGAGGACCCATTGATTGATTGTTTGTCTCAGTGTCTGTGCTACTGGTGTTATATTTAGGAAGTGATCTTCTATGTCAATGCGTTCAAGACTACTTCCTACTTTCTCTTCTAGCAGGTTCCGAGTAGCTGGATTTATGTTGAGGTCTTTGATCCACTTGGACTTAAGTTTTGTGCACGGTGACAGATATGGATCTATTTGCAGCCTTCTACACATTGATATCCAGTTATGCCAGCACCATTTGTTGAAGATGCTTTCTTTTTTCCATTGTACACTTTTGGCTTCTTTGTCAAAAATTATATGTTCATAGGTGTGTGGGTTAATGTCAGGGTCTTCAATTCGATTCCATTGGTCCACATGTCGGTTTTTATGCCAATACCAAGCTGTTTTTATTACTGTAGCTCTATAGTAGAGCTTGAAGTCAGGGATTGTGATGCCTCCAGAGGTTGTTTTATTGTACAGGATTCTTTTGGCTATTCTGGGTTTTTTGTTTTTCCATATGAAGTTGAGTATTATTCTTTCCAGGTCTGTGAAGAATTGTGTTGGTATTTTGATGGGGCTTGCATTGAATCTGTAGATTGCTTTTGGTAAGATTGCCATTTTTACTATGTTAACCCTTCCTATCCATGAGCATGGGAGATCTTTCCATTTTCTGACATCGTCTTCAATTTCTTTTTTCAGGGACTTAAAGTTCTTGTCATATAGGTCCTTCACTTGCTTGGTTAGTGTTACCCCAAGGTATTTTATGTCATTTGTGGCTATTGTAAAGGGTGATGTATCTCTAATTGCCTTCTCAGCTTCTTTGTCCAGTGTATATAGGAGGGCTACTGATTTATTTGAGTTGATCTTGTATCCTGCTATGTTGCTGAAGGTGTTTATAAGCTTTATCAATTCCTAGGTGGAATCTTTGGGGTCACTCAAGTATACTATCATGTCATCTGCAAATAGGGAAAGCTTGACTTCTTCCTTTCCAGTTTGTATCCCCTTAATCTCCTTATGTTGTCTTATTGCTCTGGCTAGAACTTCAAGTACTATATTGAATAAGTATGGGGAGAGTGGACAGCCTTGCCTTGTTCCTGATTTTAGTGGAATTGCTTTGAGTTTCTCTCCATTTAATTTGATGTTGGCTGTTGGCTTGCTGTAAATTGCCTTTATTATGTTTAGGTATGTTCCCTGTATTCCTGATTGCTCCAAGACATTTATCATGAAGGGGTGTTGGATTTTGTCAAATGCCTTTTCTGCATCTAGTGAGATGATCATGTGGTTTTTTTCTTTGAGTTTGTTTATATGGTGTATTATATTGATGGACTTTTGTATGTTGAACCACCCTTGCATCCCTGGGATGAAGCCTACTTTTATATTTATTATTTATATAATATATATTTATTATTTATATATATTTATTATATATTATATATTTATTATATTTATTATTTATATAACAATAGTATATAAATTATTCAATTTACTTATTGTGTGTCTCCAATTTTCTCTCCCATCTTTCTTTCACCCAATTGGCTCAGACTCACAAAAACCAGACCCAGGAGAGAATTCCAGGGCTCCATTTTACTTTGATTCAGTTAGAAGCTCCTCTTGCTGTCTCATTGGAGAAGCATATTACCCAGCTTTCATTTGGAGCTCTGGGGGTGGAAGTCCAAAGCCACTGACAAACACATTTCTAGAAAGCAACTTCCCATTTTTACTGAAAGCTTGTTTTTATATGCATACTAGATGTTGGACTGGTTTTGCCTTTTATATTATCAGAACAATTTTATTTTTTAATCTATTCTCCACAGCAGTCTCTTTCTAGCCAGATTTTTTTTATAATACCGAAACATCACAATATATAGATGCTAAACATGAGTACTAAATAAATACAAATATATAGAGAGATACTATCTGTTCATCTCATTGAGAATGTTTATAAGTTGGGTCAAGTGCTATATTGAATGATAGTACTTGTAGTGGTCATTATAAATGAGCTCCTAACAGTAAATATAAAAGACAAATAAGCTATTCAAAGTTAGTAATTTGATTTTCTTATTTCCAAGTTTGAAACTTATTGACTTATTATTAATTCTTACTTTTAAAACATCATTGAAAAACTTGTTTATAATTTTTAACAGTGTGTGTGTGTGTGTGTGTGTGTGTGTGTGTGTGTGTACACATGTATAAATGTGTGGAAGTCAGAGGACAAATTGTGATAGCTGATTCTTTCCTCCCATTTTGTGGTAGCTGGCTCTTTTTTCTGTGATCTTTTCATAACTGGTAAAGCTGCCTAGTGTCAGACATTAGGTGAGTTTGTAGTTAATGTACAGATTGGTTGAAATGCCTAGTCAATGTGCCAAAAGGTGGTAAACTGTAGAATGGAGAGCCACTGGTACATTGCTACCTCTACTTTGTGAGTAGAATGTGATAGCATAGTAATATCAGATGGTCAACATTCTTAACATGAACCCAAACAGCTGATTTTGAAGATGACATTCTCTTACCTGATAATTAACTTTCTCTGTTAACAGAAAAGCTAAAAAACTGGATAAAGTTTAGCAACATTTGCCACACTGTTAACAATAGCTGAGATGGTTCATATCAATTGTCAACTGAACAGGGTCTAGAATTATTTGGGAGACAAATCGCTGCACATTTCTGTGATGGATTTTCTAGATTAGATTAATTGAGTGGAAGACCCAGCCTACAGGTGGGCAGTAGCATTCCATGAGCTGGTGTCCTGGACTGCATAAAAATGAGAATTTATCTACATTCATTGCTTCCTGAATGTACGTGCAATGTGGCTGCTGCCTTCGGTTCCTTCCACAATGGTGAAACGTTTTCAGAGAGTAATACAGAACTTAATTGAGTTGACTGTTGTTTTTTACAACCACTATGTTTTAAAGTACAGGTTTAATTTTTTTTTTTTTTGGCAAATTTGGATCCTTGCATATTTCCCTTTTAACCTTGAATCTCTGCTTAAGTGATAAAAATGAAAGCAAAATAAAAGCTTAAGAATCTGAGGCAATTATGAGAATGAGGCTATTTTTTTCTTAAAATCTAAAATTAAATATTTTAAAGGAAAATGTAAATGAATGAACCATTGCTTTGGGTGATAGATTAATAAGGTGGAAATTTATAAATTAGTAAATGAATTTATAAATTAATAAGTGTAGGAATGAGTAAATTTGCTTAAATTCATGTTAGTAAGTATATTTATAAAACAACAATTTATAAATTATTTCTAAATTAGTAAGCAATTAATAATTATCTAGCAATAAAATGGGACAATTGTACTACACTTAATGAGGATTACATAGGTTTTGTTTTCTCTCTCTGAAAACACCGTATTATCCTGCATCCTGCTTGGGATGCTTGAGATGAAAAGGAGAGCTACCTGAGCACAGCACTGTGATTCTAAGCAGCTCATCTGATGTTCTGGGTAGCCAGGGAGTGACTGAAACAGAACAGGTACACTGGAGTATGGGACAACTAAGTCTTGGACAGAGCAAGGGGAGGCAGTATTAGAATTCTTTGTTATTCTCCTCACTACTCAGAATGTCATAGTTTCAAGCTTCTGTATTGTTTACTTATGGAATTTTCCATTTAATATTTTTGGATGATAGGTAACTCTGAGTTATCATAGGTAATTAAAACTACAGGAGGTGAAAATGCAGATAATGGAGGGGGACTACAAACTTTATATACATATACATATGTGTATATGTATATGTATTTGTGTTATATATTATTCAAAGTCATATTTTGAAATGATTTGCTCATTTTAGTTACTATAATTTATTTTAACATGTAGAATCTGTATATTCCTCAACTGAAAACTGGGTAATCAGATTTTCTCAGGATAATTTTATTAAGGTTTTAGAATAATTTCTTTTTCAAATAATTTTAAATGCATATAGTTTAAAACATTACTTTATGGGTTTGTGACACCTTTGCCATATGCCTCATTGATCTTTCTTATACAAGTAACAGCTTTTAAGAGTTTTAGTTATGGTTTGATCATAAAATATCCATTATGAGCCCATGTGTTTGAACACTTGGTCCCCAGCTGCTGGTGCTGTTTTGGGAAGTTGTAGAACATTTAGGATGCAGGGCCTATCTGGATAACACAGGCTACTTGTCATAAACTTAGAGGGTTATAGACTAGCTCTGCTTCAGCTAGTGGCACAACAAGCTCTTACCACCATGGACTTCTCTGCTGTGACAGACTGGTATCCCCTGAGCCACAGGCACAAATACATCCTTCCTTAATGTAGGTGCTCTGCCAGGTAAGTCTGGGTAGGACTGAAGATCTTGTATTACTGACAAACTTCCATGAGATGCTAATACTGTTGGTCTGAAGGCAACACCTTGAGCAAACAGGCCTTAACCATATTTATTTCAATGGTGCTTCAGCTGAGCTTTTGTCAGGAACCGAATGGCAGGCAACTGGACTCTGAGGTATCTAGTAAGCACTTGGATATGTAGGGATCTAGTTTCCATTAAAGTAAGACTCATATTACTTTTGACACTTGATGTAGAGTGGCAAATATGAAATATTGAATTGTTCTGGTGCCTGAAGAGTTGCTGCCCATATTCTGCTTTTTCCTTTGAAGAGATAGACAGGAGAATCTGTGGAAATGCAGGCAGGGCCAGTATTGCTGCTGTGGATATCAAGCAGTGGTATCAGATATGGTCAGACCTTTGACCCTCTTCCTCTCTCACAGAAACAAAGTGAGCATTTCATCAGTATATGAACATTAGTGTTAAAACCTCTAAAACACCTAATAGTTTCATAACATTAAGTACTCACAGTAAACCACCACATATGTATTGTTGAATAAATTTGATTTGTCCTTGAAAGGTTGTTCTGGAGGTCAATTTAGTTTTTATATGGAAAGGATGAGGTTTGTGTTTTAGTATTTATTTTCAATCATTAGGGAAGCAAAATATAATCAAATGAATAGAATTTCTAACAAGTATATTTGAATTAAACCTCATGTTTTAGTCTCTTTAAGTATAGATAGCTCAGTCTAGATTCTGTGCCTATAAAGACAAGATTATGGTGTTATATGTCTTTTACTGGGGAGTCAGTTTCTATTCAATTCCAATTGAAAAGGCAAGACAGATCAAAGAAACAATTTCATCTAAACAAGGCTTGGACAAACAATGAGATTATTAGCATATTAGCATATAGACAGATTTCTTTCAGAAGCATGGGTGATTAGGGACTCAATCAGTTGCCTCACCTAAGGGCCCACATCAGCCTGAATGATGATTAACCAAAGCTGTATCCCTGGAGCTCCCTGTACAACTCGAAGGCAGCTAGCTATATCACTGAAAGGATCCTCAACCCAAGGTACTGTAGAGTGTCTATAGAGCTGTGAGGAGAAGGTGAGGACTGGGAGATTGTGAGTTTCCTGAATCTTCTAGTTTTGTGAGTCTCTCCAGCCTCATTAAATTCAATAAGCTGATGACTTATACGTGAGCCTCGAGAGCCTCCTCCCTCCCTCCCTCCAGGTAGGAATGTTTCAGCCTGGAGAAAATGTTCCCACAACATAGAGCCTTCATCCATCTTGGCCAGCTATCATCTGTGTACCATGACTATAAATCCCCTAACTTCTCTTCATACATGGGTCCCAGGGGCTTCAGAATATTTGAAAAAAAAAAAAGAAAGAAATTCAAGGAAAGAAACAAGCTCAGAGTATAAAATTGCTGACAGTGGTAGGAATACAAAATGCTTGAGCTAAAATATAAAACGAACCACGGAAGTTCCTTTCCAACTCTAGAAACAAAATCCTCAACAAGGACTCGGTTTTACCACCGAGATTCATAGTGGTTGCACTCTCCCTAGAGAGACTCATTTGAAGAAATGTCTTTCTTTATATTTTAAGATTTTTTAGGACAGAAAATAACAGAGAAGGTACTCAACATCTATTGTTTTAAGGAAAGTCACAGCAGACTTTAAATTTGTGAGAACTGTCGTTATCAATCTTATAGTACAAAGTATTCTCAGTAATATTATGGCAAAGTGGTAGATTGTAGAAAATTAATAAAACCTAAATATTGAGCATAACAAAAGAGCAAAGGTTAGAAGGAGAAATTAATCTTAAGAGAAATCCTAGAGATTGATTTAGGGATTGTCTTTAGGAGATTGAATTCCTAAATCTGTATTGCCCAGTAGAATTTCCATGACAGTGGAAAATGTTCTGTATATGTTCTCTATAAAATGCTAGTCATTAGTTATAAATAGATTTTGAATAGTTGAAATGGGGCTAGTAAAACTGATAACTGAATTTTAACTTTATTTTTAATTAATTCATTTTAAATAGCCAACTAAGGCTAGTGGCTATCACATTGGACAGTGATTTCCAGAGAAGACATCATACACATGCTGTGGTGACATTTTCAGTTTTCCTTTAAATATAATTGCAAGATCATTTATCATAGTTTTTGAGAAAATATAAATGCAATCAATGTTTCAGTTATGAAAAGTGATGAAAAGAATATAGTAGAGAATCAATATATGTATTGCATTACCTGAGAGCTGCTTATAATATATACTGCTTGTTTAGTATCATTAAAATATATACATGTGTATGTTTTCCTATGTATATATTAAAATAAAAAGAAATATTAACTTACACTAAGCTATTTGATATTATATGTTCATATGCTTATATATGTATTTACTGACTTCAATGTAACCAGTGCATAGATTAATATGTATGTACATGGATAATGATATAGTGTGACTTTTATATAGCTAGTGTTTATATATTAATATTTTGGAGTCATAATACATTAAAGTTGATAAACAATGTATGTACAAAAGTCAACTCTAGAACATGTTACTAATGAAAATTAATGCGTATTTTCAAAGTGTGGTGATCTTATACACATTTATCATTGTCTATCAATAAAGGTGAATTCAGAGTAATTATGGTAGAAAAATAGCAGAGGGGATGGTAGAGAGACATTAAAACAATTCCTGGGTCTTTTGGGAAATGGGATAGTGATTGATAAAAGTGTGAGGTGATGATGGAAGAAGGAACAGAATAACTCTGAATTTTATCTTTCTGAATTAGAACTGGCATTGACAAATTGATGCCTGCTCTCACTAATGATAATTTGTTTTGTATAGTGTTTAAATGATGGAAATACATTGTTTAACAATAAATATACTTCTAAAGTACATCCATAGTAATCACAATAGATTTTCCAAAAGAATTATGGTGAGCATTGGACTTAGCATTAAATACAAGCTCTATTGGTTACTTCCTGTGTAATTTTGGAATAAGACCTAACCTTTCCATACTCAGTGTCCTTAACTGAATTGGAGAAAACCCAATTCAAAAATTTTTAAAGAGGATGAAATGATATAATGAGTGTTAGGCACTTAGTATAATCTTTAATACATCAAATAAGCCTTCGAATGGTAGCTAATATTAAATATTGATGAAAACACTTATAAAGGACAAGAAACAGAACATTTCAAATCCCCTGTGGGGCGTTTTAAGAATAATGTGGAAAATGCATAAGCATTTAGGGAATACTATCACAATACAGGTAACATGGAGGGGTGAGTAAGCCCAGCTGAAAAGTATAAAACTTCCAGATTGGAAATAAGGAGATCGTCAAAGAAGATGTGAAATCAAATCATCATAGATAATCTTAGGAGGAAAATGGAGAAAAATCACTTAAAATATATTTTATGGAGCAGTAATGATGCCTGAGTTGATGGGAAGTAGACATAGAGAAACTACTTGGCTGTAGAATGCCTATGTGCTCTTAAGGTTTTCTGAGAACAAAGCAAAGATAAAATAAGAATCCATCAGGATTATGCAGGTTTTACATACAAAGGTGTAAACTCCATAAGACGCTTATCTCTGTATTTTTTTTCTCACCTTAGTGTGTGGAAAACACAACCCCAGTGTGTATGAGAACTGGTCACAAGATTCTGCAAGACAAACAAAGCCAGACAGATCTAGTATTGCACTGAGAGAAGCATCGTCATGGATAATGGAGAAACTAGGGAGTCCCTACAAGCTGGGCCAGAAGAAGGCTGCACTTAGTAATGGGACCTAGCTGGAATGTTCCTGCTTACTCTTAATCTATAATGATATCAAAGACACCAGAAATATCTTTGATGCTGATGGCACCAGGATCCATTAGTAAAGCTCCAGATACACTGTAATAATGCTTTTGTCTAAAGCAACAGGATTACTCAAGGACAGGTGTGGTGGTTAAAATTCCAGATGGCTATGCCAAGTCAAGCTGGATCCCCATACCCAGTTACAGAGAAATAATTTTAAATGGAAAGTCATAAATTACTAAGATAGTGTATACACATATGTGATGATCATTTCTTTCTTAATATTTAAAAAGATTTTATTTGGTACTTGATTTCATTTTTTTCTTTTGGTTAATTAAATAAAACATTAATTTTTTTGTGATTTGATCGTTGTTCTTTGCATCTTAACTATGCCTGTTTTATTCTAGCCCGTGTCTGCAACCTTTATTTCTATTCATAGTTTTCCTAAATTTATCTCTAAATTTATCTCTCCAAGCTATCCAGAAATTCAACTTCACATACTTAGTGATATTTACTAGATGCATGTGTCTGGGTCTCCTATCAGCCTCTAAAACAATATTTCTGAAGTGAATCAGTTTTCAGCTTCTTGATTCCTAAAACTGCAGTGTAATTTTCTAAATCAGACAAACAAGAAACCTCTGCTGTCTTTTAATCTTTCCTCCCTCTTGCCTGTCATATCCAATCAGTTGCCAAGCTACACCCCTTTTTGGAGTTATACTCTGAAGCAGTCAGTAAAATAATGTGAATTACCACTCCTGTGAAATGCTACAGATTGAATTGACTTTCTCCAGTAGTGATTACCATATCCACTGGAACCCTAGACATTCCCTTATGGTAGGTGGTCACCCAAGAGCATGTGTGACAGGAATGAAACAGCAGCATTGTGATGGTAGAGCTGTGTAGTTTGGATAGACCTTCTAAAAGCCCATGTGCTAAAGACTTGATTCCCATATTGCTGAACTATTGGGATACTGCAGAACTTTTAGGAGAGGAGGCCCCAGAGCAGTGGTTCTCAACCTCCTAACACTGTGACCCTTTAATACAGTTCTGCATGTTATGGTGACCCCTAACCATACAATTATTTTCATTGTTACTTCATAACTGTAATTTTGCTACTCCTATGAATTGTAATGTAGATATCTGATATGCAGGGTATCTGATATGCAATCCTATGAAAAGGTTGCTCCAAAGGGGTTGCTGCCCACAGGTTGAGAAACACTGCCCTAGGAGCAGGAAGACCTTTGGGGAGCATGATTCTAGATTTTATAATCTTAGTCTCTACTCTGTCTCTACCTACAGCCATCATGAGGTGAGCAGCTTTGTTCCCCTACTCACTCTGCCATGGTATTCTCCCTTGCTATTGGACAAGCCCCAGAACACCAGATAACTGCCCAAAGGCTGAGACACCTGAAACAACAAATTGGAATAAATCTTCTCTTCTTGATTAGTTATTATCTTAGGTATTTCAGTAGAGTGATAGAAAGTGGACCACACAGGCAGGAATGAGGGACGCTGGAGAGAGGAATGGTCCACGGGCCCAGCCAGCATAGGCATTCACATTATCCTCAGCCTCTTGAAAACAGCAATGTTTGAGATTCTACTCTCAGGGTAAGTTATCCAGTGTACAGCTTTGTTAGCATCACAGTATCTCTGTAAATGTCACTGAAGAGCCGAACAGACTGTAGGCGCTAATCACATACGAACAGGACAAGAGAAAAACAATTTGCTTTCCCACACTCTGTGTAATGCATTTAAGAAATAGTCTAGGAAGGAAGGATTTGAAGAGCAAAGCAAGTCTTGTTTGTGGCACAAAATAATGAGCAGTGTTGTATTTTGCCACCTCCTTGTTTTTTTGTAAGTGCAGGATACATTTTTTAGGTGTTTCCTTAAGCTGCGCTTCTGGCATTTCAAGGTTAAGTTATGGTCATTTGTTTTCAGGTTTTGCACTCCCTTCTGCCCCTCAATGAATTGATAACAATATAGTAAGGCCAATTTACACAATGACTTTTTTTTTTTAAAGAAAGAATAGATTTTTGCATCTTGCCTTACTGACAAGTTTGCAAATTGCCAATCTTTGCTCCTTTCTCTCCCTCCCAATTCTTCACGGTGGTAATTAAGGACTGTAAATTTCACTTTATCATTTGTGTTTGGAATACTAGCATAAATCATAGTAATAGCACCGTTTATTTCAGTAATGCCAGCTTGCCTGCAAATCACTTGTAAATTGGTTCCATAGATGTACCTCCATCAAATTAATCAAAAAGCCACCTGCATATATTTCCTGAGCTTATTTCAAAGGCTTAGTAACAGTGAGGAAGAAAGGCCAATGTTGACCTTTTCATTTTTATTTATCTGTAAATTCTGAATAGCTCATGCATATGTTTTCACTTAGAACCTGGGGACATCTAGCTGAATGTTTTACATAGTAGTTATTTTTTTAACACACAGCTGAGACTTGTGTTTCAAATAAAATATCTGCCTGATGGCCCTACTGTGCTCCACATACAATAATCATAATTTTTGACTAAGCATAACACTATATATACTTGAGAATGGTGGAAAGCAATGCTTTTGTGTTTTCAATAGTTTTTTCCCCGAAAAATGTGTATAGTAGATTTCAATGTTGTGATTCATGTCATAGTCACTTACATTTTCCTCTTGTATCCAGGAAAGTAATTTTGTTTTTAACATTTACAGAATTTATTTATTTGTGTATGTGCACATGGGTGCCATGGTGGGTGTGTGGAGGGCAGAGGACAGCTATCCTTCTATCATGCTGATTCTGGGGAATCACACTCAAGTCATCAAGTTTGGTGGCAGGCATCCTTGCCTACTGAGCCATCTTGCTGCCCTGAGGTAATTTTGCTGTGATGATGATAATTTTTTTCTTTTGCACTTTCCTATGCTACCTGGAAGAAGTTCCAGTTCTAGTTCATGAGAGGCTGGCCCAGGACCATCTTTAAGTAAGAGCTCAAGCCAACTTGAGTGTGCTGCACTCCTTTGGAAATTTCCTGACAAAATATACTCATGTGTAACTTACCTCTCATTAGCCTTAAAAAATCATTTAAAAAATATAATAAGATAAAATAAAAAGCATCACATTGAAGTTGGACAAGGAAAACCAACATAAGGAAAAGAGCCCAGGAGAAGGCACTAGAAACAGAGACCCAGTTGTTCATACGCTCAGGATTCCCATTAAAAAGCACTAAACTGAAAGCTGTAATACATATCAGAGTACATGGCACAGGTCCAGGCCCTGTGCTTGCTGCTTCAGTCTCTGTGAGTTCATATGAGCCTTGCTCATTTGATTCAGAGGCCTTCTCCTGGTGTCCTCCATCCCCTCTGGCTCTTACATTCTTTCTACCTCCTCTTCCACAGGGTTCCCCAAGTTCTGAGGGGAGGGATTTGATGGAGACAACCTACTTAGAACTGTGTATTCCAAGGTCTCTCTCTGCATAATGTTTGATTGTGGTCTCATTGTTTGTTCCCATCTGCTACAGGAGGAAGCTTCTCTGATGATGGCCAGTAAGGCACTATAGCTAGAGTTTTTCTGGTCCTGCCTGGCCCACAGTCAGGACTAATCTCTCTCACCCGCCAGTCCCACAGCTGCTCAGACTCAACCAAGTAAACACACAGAGACTTATATTACTTACAAACTGTATGGCCGTGGCAGGCTTCTTGTTATCTACTTCTTTTATCTTAAATCAACCCATTTCTATTAATCTATACTTTGCCATGTGACTCATGGCTTACCAGTACCTTACATCTCTCTTGTCATGGCGGCGGCTGGCAGTGTCTCTCTGCCTCAGCCTTCCACTCTCCAAGAAAAAGGAATATATACAGTTATATAAAGAAATACATAGTTTTAAAAAATAAAGTCTTTAAAGAGACAGTAAAGGTAATATAAAAAATAAGCCACGTAAAGATGCATATTACACAGAGAATCTGGATTGTGTTGTCTTTGGGATTTGTAACTGCAGGCAAACATTTGATCTTAAAAGCTGTTGAGTTAAACCAATATGTATATTTTAAAGGTACCTTGACTTTGGATGTAAGGATATGTTGCTTTGGAAAGGAGGCTTTGCTTTTGTTTCCACAGAAAGCAAGAGGCTATGCATTTGTTCCAGATTAAGATACATCAGGTTTGACCAGCCAAGACCCCCTGAAAGGTCTCTGATGACACCATGGCCAAGATGATCCAACATCCAGAACAGTTTCAAGGCAACTGGCTAAGACAATACACCCTCACAGACTACTCCATAATCCTAAAATTTTCTTTGTGTCCCCATAAGATACAGTGCCCCCCTCAAGCAGGAAGTAGTAAGAGAAGCTATGCCCAAATTCCCAAATATACCAAGCTGTCTTTGGAGATGGAATTGGCTCATTCCTTCTCTAAACCCAGGCATATTGCTAAAACAAAAGGTTAAAAGATTCTTGTGTCCCAAATCAGAAGAGCCCTCTGGTGTGGGACAGAGAAAAACCAATATTTTTATTTAAATCAGGTTGATTATAAATACAATCTCTTTCTAAAGAAGAAAAGGGGTTAGTTTACATATGATAGGATGAAAGGGTAGATTAATGAACCTACTTTTAAAGAGCAACACATTTAACATACAGAATATCCCACAGCAAAGGCACTGATCTATGAGTTTAGGTCTCTCCGGTCTCTGGCTCTCAGTCACCTAAGCAGTAAAGGGTATGGGTTCCATCTCGTGGAGTGGACTGTAAGCCAAATCAGACATTGGTTGGCTACTCCCAGAAGCTTTGTGCCACAATTACCTTAGTATATCTTGCAGACGGGACACCATTGTAGGTCAAAGGTTTTGTGGCTGGGTTGATGTTTATGTTCCTCTTTTGGTAGCCTGTGGAGTACCTTCCTGTACCAAAGACCATAGAAGCTGGGAGTGAAGGTTCTATGTAGGTGCTAACTCACCCTCTCCATGTTTAATGAGTTGTGTGGGTGTTGTCCTCAGCAATGGGGACTTGTCCATTTGAAGAGAGCAATTTACCTTGGCAATTGCTTGGGTTGTTTGAGGATTTCCATGGGACCTATCTACTCTATTGGATGTGACCCAGTCCTGGTATTGGAAGATTTGTTTGGTGTCAAGAGGTGGCCAGATGGGACTCTGTCAGGATCTTTCTACATAGTTCTGGCTGTCCTACTACTAACTATGTAGACCAGGTTGGCCTCAAACTCACAGAGATCTGCCAACTTCTACCTTCCAACTGCTGGGATTAAAAGCTTGCACCAAACGAGCTAAGATAGTTGTTTTTTTTCTTCCAATCAGAAAACAAGAGACAAGTTCAGTGGACACAAGTTCAATGGATTGCCTTGAATATTGCTGTTATTTAAATAAATGAGTCAAAATATTTTATTATTGGGTAGCAAAATCAGAGAATCCTAGAAGGAGTTTGACTCATTTTGAAATACTGTTTATCATTTCAGTAACTATTATATACTTTATTCATAAGGATATATTCAGTAGTTCTTTTAAATATGTTTTAAATTGAAATAAAATTACATAACTTCCTTTCTCCATTTCCTTACTTGAGCCCCTACCAAATAAACCTCTCTGCAAGCCCTTCCATGTCTCTCCCACTATCAATTTGATAACATCTTTTTCTTTATTATTTTTACATACATGTATATACATATATTATGTGTGTGAGTAAATGCATGTGTGTGTGTATTTTATGTGTGTGTTGTGTATAATTTTAGGTAAATATAAAATAATATGATTCTTTGAGACTTTATCAAACAATCTTGGCATTGTCTCTTGTCCCTCCCTCTCCTGCACTACCCTCCTCCTATCCTCACAGTTGAAGCCCCCTCCCCATGTTTCCATTTCCCACTTCATATCACCTATATCCTGATATTTTTCTCCTACCCCACCCACCCCAGGGCCTACTTCTACTTTCCTGATTTCTGTGCTAACTCCATCATTTTGTGGGCTTTTGATTGGGATGGCATTGAGTCTGTAAATGGTTACATTTCACAATATTAATTCTACTGATCCATAACATGAAGTGTCTTTTCACTTTCTAGCATCTTAATCTCTGTCTTCAGAGATCTGAGTTTTCATTGTAGATGTTTTTCATCTCCTTAGTTTCTCCAAGATATTTTAGTGTTTTGATGATTCTGTAAATAGGAGCGTGTCCATGTCTCATTCTTAGCGTGTTTGTTATTGGTAATGTGTTTTTGCTTGGGGTATAGAAAGGCTACTGATTTTTAAAAGTTGATTTTTAACCCTGTCACTTGGCTGAAATTGTTGATTGTTTCTAGTTTTCTGGTGGGATTTTTAAGGATCTCTTATGTATAACTGTATCATCTGCAAATAGTGATAATTTGACTTCTTTTCCTATTTCTATCCCTTTAATTTCTTCTCTTGCCTTCCTACTCTGGCTAGTGCTTCTAGCACAATATTGAAAAGGAGTGAGGATGGTGGGAAGCCCTTTCTTTTTTCTGATTTTAATGGGATTGCTTTGAGTTTTTCTCCATTCAGGATAATGTTGTCTGTGGGTTTGTCATATGTAGCCTGTATTATGTTGAGGTATGTTCCCTCCAGAACTACTTTCTCTAGGACTTTTATCATGAAGGCATGTTGGATTTTGTCAAAATTTCTTCTGCATCTATTGAGATGATCATGTGATTTTTGTCTTTAAGCTTATATGATTTATTATACTTATGTATATATCCTGCATTTCCAGGAAAAGCCAACTTGATCATGGTAGATGATCTTCCTGGTGTGTTCTTGTATTCAGTTTAACTAGTATTTTATTAGAGATTTTTGCATCTATGTTCATCAGGAATATCAGCTTGTAGTTTAGGTTTTTTTTGTGTGTTGTTTTATCTTTACTTGGTTTGGGTATTAGAATACTGGCTTCATACAACTTTAGATCATGGAAAATTTTCCTTTCTCCTTCTACTATGGCAGATAATTTTCCTGGGTACAGTAGTCTAGGTTGGGAGTCATGGTCTTTTAGAGTTTCCATTGAGAAATCAGGTGTTATTCTGAAGGGTTTTCCTTTATATATGACTTGTGTTTGTTCTCTTGCAGCTCTCAATATTTTTTCTTTGTTCTGTATATTTAGTATTCTGACTATGAAAAGCCATATAGGGTGTTTGTCTTTTGGTGTTGTTTGATTGGGATTCCGTGTGCTTCTTGTACCTGGATGGCTATGTCTTTCCCTAGTTTAGGGAAGTTTTCTTCTATGATTTTGCTAAAGATTTGGTCTATGCCATTGATCTGGGATTCTTCCCCATCTTTTATGCCCATAATTAAAAGATTTGGTCTTTTGGTGGTGTTCTATATTTCCTATATATTTCTTCCCTGTACTTTAAGTTTTTTCTTTTCCTTTTTCTTATTTTGTCTCGATTCTCTTCTTTATGTTTGAATCCTGATATTCTGTCTTCTGCTTGATTCATTCCACTTTTAAGACTGTCCTTGGTTTTCTAGTTGGGTTACTGGGTTTTTCAATTCCATCTTCATTTCAGCTTGAGTCCTCTTCAACATTTCTCTCTTTTCAATTCAGTTTCCTGAATTATCACTATTTTGCATATTTGTATTTTTTACTTGGACATCACTCAAGTGCTTATAGTTACCCTCTTGGTGCTCAATAAATGTTTATGTCTTCTTTAAATTCCTTGAATTCTTTGATAAAGCTTATGATGCTTCTTTCAAATTCTGTTTCCTGGGTTTAAGAGAAAACATCTGTAGGACTAGTTGTTTTGATGGGAGACATGCTGTTTTGACTATTCATGTTTCTTTTATTTCTGCAATTTAACCTGGGCATGTGGACTTCTTTCTGTGGTTGTATCTGATGTGAAAATCTGGCCTTACTTAGATTGGACCAGTGCAGGAGATGCATAACCTCAGCCAGGCCAGGTAAAACTTGTGGGTGGACTGTTTAACTGTACCAGGGAAAGATGCCTTGGAAATCATGGGTCTTTGGCTAGACCAGGAAAAGGGGGTACACAAATGGAGGGGGTTCATGGCCACAGTTCTCACACTATGCTTGTGTGTTTCAAGACGGCAGCAGGTTGGGGGAAGGGCAGAGATAGAAATCTGGCTTGCCCAGAATAGATGGCTCACACACTAAGAGAACTCATAGATTGTGGGTCTGGAATTAGGCTTGTGTCATTAATTCTTGTGGAGAAAAAGAGCTGGAAAGTAATGGATTAAAATGGAGGCTATGAAGTAGAGGACTTGAAGACTGACAGTTTTTAATTAATTCTTACAAGTGCGAATAAAACTAGTATTAAAATCATCTGAAAGGATGCTCAGACAGTAGATATATATTGATTTGTGTTTAGAGATGTATATTTAAAAATTAAGTATTTGTAAATATATAAATGAAAGCATGTTTTCATTGTTATTATAGTAATTCATTTTACTGTAATAATGTAGGAAAGAATAAATTAAATTTATTTTAGCCATGAGAACATTTTTCAGTGTTTTTGGTTCCATAAGACTTCAAAACATTTTAGTGTAACTTCTTAAATAAAGATTAAAGCTTGTTTTTTGCAATTAGAACTTAATGTTGAGAGCCTGAACATTTCATTTATCAATAAGCCTGCGATGAACTGATAGCTAAGTTCTTAGAAATGCTGGAATAAACGATCTTTCTTTCTACTCTTCTCACCTCTGCTCTCCTCTAAAATAAATCATTTCCAAACTGTCAGCAAGGATGAGAAATTTCTAGCTAAAGACCTTTTTTTCCTCCTCTAAGGCCTTGAAAAAAGGGGCTTAGAGTGAAAAGTGTCATAACTACAATAGTAAGTGCATTCTAGCAAGAATAAATAAAATTGCAAAGCCTGACAGTGAAGAATACGGAGAGGAATTCAAGTGACTAAACCTCAAATAAAGGATTATCCTTGTTTGTGAGAAATCTATTCCAGGAAGAAATCAATGCAGCAGCCTCTGCATACAGAAGCAGCCGTGCAGACTTGGGTGTTATAGGGAAACTGCAGTTGAGACTCACAGTCCTTCAGGGCAGGTCTTTGGACCAGTAGCAGACACCTACCTTGGCCTCTTTCTGTACACTTATTGGGCACTGAACACATTATTTAGAGAGCAGCTGTCCTAAATCAATGGCACTCATGCTGTCATTAAAAGAAATTTGGTACTATATTTTTATAGCTCTATTAACTTTTATAATTTGAATTTCTACTTGGTGAAAGGGGAATGTAAAGAAAACTGAGGACTATGAATAAATTGTTAAGTGGTTTTAATTACATAAAAATACCATGCCCAGTAGTGGAAGAAACAGAAATAAAGTGAAATTTAACATCCTTGTCCATTTTAGAGTCATAGCTAAGAGATTTTTCTGAAGCCTTAAGATGGTTTGATGTCACCAACTGTGGTTATCTGTAGAACATTCAAACTTGGATCAAAGTGTCAACATGTGAACAAGGTATGTGCACTTATCAAGCAAGTTGCTACTGTTAGGTCACATGTTGTTAGATAAAAAAATGTACTCATTAATAAAACCAAAGTTTTTGAAACAAAGTTAATGAAATTCACTCATTCACATGTCAAACATTTATTAAGTACCTCCAATGTACCTGACTATGTAAGTGGCAGAGAATAGAAACTCAAACACAAAGGTCTTTGCTCTTTTGAAACTGTTCCTCTAATTAAATATGTTCTTCTTTTTAACATTTTATTAATTTAGTTAATATTTAATCATTTTCTTAAAAATGGGATTTATTCTAATTCAAAAGTTATGTGTATGTATATATGTCTGCATGTGGGTTTGTGCATGTGAGTGCAGTTGTCCCCAGTATCCAGAAGAGGGCAACATATCTCCTGGAGTTGGAGTTAACAGACAGTTGTGAGCCACCTAATAGGTCCTCTGCAAAAATAGCAACCATTATTAATCACTCAGCCATCCATCTCTCCAGCTCCTCTCCAGTTTTTGAACATGATCTCTTTTTTTTTTTTTTTTTTTGGTTTTTTCGAGACAGGGTTTCTCTGTGTAGCTTTGCGCCTTTCCTGGAACTCACTTGGTAGACCAGGCTGGCCTCGAACTCACAGAGATCCACCTGGCTCTGCCTCCCGAGTGCTGGGATTAAAGGCGTGCGCCGCCGCCGCCGCCGCCGCCGCCGCCGCCGCCCCGCCGCCGCCGCCGCCGCCGCCGCCGCCGCCCGCCGCCACCACCCGGCCTAAACATGATCTCTTTATATATGCTTTAGATATCTCTCTACCTCTATTTTGTAATACAAAAGCAAAACAATGAAACCATGCTTCTACTTTGGGAGCTGAAAAAAAAAAAAAAAAAAAAAAAAAAAACAAAAAAAAATAACCCAGAAAATTCTGATTTGCTCAGAAAGAAAGGTTATGTATTTTCCTTCTGTGTTAAGGATTGTGCATTCTAAGAGAGTAGCTATTTGACTTGTTAATTTTCCTAGTTAGGGTTACTATTGCTACAATGAGACACCATGACCGAAAACAAGTTGGAGAGGGAAGGGTTTTTTTGGCTTATGTCATCATGGTCATCACTGAAGGAAGTCAGGGCAGGAACTCATAAACAGGGCAGGAATCTGGAGGCAGGAGCTGATGCAGAGGCCATGGATGGGTGTCACTTACTGCCTTGCCCCACATGGTTTGCTCAGCATGCTTTCTTATAGAACCCAGGACCAACAGCCCAGGGATAATACCACTCACAATGGGCTGGGCCTTCCACTACCAATCACTAATTAAGAAAATGCCCTACATCTGTATCTTGGGGAGGCATTTTCTCAATTGAGGTTCCCCCTTTCAGATACTATATACTATTAACTATGCACATAAAAATACTTATGTCATAGTTACTGTTATATTGCTGTGAAGAGACACCATGACCAAGGCAACTCTTACAGTTTCAGAAGATTAACCCATTATGATCATCACAGGTAGCATGGCAGTAGACACAGCACTAGAGAAGTAATTGAGAGCTGCATCCTGATCTGCAGGCAGCCTGGGCCTGGAATGGGCTTTTAGAAATCTCAAAGCCCACTCCCCAGTGACACATTTCCTCCAACAAGAACACATCTAATCTAAAAAGGTCATATCTCCTATCCTTCTAATCCTTTCAAATAGTGCCACTCCCTGGTCACTAAGCATTCAAATATATGAGCCTATGGGGGCCATTATCATTCAAACCATCACAACCTACAATACACATACATCTGTGTATATATGTACATATACAATTTAAATGAAATTTCCTGTCTTGTCTGACAATGCTCCCTCCTAGAGCCACAGACTATCCAACAACAACAACAACAACAACAACAAAAAAAAAAAAACCATCACAGGTGTTAGAAGCTCTCTTCTAACTTGTTGGTTAGGGTGTCCAAGAGACTCCCAAAATTTTATAGGTTATTGCTATTGCTCTTGGTTGCCCCTCAGAGGTGGGAGGTAAGTCCTTGTTGCTAAATGTATCATAGACATCAGAAACAGAACCCAGAGGATCTGACCTGACAGTCACCTCCCTGAAGACTATCTTTCGTGGTATCAGAAGGTTCTATGCAACCTTCCAAAGGAGGGAAAAAACCAATAGTCCTACACAGCTATGACAACTATAAACCGCAATAACCAGCATGTCATAATAACTATAAGGGCATAGTAGTTGTACTCATACTTTGGTAGTAACAAACAGATCTCTAATTGGGCTGAAGGCCTAGTGAACAAGAGAGAAAGCATACCTGGTGTGGTGGTATTGTGTTCCCCAAAATATTGTGCACCCTAATAAACTTATCTGGGGTCAGAGAACAGAACACCCACTAGATATAGAGGCCAGAAAATAGTGGCACACACGCCTTTAATGCTAGCATTTCAGAGGCAGAGATCTGCCTGGATCTCTGTGAGTTCAAGGCCACACTGGAAACAGATAGGCATGGTGATTCATGCCTTTAATCCCAGGAAGTGATGGCAGAAAGCAGAAAGTGATGGCATCTAAGGCATGAGAATGAGGAACTAAATGATGGTTAAGCTTTTAGGCTTTTGAGCAACAGTTCAGCTGAGATTCATTCTGGATGAGGACTCAGAGGCATCCAGTCTGAGGAAACAGGATCAGCTGAGGAATTGGCGAGGTGAGGTAGCTGTGGCTTGTTCTGCTTCTCCGGTCTTCCACCGTTCACCCCAATACCTGGCTCCAGGTTTGTTTTTATTAATAAGACTTTTTAAGATTCATGCTACAACCTGGTATTGGAAACCTAGACAACTACTCAGGATTAGTAAAGCCAGAGATTTGGAGGAAAATCTACCATCACCAATTTACTAAACCTGCATAATCTCTAATTACATTCTAAATATTTGTCCTTATACCCATAGATAAGTGTAGTTCTCATCCCTCATCAAGGAAACTTCTCTTTGTAACAGAGACCATTACAGAAAACCACAACTGATCACAATAATCAAAATGCAAAGTTACGGGGGTACAGACCCAATTGATACATCCCAACTCTTGCACCTAAGGCCCAGGGATCATTGTGGAAAAGGGGAAGAAAAGACTGTAAGAATCAGAGAATCAGGGAATTTGCTGTGAGATTTTGTTTCCTAGAAATGTCAGAAGCTGTACCCACGAAGTCTCACCAATATGGCTGCCTACCTAAACAGGACCTGAAAAAGGAGGATAACAATAGATGTGCTAACAAGAAAGGGGGGAAGCTTATGAGGCCTCATCCCTAGACAAAGAACACAGGAAATAAAGAATGCTGAAAGTGGGAAGAGTACATCAGTTGGTTATCCAATAGCAAGTGGTCATCCTTTAGGACATATACAAGTAACATATGGACTGAGCAGGTTGTATTTATATATTTAGGAATACACACATGTGCATGCACACACATATGTTAAATTAAGTTAAAATTTAGTTTTAATTAAACAACTAAAAAAGGAGGCCATAAATTTGGAGGACAACAAGGTGGGGTGCATGGCAGGGTTTGGAGTAAAGAAAGGGATGTAATTTTATTATCACCCGAAAAATATTTAGTAAAGAACGTCTTCTTTAAAGGATAGATGTCACAATTCTTTCCAAGAGAACTATAAGTATTCTTTTTGAAAAAACAAGACAGAAGTCTATTAAAATGTGCTGAAGCCATTAATTTTCTGGTACAAGATGATCAGTCTTACATGATACTTGATATACACATGTACACACACACACACACACACACACACACACACACACAGGTTGTCTCAGAGACTAATTCACTCCATAAAAATTTTATGAGTAACACTAATCTGCCAGCTATTTCTCTTGTGGCTAGAGTTCTTGCCCACAGAACTAACATTCAAGGGGAATTATAGAGTAATAGAAAGTGCAGATGTCAAAATCATAAGAATTCTGTTCTATAAAACCTGTCTATAGGCATTAAAGCATATTGGTGGAGACACACATTATGTCATATATGTACTTTGAACAGATGCCTGCTGTGTGCCTACTAAGTGCAAGGCACTTTTAGGAGTTAGACTTGCTCTTAATGTTCAGATTCAAGAGATCCTGAATGGACATTAGAAATTTATTTTTTATGAGCCCTTGAGTGAGTTCAGCCAGACACACTTTCTCTTTTTATTATTTGAACATTTCATATGATGTATTTTGAACAACTCCACTTCCCCCATTCCCTTCAGACTTCTACCCTTCCCCCCAACACTTTTTTTTCAATGTGATCCTTTTTAAACATAGTCCACTTAATACTACCACTATGTACATGGGTATAGGGCCATGTACTGAAGCATGGGTATCCTATCAGGGATCACACACCTGAAGAAAACTAACTTCTCCTTCCCCAACAGCCATCAATTATCAATAGCTCCCCACAGAAGGAGACATTGTGAGGCTTCCCCATCTATGCTAGAATCTGAGCTGGTTTGGTTTTAAGTATATCTTGTATATACTTATATATATAAAGTCATAGCTGTTTTGAATTCATGTGCATAGTGGCTATGTTGTGTCCTGAAACACTGTTTTGCAGCAGTCAGTCACTACCTATGGTTCTTGCAATCTTTCTGACCCATCTTTTGTGATAATCCTTGAGCCTTGGCAGTGGGATGTTGGTATGATAGGTATATAGGTGTGAGTATACAGGAAGTTGCTATCTCTGTTGGACTGAGGATTTCCTAGCAGTAAGAATGTGGCTGGCTTCTTTCTGTTTCTCTGACCTTTCAGCTTTCACACCAATATCTGGCTTTAGGTTTTTCATTAGTAAGACATTTTAAGATTCATGTTATAGTTGGTAACTCCCATAACATTCATGCCACTATTGCATCAGAGATGCATATCAGGGATCACACACCTGAAGAAAACTAACTTCTCCTTTTCATTAGTAAGACATTTTAAGATTCATGTTATAGTTGGTAACTCCCATAACATTCATGCCACTATTGCATCAGAGATCCTATCAGGGATCACACACCTGAAGAAAACTAACTTCAATAACTACAAACTAACTACAAGTTATTATTGTAACTTACAGGGTTTAAAGTTAGATAAGACTATGGGTTGCTTTTCTATCCTCGTGGCATTCATAGCGCTTCCCAGCACTATAAAATATAGCTAGTAGGGCTGAAGCCTGTAGGTTGTTACTAGTTTAATTTCTTTTGAAACTGGGTTTGATAGGAACCATGTGGCACAAAATTCACAGTGAGAAGCAATAACAAGCACAATGTGATGATGTTTTCCATACTGCATTGCTGATTGTTGGAAAACTATTGTGATTTTAACCAAGCAACTGATGATAGAGATGGTGCATCAGAGGGAATATTGAAGAGTCTCTCCTACTTTTTTTCTTTTATAAAGTTTAATTAATTAATTTTTCCTATGGTTTTCTTTTTATTTAAAATGTTTAATTCATTTTACATACCAATCACAGTTCCCCCTCTCATCCCTCCTCCTGCTCCCCTCCTCCCTTGACCTACCTCCCTCCCATCCACTCCTCCAAAGGGTAAGGCCTCCCATGGGGAGTCAACAAAGTCTGGTACATTCAGTTGAGGCAGGACCAAGCCCCTCCCCACTGCATCAAGGATGAGCAACATGTATGAACATAGGTAATGATGCAGAATGCCAGCTCATGCAACAGGGATAGATCCTGATCACACTGCCAGGGGCCCCTTAAACAGACCTAGCTCTACAAATGTCTCCTGTATGCAGAGGGTCTAGTCTGGCCCCATGCAGGTTCCAGAGCTGTTGGTCTAAAGTTCATGAGTTCCTATGAGCTTGGTTCAGTTGTCTCTGTAGCTTTCCCAATCATGATCTTGATCTACCTTGCTCATAAAATCCCTCTTCCCCTGGCTTCTAGAGCTTGGCCTGGTGCTTGGTTGTAGATCTCTGCATCTGCTTCCATCAGTTACTGGATGCACCCTCTCCACTATTGCTAGTAGTGTAATCTGGGGTCGTCTTTGTAGTTTCCTGGAAATTTCCCTAGCACCAGGTTTCTCCCTAACCCTATAATGGATCCTTCTATCAAGATATCTCTTTGATTGCTCTCCCACTCTATTCATCTCCCAGCTCAACCATCCTGTTCCTTCATGTTTTCTTCCCTCATCCCATCCCCTCTATTGTTCCTCCCATCCACAGTTTACTCATGGAGGTCTTCTCTGTTTCCCCTTCCCAAGGTGATCCATGTATCCCTGTTGGGGTCCTCCTTATTTCCTAGTTTCTCTAGAGCTGTGGGATATATCCTGATAATTTTTTGTTTTACATCTAGTATCCACTTATGAGTGAGTATGTATCATGTTTGTCTTACTGAGTCTGGGTTACCTCACTCAGGATGATATTTTCTAGTTCCATCCATTTGCCTGAAAATTTCATGATGTCATTGGTTTTTTTCATTGCTGAGTAATATTCCATTGTGTATATGTACTATATTTTCTTTATTCATTCTTTGGTTGAGGGGTATTTAGGTTGTTTCCAGGTTCTGACTATTATGAATAATGTTGCTATGAACACAGTTGAGCAAGTGTCCTTGTGGTATGATTGAGCATTCCTTGGGTATATGCCCAAGAGTAATATAGCTGGGTCTTGAGGTAGATTGATTCACAATTTTCTGAGAAGTCACTATACTGATTTCCAAAGTGGCTGTATAAGTTTGTACACACACCAACAGTGTAGGAGTGTTTCCCTTGCTCCACATCCTTTCCAACATAAGCTGTTTTCAGTGTTTTTGAGCTTAGCCATTCTGACAGGTGTAAGATAGTATCTCAGAGTCATTTTGATTTGCATTACCCTGATGACTAAGGATGTTGAGCAATTCCTTAAATGTCTTTTGGCCATTTGAAATTCTTTTGTTGAGACTTCTCTGTTTAGATTTGAAGCCCATTTTTAATTGGGTTGTTTTGTAGTTTGCTGTCTAGTTTCATGAGTTCTTTATATATTTTGGAGATCAGCCCTCTGTCAGATGTGGAGTTGGTGAAGATCTTTTCTCATTCTGCAGGCTGTTGTTTTGTGTTATTTACTGTGTCCTTTGCCTTACAGAAGCTTCTCAGTTTCAGGAGGTCACATTTATTAATTGTCGCTCTCAGTGTCTGTGCTACTGGTGTTATATTTAGGAAGTAATCTCCTGTGCCAATGCATTCTAGCTTACTTCCTACTTTCTATTCTATTAGGTTCAATGTAGCTGGATTTATATTGAGGTCTTTGATCCACTTGGATTTGAGTTTTGTGCATTGCAATATATATGGATCTATTTGCAATCTTCTACATGCTGACATCCAGCTATGCCAGCACCATTTGTTGAAGATGCTTTCTTTTTTCTATTGTACACTTTTGGCTTCTTTGTCAAAAACCATGTGTTCATATGTGTGTGGATTAATGTCAGGATCTTCAATTCGATTCCATTGGTCCACATGTTGGTTTTTATGCCAACACCAAGCTGTTTTTATTGCTAGAAGTCTATAATAGAGCTTGAAGTCAGGGATGGTGATACCTCCAGAAGTTGCTTATTGTAAATGATTGTTTTAACTATCCTAGATTTTATATTTTTCCATATGAAGTAGAGTATTGTTCTTTCCAGGTCTGTGAAAAATTGTGTTGGGATTTTGATGGGGATTGCACTGAATCTGTAGATGGCTTTTGGTAAGATTGCAATTTTTATTATATTAATCCTACATATCTATTAGCATGGGAGATATTTCCATTTTCTGATTTCTTCTTCAATTTCTTTTTTTTCAAGGACTTAAAGTTCTTGTCATACAGGTCTTTCACTTGTTTGGTTAGAGTTACTACAAGGTATTTTACATTATTTGTGGCTATTGTAAAGGGTGCTGTTTCTATGATTTCATTCTTGGCCCATTTATCATTTGTATGTAGTATATAGCTACTGATTTTTTCTGAGTTTTACTTGTATCCTGCCACATTACTAAAGGTGTTTATCAGTTCCCTGGTAGACTTTTTTTGTGTCACTTATGTATACTATCATATCATCTGTAAATAGGGCAAGTTTGACTTCTTCCTTTCTAATTCATATCCCCTTGATCTTCTTTTGTTGTCTTATTTCTCTAGCTAGAACTTCAAGTACTATGTTGAATAGATATGGGGAGAGTGGACAACCTTGTCTTGTTTCTGATTTTAGTGGGATTGCTTTAAGTTTCTCTCCATTTAATTTGACGTTGGCTGGGCTGCCTGGAGAGATATCTCAGTGGTTAAGTGCACTGACCTCTCTTCCAGAGGACCTGGGTTCAATTCCCAGTACCCACATGGTGGCTCACAACCACCTGTAATGCGATCTGGTGCCCTCTTCTGGCCTGCAAGGACACATGTGGGCAGAACACTGTATACATAATAAATAAATAAATGTTTAAGAAAAAATTTGGGAGAGACACTGCAGCCACCACCAGGACAAGCAGCATGTACAGACTCTAGTAAGCCACCAGCCATGTGGCAAGATACAGATTTATAAAAATGGGTTAATTTAAGATAAAAGAACAGTTAGCAAGAAGCCTGCCACGGCCATACAGTTTATAAGTGATATAAGCGTCTGAGTGATTATACATGGATTGTGGGACTACGGGGCTTGGGGAACCTGGAGAGAAGCCCTCCAGCAACAAATGGCGCCCAACGGCTCGAGTTTCCACCTTAAACCTGAGAATATTTAATAACCAATTCTAAACAGAGCCAAAAACAGGTTCCTGCTTCTTGTCTCATACGGGCAGCTAGACGCCGCAAAATGCAGGTTTGAACACTGGCGGGTACCTGGCGTGTGTGTTTGACCAGCAGTATGGCGGAAATGAGGCGTCTGCCAGCGGCACATTAAGCTGTGTGGTAGATTTAGTCTTTACTAGTATTTTTTTTTTTTTAAAAGAGGTTTCTGGGCTACACGCTGCTTTGATAAAAGCTTAGACCCACTATTTCTGAGACTTGATGACTCCCAGAGCTGGCAGAAAACGTACCACTGCCATGTTGGGAAGCTGAAGTGGGTGGAGCCAACAGCCACACCGCCGTTTCAGTCTTAGAATGGTGCAGTTTAAAGCAATAGGCTCAAGGTAATATAAAAAATAAGCCACGTAAAGACAGCTACCACACAGAGAATCTGGATTATGTTCTCTTTGATATTTGTAACTGAAGAAAAACATTTGATTACAAAAGCTGTTGAGTTATGCCAAAATGTATATTTTAAAGGTACCTTAACTTCAAAATTTGGATTTAAGGATATGTTGCTTTGGAAAAGAGGTTCTGCTTTTGTTTCCACAGAAAGTCAGAGGCTGTAGATCTGTTCCAGATTAAGATACATCAGATTTCACGAGCCAAGACCCCCTGAAAGGTCAAGGCAACTGGTTCACACAATACAGCCTCATAGACTACCCCATAGGCCTAAAATTTTCTTTGCATCCCCATAAGATACAGCGCCCCCCTCCAGCAGGAAGTAGTAAGAGATGCTACGCCCAAATTCCCAAATATACCAACCTGGCTTTAGAGGTGGAATTGGCTCACTCCCCCTCTAAACCCAGACATATTGCTTTAAAAAAAATGGTTAAGAGATTCTTGTGTCCCAAATCAGAAGAGCCCTCTGGTGTGGGACAGAGAAAAACCAATATTTTTATTTAAAACAGGTTGATTATAAATGTGATCTCTTTCTAAAAAAAAAAAAGGATATGATATAGATATATAGGAGGATATGGAGATGATAAGATAAAAGGGTAGATTAATGAACCTACTTGTTAAAGAACAACTTGTTTAAAATGTTTTACATTGGTATAAATTTTAGTTTATTGATACAAACTTGAAGTTAATTTTGTTATACTATATACATATATACACACACACACATATATATATACATATATATATATTTCTATTCTTGTTTGAGGTATTATGTTTATGTAACTCATTTAAAATTGTAATGGATAATTAAAAAATAGATTAACATTAGTTATCTATGATAATAATATCTGTAGCCATGCTAGTTAAGTCTTCTAGGTATACATAGATATATTTCAGATAGATAGGTAATCTTCAAACACTTCATAGACCTAGAGAATATGGCATTTAAATAACTTAAAATTCTGTTGACGTGAGACACAATTGCTCCTGGCTGCACCAATTGATCCCGAGAGAATGTTGGGCTTCTAAGACATTTCCATTTGGAAGTTTGTCTTTTTGGCACAAAATGGCCTACTGGGCAAAGAACTGCCCTTGCCTTGATGGCTGACAGTACAAATATAATGCTGTCCTTTCTGGACAAGCGGGACACAAGGAAAGTGACCACTGTACTCTGCCAAGACAGGGTAAGATGGTCTCTCAGAATTCCTGCTTCTAAAAATGATCTGTCAGATACTCTAGGCCTGTAGCCAATTTAAATGCACCAACAATGCTGAGAAACATTAGGTGACTGTCCAGGCTGCCAGCTGTCTTGGTCTACTTTTGCAAGATTCCCGAAAGTTGCTTGCATCCATCTACCATTTCTCAGGTACCATTATGTTCCTTCTCAGGTCTTTGATGTGGTTGAAAACTAGATAGTTGTAATTTCCTCAGTTATGATAAAAGATAAGTTAGATATAAAACCTTAAATTCACAAATATAAGATAGATAGGACATCTTTAATATTATAACTGTAATTCTTGCTCGATAATTGTTTTGTTATATGTAATTTTACCATGTTAAAGTTAAAACCTTACTTTTTAAAAAAAGAAGAAAAGGGGAAATGCTGTGGATATTGTTCTATATAAATAAAACACTGGTGGCCAGTGACCAGGCAGGAAGTAGGTGGCCAGGCAGGAAGTAGGTGGCCAGGCAGGAAGTAGGTGGTATAAGGAGAGAGGAGAATTCTGGGAAGCGGAAGGCTGAGGAGGAAGACACTGCAGCCACTGCCAGGATAAGCAGCATGTAAAGACTCTGGTAAGCCACCAGCCACGTGGCAAGATATAGATTTATAAAAATGGGTTAATTTAAGATAAAAGAACAGTTAGCAAGAAGCCTGCCACGGCCATACAGTTTATAAGTGAAAAAAAAAAAAAAAGAAAAAAGAAAAAATTTGACATTGGCTGTTGGGTTGCCTTTTTATGTTTAGGTATGTTCCTTGTATTCCTGGTCTCTCCAAGACCTTTATCATGAAGGCGTGTTGGATTTTGTCAAAGGCTTTTTCAGCATCTAATGAGATGATCATGTGGTTTTTTTTCTTTCTGTATTTTTTTTTTTTTTTTTTTTGGTTTTTCGAGACAGGGTTTCTCTGTGTAGCTTTGCGCCTTTCCTGGAACTCACTTTGGAGACCAGGCTGGCCTCGAACTCACAGAGATCCGCCTGCCTCTGCCTCCCGAGTGCTGGGATTAAAGGCGTGCGCCACCACCACCCGGCCCTCTTTCTGTATTTTTGTATGGTAGATTACATTGACAGATTTTCATATGTTGAATCATCCTTCCATCTCTGGGATGAAGCCTACTTGATCATGGTGGATGATTTTTTGATGTGTTCTTGGATTAGGTTTGCCAGTATTTTATTGAGTATTTTTGCATCAATGTTCATGAGGGAGATTGGTCTGTAATTCTCTTTCTTTGTTGCATCTTTGTGTGGTGTAGGTATCAGGGTAAATGTAGCCTCATAGAAATAGTTTGGCAATGTTCCTTCTATTTGTAGAAGGAACAATTTGAGGAGTATTAGTATTGGCTTTTTTTTTGAAGAATTTGGTAGAATTCTACACTGAAACCACCTGGCCCTGGGTTTTTTTTGGTTGGGAGATTTTTAATGACTGCTTCTATTCCCAGAGGAGTTATAGGTCTATTTAAATTGTTTTTAATTTGAATATGTGGTACCTATCCAGAAAGTTCCATAGGGTGCTGAGAAGAAAGTCCATTTCTTTTCGACTTTCCAATTTTGTAGAATACAGGTTTTTAAAATATGACCTGATGATTCTCTCGATTTCCTCATTGTCAGTTGTTATATCTCTTTTTTTTTTTGTTTCTGATTTTATTAATTTGGGTATTCTCTCTCTGTCTTTTGGTTAGTTTGGATAAGGGTTTGTCTACCTTGTTGATTTTCTCAAAGAACCAACTCTTTGTTTCATTGATTCTTTGTACTGTTCTCTTTGTTCTATTTAATGATTTCAGCCCTCAATTTGATTATTTCCTGGCATTTACTCCTCCTGGGTGAGTTTGCTTCTTTTTGTTCTAGAGCTTTCAGGTGTGCTGTTAAGTTACTACTGTGAGATTTCTCCAACTTCTTTAGTAGGCATTTAGAGCTATGATCTTTCCTCTTAGTACTGCTTTCATAGTATCCCATAAGTTTGAGTATGTTGTACATTCATTTTCATTGAATTCTATGAAGTCTATAATTTCTTTATTTCTTCCTTGACCCATTGGTGATTCAGTTGAGCATTATTCAGTTTCCATGAGTTTGTAGGCTTTCTGAAATTTGTGTTGTTGAATCTAACTTTAAGTCATGGTGGTCTGATAGAACACAGGTTATTCCATTTTTTTTTTCATCTGTTGAGATTTACTTTGTGACCAAGTATGTGGTTGATTTTAGAGAAAGTTCCATGGGGTGCTGAGAAGAAGGTATATTCCTTTGTGTTAGGGTGGAATGTTCTGTAGATATCTATTAAATCCAATTGAGTCACAATGTCTGTTTGTTCTTTTATTTCTCTGTTAAGTTTCTGTCTGGCAAACTTGTCCATTAGTGAGATTGAGATGTTGAAGTCTCCCACTATTAGTGTGTGGGTTTTAATATTTGATTTAAGCTTTAGTAATGTTTCTTTTACATATGTGGGTGCCCTTGTATTTGGGGCATAAATGTTCAGAATTGATACTTAATCTTGATGGATTTTTCCTGTGATGAGTATGTAAATCTTTCTCGATCTCTTTTGATTAATTTTAGTTTGAAGTCTATTTTGTTAGATATTAGGATAGCTACACCAGCTTGCTTCTTAAGTCCATTTGATTGGAAAGTCTTTTCCTAGATCTTTACTCTGAGGTAGTATCTGTCTTTGAAGTTGAGGTGTATTTCTTGTATGCAGCAGGATTGATCCTGTTGTCATATCCATTCTGTTAGCCTGTGTCTTTTTATAGGCAAGTTGAGTCCATTGATATTAATGGATATTAATGACCAGTGATTGTTAATTCCTGTTATTTTTTGGTGGTAGTGCTGTGAGTTTCCCTTCTTTGGATTTGTTGGTGTGGGATTATCTATCGCTGTGGGGAGTTTACCCACCAACCCCACAGTTCCCCACAGTTTTCTTGAGTGTGAGCAGCAGGAAATATTAGATAGAAGGATTTATTGCGGAGAATCTTGCGGAGATAAACAGAAAATAAAGGATAGCCTCGAGAGGGACTGGAACCTATTCCAACCGGCCCTGACTGTCTCTGCCCCAGGGTTTTTATAGAGACACCAAGGGGTGGAGCAAAAGACCTCCTCCCCCAGCACAGCCAAGTGCAGACCATCTCAGACACCTGCACTCAGGCCTGTGGTCCTGATCATCCTCTATGTGGACCTGCTGGGTAAAGCCACAAGGAACCCGAGAACGGGCTCCCACATATTTGCCTGTGTTTTCATCGGTGCATCCTTCCTTAGGTTGGATTTTTCCTTCCTTAGGTTGGATTTTTCCTTCTAGTGCTTTCTGTGGGGCTGGATTTGTGGATAGGTATTGTTTAAATCTGGTTTTATTAGGAATATCTTGTTTACTCCATCTATGGTGATTGAGAGTTTTGCTGTGTATAGTAGTCTGGGCTGACATCCATGGTCTCTTAGTGTCTGCATAACATCTGTCCAGGAGCTTCTGGCTTTCATTGTCTCCATTGAGAAGTCGGGTGCATTTAAATGTTACTTGGCTTTTTCCTTTGCAGCTCTTAATATTTTTTCTTTATTCTGTATGTTTAGTGGTTTAATTATTATTTGGTGAGGGGACTTTTTTTGGGGGGGGTCTAGTCTATTTGTTGTTCTGTAAGCTTCTTGTATCTTCACTCTTTTTGGAGAAATGACACCCCACACAATTAATATTTATTTCTTGTAATACTCCTAGTGTGGTTTTAGAGGGTTTGGACATAATGGAGAACATCCTTAAGTTCTGTTTTGAAAGGATGTCATACAAGTTACTCAGGTTGGTCCTACTAGCTTGATTGCATATAAGACTCCATTTAGTAGATATTGATTCTCAATTTTTATTTTCTTTAATTTGAAAGACAGATAACTATTGGAATCTTTGTGAAGTTCTACCAGACTGCCCTAGATAAAATTCCTGACACACTTTTTTTTTCTAGATGCAAAATAAAGGGTTTAGTTGAGACACAAGTCTGATCAGCGTTTTTTGTTTATCAGAGCCTCATAGATTTTATTGCCTATGGCTCTCTTCATAGAAGTTCTAAATTGTTTTGTGTACAACATTGTTACAAAAATTCCATGCACAATTTTTAAATTACAGTGTTTTTTTTAATCTCTGAGGGGATGGAGTTGGAGGAGAAGAAAGGTAATTTGGTTCTTGATCACAGCTGTTTTCAAAATGGGCAATTTTAAGCATTGGACTGCCAATGATGAATGACTTCAGTTAATATTACATTCTTCATTAGAGTTGACAATATCTGTTTATGGAACAGGGTATAAAAATCTAGAGAGAAATAATCAGAATAAAGAATCAAATATTTATTTGGGATATACCTACTGTTCTAATCTTTATTGCTTTATTCATTAATAAGATTAATAAAAATATAAACTTCCAGAAGGTAAAATTGATATTAGTAAAAATTATTAAAAGGTTGGAAAACTGATAAGATGGTAAATAAATGCTGATGAGTTAGTAAATAAAGATAACATATAATAAAAATAACTAGCTTTTGAAACCATGAGAAACAGCAAGATTTTATCCAAGCAGTGAGAGATACATTGGAGTTCTCTGTGAACCTGGCAATGTTCCTTAAATGCAGATGATATGTAACATATCTCTAAAATTCTCCAGAATCTCAATTTTCCCTCAGGGGATCAGAATGAGCATTAACAACCATGATAAAATTAGGCCAGAAAAACATATGTAGCATTTTAGTTGTTTTTCCCCAGAGCACCAAGCATGAAGAGCCAAGGCTCAGGCCAGCTGTATCATTATACTCCTTTTAAAAATAAGTTACTTGCATAATTGAATTTGAAATTTCATTGTTTTATTCCAGACCATAATGCTTTAATAAATAATGAATATGTGAATGGGATGATTTCTTAGTAGCATTAATAATGAACTATCAACCTAAGAGGACACATTAATGAAAGCTTGCCCTACTAAGAAATTACACAATTTTTGTTGAACTTAAACCTTGTGTTTTTGTTTTTGTCATTTTGCTTAATACATTAAATCCAATAATTTTTTATCATGTTTTTAAATTATTTCCTCAACTATGCAACAAGAGCTATACTTACAATCTAAGTCAGTGTTACTTGAAACTTGTGGGATGGGGTTCTATGTCTTCAGTGGGAGAACTTTCTATTTGACATTGATAAGACTGGGAGAGTTTGTAGAGCTCATTCCCCAATACCTGTGAAAAAAACTGAGGATGGACAAAGGCCTAATCATGAGTTTACAATAATAATTGAATTACAAATTTGCTTTTGTCCTGGAGTGAGTGACAAGGGTGTGAGAAGGAAGAGATTCATAACCCTCCTCTGTGTTTTAATACCCAAGAAAGGCCTTCACTGTCAGGAATAAGTGTATCTATTCAAAAGCAAGGTCTTGACCAAACTTACTATAAAACATTTTCTGCATATACTACAAAACCAACATGAATTAGCAAGAACTGAAATGCCCACGGATAATTGTTGGCTACTTAAGATTTTAAAATACACAGTTAAATATGTTGCATCTGCAAGATGGCAGGGGGTCACAGTGATTCCTTAACAAGCCTGATGACTCAATTTTGATAATCCCTGAATCCATGATAAAAGAGAAGAGTTGACTCTTGAAAGTTGTCCTCTGAGACACACACACACACACACACACACACACACACACACACAAAGTATAAATAAAATAAAATTAAAAGTTAAAAAATATGCCAGGTAACTTTTATTTTATGTTTATACAACTTTCTCAGTCTTTCAGAACTCCAACCCCCAAATCTAAGTGTAAACATTTATGATATATCTGTGAGAACATTCTACATGTATTATATTTTATGAATATTATATTTGTTTTTGTTTTTATATTGCTCATTATGGAGGATGTTTTAAACATTCACTATTTTTTACAGTGTCTCAAAAATAGATATATTTATAAAATTATAATCATGTAAATAATTTAACTATATATGAATAGTTCTATTTTTCACAGGAGGTAAATATTTTTTATATAGGATCCTGTATATTGAACATAGGGTCTCACACATGCTAGGTGAGTAATCTACTGCTAAACTATCCCCAGCCTTGTTTCTTATGCTCTTAGAGTTTAACAGCTCAATTATTTGGAAAAATTGACAGATAATGGGAGACTGGTCAAGATCACAGAAGAGCTGATTTGAGTTCATTAGGCACTCATGCAGCAGCAGTACCTGCTTCCTGCTTGTTCTTATGCACAGTAGTAGGAATGGCACTGCAGGTAAGCTCACCTCCCCCAGTGCTGCATGGATGGAAGAACTTGCTATACAATCTTTGGTGTGGATTGATAGTATGTTTTGTGGCGAAACTTACAGAGATGGAAATTACCAATGGGACAGGAGAAGCTTTGGTGATTACTTGATGCACCTTACATTTAGATCATCTTGACAAATGTGAAAAGTACAAACACAACAAACCGCTTATATAAGTATTTGGGTGTGTTTTGAATTAAATGCACATCAGATATCACATAAATTATGTGTGTGGGATTATAATCATTAATTAGCAGCTGAAAAATGGTTTCTCCTTGAGTGAAATGCTGTAGTGAGTACTGTATACTTTATATAAGGAAATTACATATTAATGAAATATAACAGTGCTATAAATATTTTAAAACATACAACATATATATATGATTCTTAAAGAAATTAAAGCATATATACAATGTATTTTCTCCTAAATTTTCTTTGTATTTATGAAGAAATAAAGACATAATGTGTACTGAATACTTTATATTTGAATTTTTTTTTCTCAGCGTGACTGCAAGCCAACACCTTGAGTACCTTAAGCCCTTTGCTCTGAAGTGGATATGGGATTACTGGAGCAGGCAAATCACAGCTCTAAGATCCTTCTCTTCTGATAGCTTGGGCTTCAGCTGAGGAACAAAGGCCGGCAGAATAGAACGCCCTTCCTCACTGCATTTTGACCCCCAATTGCATGGCTAAAGTAACAGGTTTGTCACTACCCCTGTAATTAAGTCAACAACACGCTACAACCAGTCATCTCATTGAATCTACCTTTCTCTGTGTTTTAGGACACTACCCCATCAACATGCCTTCTTACCAAGTTTTCTGGCCTTGGAAACAGTCCTTTGGAAAATTAGAACAGAACGTGAGTCGTTTCTGTTAAAATCCCAGTGACCTCTTGCACAAGCTGAGACCTCATCTATAGAGATGAGCCAGTGTAAATTTTGCCTTAGGGGATATCGCAGGGCTATGCAAATACATGGAGTTGAATATCAGAGTTCCCCTCAGTGCTACACGTCAGCATATTATCTTATTTCCAAATGAGGCGACTTTCTTGGCAGGTACTGTATGTAGCTCATCTGTTAGAATAAATGTTAACTGAACTGGAAATATGCTGAACGATTTTGGTTAAGAGGCAAGGGTAAATCTATTAAGCACAACTGTGTTAGGCATTCATAAGGTTCAGGACTGTCTTCTGAAGGCTGTCTTTTTCCCTTTGGTCTCCACCAGCAGGACTTTGAACCCTCTGAAGAACCACTTGAATTATTGGGAAACTAGCGTCCATTTGGAGGTCGGCAGTTTACGGCAGTGGTTCTTCTCACTTTGGTCTGAGCTGAGATGCCCATAGAGAGCAAGGTATGAAACTCACAGCTGTGCAGCCCTGTGGTGCCGAACTTCCTGTGTCCTGCCAGAGAAGGGATGCCTCAATGCCACAACCTCACTCCCTCGCCTCTATTGAGGTGAAATAGTTATATTATTTACAACTGAATACTTCTTTAGTTAAAACTTGTTTTGATAGCAGTTTGTGGACTGTAAACTATAAATAATTTTGGTCATTTAAAATTTAAAACTTTTTAAAACTTAGCGTATGGGTGTCCTTCCAGAATTTTCATACATATTTGTTGTTGCTGCTCCTTTTCCTCCCTAGCTGCCTGCCTCCTCCCGTGGTCCTCTTCCAATAGCTCCCTTGCCTTTCCTGTCACATGACTTTTCCCCGCTCTTTCATTGGCTTTCACTATCTCTTTCTCTCGCTTTCATTCTTGTATCTCCACCGAGGTTTCTTTTTACTCTTTCCTGGTTCCATTTAGGTCTTATGATTTATAGCCATATATATATATATATCAGTACACATATACAAAGATTAAAATCTAGGATCTGCATGTGAGAGGAAATAAGCAGTCTTTCTTCTTCTATGTCTGGCTTATTTTTTCTAACATAATTCTGGTTTCATCCCCTTTTCTGTCAATGCCATTATTTCATTTTTCTTTATAGCTGAATAAAATTGTGTCTGTGTACCACCTCTTCTATATCCACTTATCTGTTGTGGACATCTGGGTTGGTTCCATTTCCTACCTATTATAAATAGAACAGCTATGAGCATGGCTCTGCAAGTAACTCCCAAAAGCGGTATAGCTGGGCCATGGGGTAGTCTCAGTTTAGTTTTGTGAGAAATCTACATTTGCTTTCCATGGTTGCTGTACCTGGTTACCCTCCATCCCCCACTCCAATCCCCATAGTGAATAAAGGTTCTTCTTCCCCCACAGGCTCACTAGCATTTCTTATCATGTATTTCTAGATGGTAGCTATTCTGACTGAGATGAATGGAATCTCAAAGTACTTTCAATCTGTATTTCCCTGTTGGCTAAGGATATTGAAGACTTTTTTTTTTAATAGCAAAAAGTAAATACTCTTAGCAGAACAAATAAGCAATGATAATATCAACACATGAAAATTTATTGATATTTCAACTGTGGATAAAACTTACATGAAGTACATAAGTCCTGAAGGAATGGATAAAGCATGAATTACACAACTTATGAGCACTTACTATGGAAAGCTAGCTTGGTTATAAATTTTAAAATTGCTAACAATTCAAATTTAAATGTGAAAGCATGCTATAATTTAGAAAGATGGTACAGAAAAATTTAAATGTGAAACCACCCCTCCAGATCATCCACTTTCTTGGCTGGAGAAAAAATAGCACTTTCTTATGTCCTGATTCATCAAAGCTAAGTTTTTAGATATTTTAGTGATTGGATAGTGGCCACCCATTTCCTAAGGTTTCTCTGTAGGCTGCTTGTCACACACTTCTCTAAGTGGGAGTTTGGGAACTTTAAATGAAAGTGTGTAAAGTTTTCTTTGCCGAGTGTTATTAACTAAGGGACTCTGGATTAATTTAGCATCCAGGTCTGTTCTTCCAGCCATAAGCCATGCTGTCAGGGAAACTTAATTACACTTTAAGTGGGATGCAAATGAGTTGTGACACTACATCATTTCACGTGAAAGGTTCATTACTTACATTAACTCGCACAACGCTTGCTCCTGAGCCTAGACCTCATTACAGTATTCTTGGGATTATTTTTTTAAAAACATATTTAATGCAAGTAGGGTTTTAACTTTTAATAGCCTGTTTCTTTCTTAATGTCGTTTAAGACTACAAATGTTCACTTTATTAAATGATTATGAGTTGAACTTCTGGTACATGAATGTATTAAAACTGCAAGAGAAAAATCATAAGTTCTAGCACATGTCGGCTCCAGTGCATGTCTCAGGACCAGATTCTCCTTTAAAACTGTACTTGGTGAATTCATTCCTTAGCATTCCTACACATGATTTGAGACAGAAAATTAACAAGCCTTAAAATCAGAAGGATAACATCTTTATTCCAAGACTTAAATGGATTTTTATGAGCATAATTTAGGTAAAGAAGTATGTAAATTAAATCAAATAACTTGTTTCATATTGATAGATTAAAACCTTGAGTGACAGAGATAAATCAATTGTGACTATCTGACAAAGTGTTAGAATAGGTATACAAAATATGTTTGTTCCTTCTTTGAAAAAAATAGGTAAATGGTTCTGGAGGGAGAATTCACTTTAGATTTATGTCTCTATTCTCGGATGTGGTGATTAAAGAGTTTTAGAAGAAATTAGTTGTTTCTTCTTAACATAATCAGCCACAATAATCAATCAAGTTTTTGACAGTTATTCTCAATTATATACATGTAGGAAAAATGATAATGAATATTTATTGAGCACTTATTATGCTCATGGTAAAGCTGTTAAGTGCTTTGCTTATACAAGCTCACTTCACACACACACACACACACACACACACACACACACACACACACACCCATGAGATAAGTACTTGTATTATACATGTACAAATCCTTGTATTATGCAGGTTGAAATTCAGAGAGGGCTTATGGAAGTTGTCCAAAGCTGCATCACACCTGTGAGAGACAGGGTTCAGTCACACATACACACACACACACACACACACACACACACACACACATTCACATTGTGCTTGGATTCAAATCTACTCTTCATTGTATGCCCTCTGCTGATAGAGCTGGATTCTGTAGGCATTTCTTTTACTAGCATGCACAATGCTAAGCTGTATCAACCAGGGGCACTGGACAGACAGTGTAAAGGGAATAGCTTCATTTCCAAGGCTTCTGGTCTCCTCTCTGTTTATACTGCATGGTTTCCAGTAATATATGAAGTGGAGACATCCTGTTGTACTATACCTTACCAGTGCTTGATAAGGTTGTCTTCCTGGCCCTGACTTAGTGGCATCTCATTGCCAGTCTGAACAAGATGAACTCTCACTGATAAGCAAAGAAGCATGTAGGTGAAGTCAGTGGAGAGTATTAGCATATAAGATGTAGATGAGATCTTGGCAGATAACTAATTCTTCATTTTGTTTTGCAGGAATCCTGAGTTTATTCTGTGTTGCTGTACTTTTGTTTTTATTATGTCTTTGAGGATCTTACATGCTGTATTTGGTCATTTCAGTCCCCTCATTTCCTCCCAGACACACCCACATACCCTGCCCACCCAACTTTGTGACCTAATTTTTTATTAATAAAATTTATTTTTCATTTATGTGTTTTTCACATCATGTATCTTGATCCCATTCATTCCTTATCCCTTTGCATTTGCTCTCCACCCCTGGACTTCCCCAATAAAGTAAAACTCAAGAGAAAAAAATGAAGAAAATAAAATGAGAAAAAATTTTTAAAAAGGAAAGAATTAAAAATCATGGAAGCTGCAGTATGACCCAACATGTCACACCGTATACTCTTTGGTCTATACATCTCTACTTGCAAGTATTCATTGCAAAGAGTCATTGGTCTGGTTTGAGGCTTCTGGTTTCCAATACATGTTCAATGCTGGGCCTCCAGTAGGACTCTTCCTGGATATCCTGCTGGTGCCCTGTATTGTGGAGATCCCGTGCTTTGGGTCTATGGGTCAGGTCCCTTCACATGCACCAGCAGATCATAGATGGGGTAGATGTTGGGGCAGGCCAAATCATAACCCTGGGGCTGGGCCTGGACAGATGGGGAATGGAGACAGCTGTCCCATGCTCATGATTTTGGGGGTGGCTCACCCACACCTCTGATAACAGGGTTGGATCTGTTTGTGCTTCCCTGGCAGGGTGCATGGCCTGTTTTTCTAAGTGTTGCAGGTGGTGGAGACTGAGGACAGCTCTCCCACTCTTAGGACCACAGGCCCAGCCCTGCCACCTACCCTAGGCATTGATGGGTGGGAGGGGCTTCTTTCCTCTGCCCATGCTGCCACAAGGCAGATGAGAAAGGAGGTAGCTCTCCCATGCTCACATCTGCAGGCCTGGCTCACCCATCCCTGAGCCAACAGGGTTGGCTCTATTTTGCTGCCCTGGTGAGGTCTGAGGCCTGCTCTTCTGAGTGTTGCAGCTAGTGAGGGTCAGGGCTGGTTCTCCCACTCTTATGACCACAGGGCCATTTCTTCCACCTGCCTCAGGCATTGATGGGCGTCCGGGTAGGGGGATGTGAGGGCATCTTTTCCCTACCCATTATGCCACAAGACAGATGAGAAACTGGGGCCTGCTCTCCCATGCTCATTATTTTGGGGCTGGCTTACTCACACCAGGCAGTACAATAGAGCAACCTGTTAGCAAAGGTGTGGGTGAACCAGCCCTGAAATTGTGAGTGTGGGAGACGTGCTCCCATTTCTCATTTGTCTTGTAGCATGGGTAGGGGGAAGAAGCCCTCACCCCCCACATCAATGTCTGGGGCAGGTGAAGAGCTGGCCTTGGGGTTATAAGAGCAAGAGAGCTGTTTCTGACCTCCACCAGCTGCACCACTCAGGAGAGCAGGCCCTGCACCCAGACAGAGTGGCACAAGAGAGCCAACCCTGTGACCTCATTTTTATGTGACAATGAGTACTTTCTTAGTCTTCTCTTTCAGAGCTTGTATTTGAAATAATGACACCATCTGTGTTTATTTAAAACTATCACTGTGTATTGCACATTTTATTTTGAAATTCTGTGTGTATTTATTGACTTGTTAAATTCTAAAAGTGCTTCGTGAGGCATAAGATTATAAACAATGTTTTTATATTCAAGACTAAAGCAACAGTTTAAAACCTCAATGAAACTGTAACTTAAGATGGAATATAGTAAGAATGACAAAAGTTATTTAGAAAGAGATTGGATTCATATTTGTGACAAAAATGATTTCATAAAGGGAACAGGCATTTAAAGAGGGCTTATGATACTGTATGTGGTGGTGTTTGTTTTGCTCTTTTGCGGGGCCCCACCACCCAGCTCCCACATAAAGCACAGACAGAGGCTTATTCTTACTTATGAACACCCGACCTTAGCTTGGTTTATTTCTAGCCAGCTTTTCTTAACCTTAATTATCCTGTTTATCCTGTTTAGCTTTGGCCTCCAGGTTTTTCCCATTTTCTTACTTCTGTAATTTTTTTTTTTTTCGAGACAGGATTTCTCTGTGTAGCTTTGCGCCTTTCCTGGAACTCACTTGGTAGCCCAGGCTGGCCTCAAACTCACAGAGATCCACCTGGCTCTGCCTCCCAAGTGCTGGGATTAAAGGCGTGCACCACCACCACCCGGCTCACTTCTGTAAATCTTACTCTTACCCTGTGTCATGCTGTGTAACTGGGTGGCTGGCCCCTAGAGTCCTCTTCTTTCTCTGGCTACTTTTCCTCCTCTTCCCAGATTTCTCCTTCTCTGCCTGCCAGCCCCACCTATTTCTCTCTCCTGCCTAGCTATTGGCTGTTCAGCACTTCATTAGACCATCAGGTGTTTTAGATAGGCAAAGTAGCACAGCTTCACAGAGTTAAACAAATGCAACATAAACAAAAGTAACACACCTTAAAATAATATTCCCCAACATTTCCCCCTTTTTGTCCAAGTAAAAGAAGGGTTTTAACTTTAACATAGTAAAACTACATACAACATAATGCTTTGCATATTAGACTTGAGGAATCTCAAATATGGCGTTGTGGATAGGATGTAGTAGACGATCAGACATAGAAAAACAAATCTTACATTAAAAATTTTTTACTATTACATTGAAAATCTTTACTACATTTTATTTATTTGTTTACTTAGTGTGTGTGTGTGTGTGTGTGTGTGTGTGTGTGTGTGTGTGTGAACCCACATACTATAGCACATGTGTGGATGTCAGCGAACAACTTGCAGGGGTTGACTCTCTCCTTCCACCAAGTCACTTCTGGGGATTGGACTGTCAGGTTTGGCACCAAGCACCCTTACCCACTGAGACATCTTGTCAACCCTCAAAAAGGTTTGCTTGGTTTAGGCATTAATTTGTTTTTCGTCTTCATCATAAATTACCCAAGACAGGCTACTTTGTAAAGAAAAAAATGTTTATTTTGTACATAGCTATGGAGGTTCAAGATTGAAGGTCTACATTTGATGATGTCCTTCTTTTGGCAAAGCCCTGAGGTGCTGCTGTCCATAATCTGGTAAGAAACAGGGTACTGTGTCTGTGAGTGTGCTTTGGTTTCTCCTTGTAAAGATAATAGGATTCAAGCATTGGGTTCCACCCTGATGAGTTTACCTAATCTTCATGGTGTTCTCAAAGTACCACTGCTAAATACCATAATCAGGTCCTTTTTATTCTTTTTATATCTCAAAATAGGGATTAAATTTCAACACATGAACCCTTTGTAGGCTGTTGTGTAATATTTTTCCTGGGAAGACATGAACAATATTCTACTCACCCCAGATAGGGAACCTATGACAGACCACAGAAACAGCATCACCAAAGTCCAACTTAGTGAACCAATGAATTTATTTACAGGGTCATTGATGAGTGCTTACTTATGGGAGTGTGGGTGACTCAAAGGCAAATGCATCCCTGAAATCCTCCTCCAGTGTGGTTGATGATGACCCATGAAAGCTAGAACCCTGGATTTCACTGTATGACTTGCAGGTAGCATGGCGGATTGGACAGTCTCCTCTCCTCAGCAGATTTTACTGCTCATATAGTCTTGAGGAAGAAGAGGCCTTATAAATCTGCTACATATCTCCAGACTTCTGGAGACTCATGAGTTGTCCCTTCCAGGACATTAAGGAACCTCCTTTTAGAATCTCCTGAGTTGTCAAGAGCCTCCTAAGACGATCTTAGAACTTCTTTACTTTTTACAAGGTTCCCTCATATGCTGCAATTCAGAGTATATTGGTACACAACACAGACACACTCAGGCTTTTCCAAGCACAGATTCTGAGTGAAATAAAACTTTGAACTTTAAATTTGTTAGCAGCATAAGGGGTTGCTAGGATGCCATTTTGAGATCCTGGCTAACATACTTTGGCCACATGGTCTCAAACATGTGTTCAAATTCTTGTCACATTTTTCTCTCTTCACTTTACTAGGGTGACTAACTATGCAAAAGCAAACCTAAATACTGGGATAAACACATCTTTCCAGATAGATTTGCGTTCATTATGTTATAGTTTAGATCTGGGTCCTAAGAACTTCTGACTTGAGATGTATAGTTACATTTGTAAGGTATTTCTTTATTCTTTCATTACAGAAGTCATGAGTATATCTATGTATTTGGAAGAATGTATTTCAGGAAAAGAAAAGAACACTCTACTCACAAATAACAAGTTTTCTATGAATATATGTATTTATATTTTGAACACAGAAACAGACTGAATGTTACTACAAAGCACTGAAAGTTGGCAAGTTATGCAAAAATTTCCTCCATATATATGTATGATTAAATAATATAGCATTTCCTTTATAATTATCACTTCCTATTTACTTATCACTTACTAATTTTGAAGATACATCTTCTTGAACATTTGACATAGATATTTTTGTCTTTCAATTTTGTTTTCAAGTTCTAGTTAATTCTAGCAATCTTTTCATTATGATTTCTACCTTAACATAAGCTTAGAACAATATTACTTAACATTTAAAAATGTATTATTTGTGTGTGTGTGTGTGTGTGTGTGTGTGTGTGCATGATGTGTGGGGAGGGCACATGTGCCATGGTGTGCATATGGCGATTAGAGGGAGTTTTGTTAGATTTGATTCTCTTTTCTCATCTTTATGTAAATTCTTGGGATTGAACTCATGATGCCAGGGTTTGCACTACAAGTACCTTTACTCACTGATCTATCTAGCCAGTCACTACAACAATATACTTGAAATCAAGATTATATCCATATTTGCCTTTATTGGAGTAAGTATATGTGTTTTTACTAATTTATGCTTATATTGAATATCTCACCAAAAAATCTAAAGCATATTTTATTATCAAATTTTATAGTACTCTGTTTGAATATGAATTTTAAATCTGTGTAAGTAAGAGATTAATATTAAACAAAAAATTTGTTTATTTTGACTATCTTTTATTTATTCTTGGGCAGTTTCATATCTGGGTGTGTCTTGCCTGGCAAGTCAGTATGGTAGCATTCAGGAATTACAGATGGCAAAGCACAGCACCTTCAAACACTATGACAATCAGGATGGTTGTTTTCAGGTCAGTTCCAACTTGATTTCTCTATGTCCTTTACCAGTGTGTTGTATCTTCAGCATTAAGATCCTACTATCTAGTTATAATGGGCAACAAAGAACAATAGCCTATGCTATTTAGGGATTTATAGAGAAGACCATGCGTGGCCCTGAGATTTTCATTCTATAATCCACATTTTCTGTGCCTCTGGAGGAAGCATTGTCTGCTGAAGCAGAGCCCCACTGTGTTCAAATTACTTTTAAAAATTATGTATTTTAAATTAACTTAAAATATATATATTTCCATAGGATTCTTCATACATCTTTAGTTTTGGTTAACTTACTCCTATCCCTTTTAAACATGAAAATTTAAAAATGTCTATAGATAAAATCTAAGATCAATATGACATGGTGATTATGGCCATTGCAAATAAAAAACAAAAGTTTTTCAGTTAGGATGGTTAGAGTTCACCTCCCCTAGCTTCTCAGCATGCTTTTGACATCGATAAAGCCCAGTTCACAGTGATCAAATAATTTGCTCATATCCACTTGTGTAGATAGCTCAGAAGCCAATGCTTTTATCCCCTAATCTAGAGTTTTGATGGCAATATTCTAGATTATTAAGTTTGACATAAAAAGCAACTGAAACCACAGTACTTGTTATCTTTAATAATACATTTTCATTTCAGTTTTCTTCATTTCATGCATACACAATTCTAAATTTCAATAAGTAACAAATTACAAAAAAAATGATTGACGATGGAAAATGCACCAGAGTGGGTCTTTATTGTTTCACAGCTCTGCTTCCACACAGCCACAGAGCACTGATAATGCATCATTAACTATGAAATCTGGCCAATTTGTCAAAAAGATACTGGTGTTCAAAGCACCACTGGACCCAGCATTCTGCTTCCCCTCAGCAGCCCATACCTGAAAACTTAATGACTCTGCCACTGTAACAGTGATAAAAGAATGAGTCACATTGCTGGAGAAGAACCTTAGGAGGTCTCTCTCTCTCTCTCTCTCTCTCTCTCTCTCTCTCTCTCTCTCTCTCTCTCTCTCTCTCTCTCTCTCTCTCTCTGTCTCTGTCTCTCAGACAAGGTTTTACTATGTAGCCTCGGCTGGTCAATTCAGGCTGGCCTCCAGTCATAGAGATTCACCTGTCTCTGCCTCGCAAGTTCTGACAATAAAGGTGTGTGTTAACAGCCTGGCAGGAGAAAATTTTATTTTTCTCATTTTGGACCTTAGAAAAGCTGCCTGTCTGTTGATGGTTTTCTGATCCATCTGACTTCTCTGGAGGGCAAGGCAATGCACACTAGGACTTCAGGCCTGCCAAATGACCCCACATGTAATTGTCACTGTTCTATTAACAGCTCTTAATCAGTTCCCTCTGCCTTTCACTTCTGGGGAATCCTATTTTAAGATGATTTTTTCTTTTGGCAAAATCTCACACTCTCTCACAGTAGTTTTTCCTAAAACAATACCTTAGAAAGCAGACTTGGTAGGAAGTGTTATTGCAGAAATGAGTTTCCTTAGCCTCTGGTACTTTTAGACTCAGACCATTTCCAAATATGCCTAAGTCAAAGCTGTTCTGGCATGCAGCATGGGCACTCCAGTTTGTGAATTGGTGATGTAGAGAGAACAAAGTGACAGTATCTCCATAGCTGATTTTTTTCCCCCTAAATCACCACTCAAATGCTTATAGCCCCATACATGCACTAAGATGAAAAATCAGTGCAATTGGGGAAAAAAAACAATGCTTTAAAACAGTTTGGGAGGAAGAAAGTATCCCAATAAATCACTTGTCATTGTGGATAATGGAATACTGCATCATCTCCTATCAGCCAGAATGAAGGTTAAAACACTGCTTGCTCCCTAAACTGTGATCTTGCTGGCATATTCAATAGCAGATTCCATTATTACTGTCCTTTGGTAATGGAAACACTTCTCTTTTCTGTAATTGTTTGTAATTCCTGAGAACTCTCAGGGAATGCCATCTCCTTTAATAAGTAATAAATCCTCTGCTGAATGTGTTGAGAGCTAGTATAATAGCAAGAAAGAAAGAAATTTCTTTTTCCAGCAAGCACAAAATACTGACAGAATGCTTCACAAATTATTTAAAATATTTTGCATTAAAAGGGGGAGTTTGGAAAAGAAAGGTTGTCCTGCTCTAAAATATGGGAGGTTTCAAATACAAGGGTATAGCATTGAAAACTTAATTTTAAAACCTCCAGGTGTTCCCTCCAGGTCATTATCAGCAGCAATCTATCACTCAATCCAGGATTAGTTCTTCTGAAGTTTACCTCTTGACTCCAATCATCTCTCGGTACTTTTTGCCTCATTCCCATCTTTTTTGGAAAAAAATTTGAAGACTTTATGTAAGTGAAAATTGTACGTGCACTTTATTTAAAGGACTGAACTGTTCCTTTAAGATTACACAGAAGCCTCAGTCTGCAGACACACTTCCCACTTCCTTCTACGCAAGGACTGAACTCTCACCTGACTACTTAGCTGTTTATTTGAAGCTCCTAATAAAATGTTTATAGTGCTGAATTTAGTTGTTCTGTTTCAGTTGTCATCTCTTAACATCCCATTACAGGATAAAACAAAGCTCTCCTTCCTTCACCTCTCCATCATATATTTATTCCTATATACATATTCATATATATGTATATGTTTCTAACACCTTGTCAATGGAGTTATCTTTTGAAATTGGATAAATGAATATCCAGAGATTTAGCAGTGACAGCTGGGTAGGTTCAAAGAGCCAAGTTAGTAAACTACATGTTACATCTTACAAAGAAATATTTCATTTATTTGGTTTATTTTTGTTCTTCAATGAACTTTAAAAATTAAATTTAATCCCCTCTTTAGTTGCTCACATGATCAGATACTCCATAAATAATTTTTTAAAAGATTTTTTTATTTTTACTTTTTGTGTATGGGTGTTTTTCTTGCATGTATATCTGTGTACCATGTATAATATCCCAAAAGCAATAGAATTGATCTTATAAAGAGAGCTGATTGGATCTTGCCTCGAATTGTACGGCAAAAACCAATATCTGGAGTTCGTACATTTTATACAGATGCCAACAAAGAAGGAAAGGCAGGTTACAAATCAGAAAATTTAAGTAAAGTGTTTCAAAGTCCGTATAATTCAGTTCAAAAATCAGAATTGTATGCTATTCTGTTGGTATTAATGGATTTTTCAGAACCTCTCAACATAGTAACTGACTCTCAGTATGCTGAAAGAGTGGTGTTACATATTGAGACTGCAGAATTTATCCCTGATGCTTTAGAATTAACTTCATTATTTATTCAATTACAAGATACAATCAGGAAAAGGAATCATCCTTTATATATAACTCACATTCGATCCCATACTGGTCTGCCAGGCCCTCTAGCACAAGGCAATGATGAGATTGATAAATTATTGATAGGAAATGTGCTGGAGGCCTCAGAATTTCATAAAAAACATCACGTTAATAGTAAAGGTTTAAAAAAGGATTTTTCCATAACCTGGCAACAAGCCAAAGAAATAGTAAAGAAACGTCCTACTTGTTCCTTCTACAATCAAACACCATTACCAGCAGGATGTAACCCAAAGGGTACTCAGAGAAATGAAATCTGGCAGATGGACGTGTTTCACTTTGCAGAATTTGGAAAATTGAAATATGTACACCACACTATCGATACTTATTCAGGATTTCAATGGGCAACTGCTTTGAGTTCTGAAAAAGCTGATTCTGTAATCACTCATTTGCTAGAAGTTATGGCCATCATGGGTATACCTGCACAAATCAAAACTGACAATGCTCCATCATATGTCTCTGTTAAAATGAAACAGTTTTTTGCTTATTACAATATAAAGCATATTACAGGCATACCACATAATCCTACAGGTCAAGCAGTTATAGAAAGATCAAACAGAACTCTAAAGGATATGCTAAATAAACAGAAATGGGTAACAAAAACCCCCAGAAATAGACTGCATAATGCTCTTCTAACTTTGAATTTTCTGAATGCCAATGAGAAAGGAACAACAGCTGCAGAGAGACATTGGATAATAGAAAAAACTACAGAATTAAATCAGCCTATATACTTTAAGGATGTGCTGACCTCAGAATGGAAACCAGGGTATGTATTACATTGGGGACGAGGTTTTGCTTTTGTCTCTACAGGAGAAGATAAGCTGTGGGTACCATCAAAATTGATAAAGGTTCGATTTGAACAAGAGAGACCTCTTAATTGAGGAGGTGATAGTTCATCAACCAGCATGAACATCCAATTTAAACTAACTTGTACCAGTAACACATGCCTTTTCATTTAATCAGATAATAACTTGCCAAAAAGGAACATCCCCAAAATTAGTCTTGGGGAAAGGTTTTTGTTTTTGTCTTTTAGGAGAATGAAGGTTAAGGAATCTGAAGAACACTGGACAAATGAGACAACTGAAGAAAAGTGACAAATCATCTATCCAAGAAACCGAGTGAAACGGTGTATGGGTATATATTATCTAAAAAATTTTATGTCTTCCTAAATGTTTGTTTCTGCTTTTCTCTAAAGATTTAACACTATTGGTTTTCTAACAGTCCCAGTTCAATTAAAATTTAAAGCTGACTTTGGAGTTGGAGAATGGCTCTCTCCTTCTTTAAAATCAAGCATGTTGTTAAAAGGAAAATGCAAACTCCCTGTATCATGCCAGAATAAGAGCCATCTTCTGCTATGGTACAGGACAAAAGCAAAATTAATTAAGGGACTATTCTATTACTAATCTCAACTCTTTGATTCTATTCTGATTCTTTAAACTTTTCTCAAAGTATAAATTTTATATCAAAATTTACAAGATTAATATATATATACATTTTAAACTTTGTTAAGATATGAATGGTCATATAGAGTACTAACTAATTCTAGAAAAAAGGCTTCAATTAGCTGCATATATATGTCTTTGTGTTCGAGTCTCTTATCAGTTTTCTGCAGGAAATCACGGCCAGATGCCGCCAGCACAAGAAGCATGTGAAGATGCTGGTAAGCCACGAGCCACGTGGCAAGATATAGATTTCTAGAAATGGGTTACTTTAAGATATAAGAACAGTTGGCAAGAAGCCTGCCACGGCCAGACAGTTTGTAAGCAATATAAGTCTCTGTGTTTACTTGGTTGGGTCTGAGCGGCTGTGGGACTGGCGGGTGACAGGGATTTGTCCTGACTGTGGGCAAGGCAGGAAAACTCTAGCTACACATGTGTATGTCTGGTATCCAAGGAGGGCAAAAGAGTGTCAGATTCTCTGGAACTTAGTGACAGATGGTTGTGAGTCAACATGTGGGTGCTGAGAATTAAACCTGGATCCTCTAGAAGGGCACCCAATGCTCTTAACCCCTGAACTGTCTTTCTAGCCACATATAAATCATTGTTTTGGGAGGCATCTTCTCAGCTTGCTCCAGTCTGAGCTGCTTCCCTACACATCTGTATAAAATTGTTATATATACTAGTTGCTCAAATCTTTGATAATATTTTTACAAATGTGTATACATCTTATAAGCCACCCAAATTAACACATGCAGACCTCCATTAGTTAAATTAACATTGTGATTATGACATTGATTAATTTTATCTTTGAAAACCTAAAATAATATTAATTAATGTATTATATATTTTTTGTATTTATATACCTAAACCTGGTGTGTTTTAAGATTCATTTATATAATACTGATTGTAGTAGTTTTCACTTGTTTTTGTTTAATATTACACATATGACTAGACTATATCTCATTTTCTTCTAGAAGATTTAAAAATATAACTTACATTTAATACTTGCACCTATGCACATGGCATAGAATAAGAATCAAGATTAATCAAGATTAATTTTCATGTGAATGTCCAATCTCCAGCAATATTTTTGAGAAAAGCATGGTGTGCTCTACTAATTGTAGTAGCATCTTTGAGGTAAATCGGATACTACATGTGTGGATCTTTGTCTCTCCTCTCCTCCATTCACTTGATCTATTTGTCTGTCTGGACCATTAATCTTGGTAGCTGTTGATTTATAGTGAATTTGATATTTGGTGCTGTAAATCCTCCAACTTAATTCTTTAAGGTTGTCTTGGTTCTTTAGGCTTCTTTACATTTCACACATATTTAGAAACTCAGTCTGTAATGTCCACCCAAACCGAACCAGACCAAACCAGTTCAAATCAAACTAAAATAAACCAGAGCAAACCAAACACAACTGGGACAGAATCAAACCTAGAGCTTCTTTGGGTAAGAATTTATATATCACTAGTTCTGATTCTTCTTATTCACAAATATCATTTCACTGGTTTAGATATCCTGCCATTTCTCTTAGTACTGTTTATGGGTCCCACATCAGTGGTTTTCTGTAACTTACGATGAATTTGTTACAATTTCTGTTTAGTTTTGTTTAATCTTGTTTTCATCCCATATTTTTGATGATTTTAGGAATGACTATCCTTTAAGGTGTCATTTGTCAATTATTTATTGATAGCATATAAAATACAACTAATTTTTATATGTTGAATATATGTCCTAAGCTCTTACTCAGTTTGGACACTTAAATAATTTGTTTTCTGGATTACTTTGGATTGTATGCATGTATAAATTATCATATATAAGTAATGGAATTTTCAAAATTTCATTTTAATTACACCTTTTATATGTTCATTTATTCTTATTATAGTGTGTAGAACCTCCCCAACAGTACTTAGCACATGTGGTAATAGTGATGAGTCTAATTTTTCTTGCTCTACTTGTCTTAGGGAGAAAGCATTCAATATTTTACCATTAAGTTTAATACTACATGTAAGTTTTCTTTGGTGTCTGCTCTCAGTTTGAGAAATCAGAATTATCTTATTGTTAGCTTTTTGCGAGTTTTTAGTATGAGTGGGTATTGAATTTTATTTATTGCCTTCTTAGTCTACTGATATATTGTCTTAGTCAGTACTCTATTTCTGTGAAGAGAATCCATGACCATAGCAACTCTTATAAAAGAAAACATTTAATTGGGGCTTGCTTACAGTTACGGAGGTTTAGCACATTCTCCTCATGGCTGGGAGCATGGCAGCATGGTGTTGGAGAGGGTACCTGAGAGTTCTCCATGTGGATTCACAGATAGCAGGAAAAGAGAGCCACTAGGCCTGGATTATACTTTTGAAACCTCAAAGCACACCCCCAGTGACAGACTTCCTCCAACAAGGCCACATCTCCTAATCCTTTCTAATAGTGCCACTCTCTGGTAACCAAGTATTTAGATCTCTGAACATATAGAGGACAGTCTCATTCAAACCACCACATAAATATTAACATATAATGTTTATTTTAATTTTCCTTTATTCTGCTGATGTAGAAATATGTGCTGGTTGTGATTCAAATCTTAAATCAATCTTTCATTCTGAGAAGAAACTCGGTGTTGATGTATTATTTGGTTAATATATTGTTGCATTTGTTTTACTAGTATTTTATTTAACAGTTTTTAACCTATAAGAGATACTACTCTGAATTTTAATTTTTTTGTAACGTCTTTATCTGGTTCTGGTATCAGGATTACAGTAATTTCACACCTGAATAGTAGATTTGTTGTTGGTTGCAAAATACTAGGTTGGAAATAACTTTCCTTAGAATTTTGAAATATTGCCCCACTGTCTTCTAATATCCAATAAACACTTGAGAAGAATGAAGTGATTGTGATTTATATTGTAGCTTATAGTGTCTTCTGAGTTTTCATTGGGCTGGGATTTATTGTGGCTGTTTTCATCCTGGTTGTGGAGAGTGAGGTATCTATGGAGCTTGAGATGAAAACCCTTTGGTTGTGGGGGTACTCTTCTTGAATATTTGACATAATGGTTAGTTAAGCAATGCCCATCTCACCATGTCCAAGAGGGGATGTGTCACCTGATATAGCAGAAAGGACTTCCCAGATGTTATAAATTGATGTATCTTAAGATGGAAAAATTACTCTGCATTGTGTGAGTAGACCCATGACAAAAGGACACAGGAGCCACAGTTACAAAGAAGGCAGTGTAGTGACAGAAGCAGAGGTAAGGCAGAGAGAGACCTTTGAGGGCAGGGACAAGGCCACTAACCAAAGAGCATAAGCACTTTCCACTAGCTGAAAAAGGCAAGAAAACTGATTCCTCCACAGAACTTCCTGAAGAATTCTACACCTTGATGTTGGCCTAGTGCTGGTAGCCTTTGCTTCTAGATGGGTTCGTTGACCTGGGACAGATGTGTGGAGTCTGCACCAAGAAGGGATTGTGACCACCTGTTGTTGTTCAAACAAGCGGCTCTGGATAGCTTGAGCCATCTTTATTTATACAGTTTCTATGGTTTGCATGAACAGTTTTACAACTAGCTTTTACCTCCTTAATGTCTGAAAATGGTTACAATAATTTCCAGTTTGTTCCTTGTCTCTTTCCCCTTCCATCTCCCGACTCTCCCACGGCTAGCCATTCCCCTTTTAATCTGTATCTCTGTCATCAGAAGTGTAAGCAGTGTTACAGGCTACAAAGGAGCTTTTCTAACTAGGAACACCTACAGGTAGAACAGTGTGCCCAGTTGGCAGCACAGGTGGTCACAGCATCATGCAGGGTGAGAGACAGTTTTGCCTCTCATGGTTAATATTTACATCGGGTAGAGTCTGTGTTCTCACGATCAACTCACCAGCCAAAGCTGGATCAATTTGTTCTAGATTTTGTATTGTTCTATCCTCTCTGGGGGGCATACCAGTTTTTCCATTTATCCTATAGGCAACACAACCTGGAAACTTACTCTTAACAGTTGGCACTGTGTATCCCTTGTCCATATGTCCATCTCTCTTAACTTTTTGGGGTATTCTCTTAACTTCTTGGGGTACTGGCACAGCTATTAGAAATGAGGGAACAGTCAAGTTTTTGTGATTCTACTTCATTTCCTATTTCTAGAATGTTCCCACTAACTCCTGATATCATCTATTTAATAGTATTTTTTTAAAGCTGTTATGGTTCAAATCATTCTTTCCAGAACAGTTATGTAAATATGTATCAGTAAACTCCATGATACTGTGACTCGTTCATGCCAGCAGTATGGCTAGCACGGTGTAAGCAAGGAGAGCATGTAGCACACACACTCCTGGGGTCAGGCACAGAATTATGCAGCAAACTGTCCATAGGTCCTTGCCAAGTGGGTCAGGGTCTCCAGGGGCTTTGCCACATGGACAGCCACTTGTACTACTACTAGGCATTGTTCCCTGAAGAAGCTGCATGGCTCCCGCCAGCCTAGTAAAATTTATTTTAGACTTCATGCATCTGGAATTATAATAGAACAACTTTGTGTTGTTTCTGGCCATTCTGTCTGATTGATCTTGTTGTTACAGGCATTGGGAATTAATAAAAATGAATTTTGCCTCTCTGTTTTGTGGTGGTAATCTAATTGTACTGAATTATTATTTTGATTGTATGTTAATAAATAAAGTTGTCTGGGGGTCAGAGCTATTAGAGCCATAGCAAGAGTGTGGCGGTGGTGGCACACGCCTTTAATCCCATAAGATCTCTGTGTGTTCAGGGTCAGAGCTATTAGAGCCATAGCAAGAGTGTGGCGGTGGTGGCACACGCCTTTAATCCCATAAGATCTCTGTGTGTTCAGGGATACAGTCAGCATGGGAGACATATGCCTTTAAGACCTAGGGGGCTGTACATTCAGACAGTGACGAGGCAGTCATGTGTTTGGGTTTACAACCAATGAGAAGGCAGAACAACATACTTTAAAAAAACTAACCGACAGGAAGTGGGTCTCTTTTCGCGAAGCTGGGACAGCAGAAGGAAGGGTGAGATTTAGCTCTGAGCTCTGACCTCTCGACTTTCTCTTTTACATTGTTTCTGTGTTTCTTATTTAATAAGACGGTTGGTTACATCTACATCTGGCGCCCAACGTGACAAGAATCCATTAAAAACTGCTTGGCTTGGCGGCAGGTCCGCTTTCCCGCAAGGCGCAGGCGGCCCGCGGCGGCGGCGGTGGCACGCGGCGACGGCGGCGATCGGCTTCTTAGTCCGAGCCTGGGTCTAGTTCTGCTTGACCTCAGGCTGGACTATCGGTGAGCTGCTTGCTTAAATCCTGCTTGCTTAAAGCCGGTGCTACAAACAACTCAGAGTTGCCCTGCGAACAGGGCTCTGCCTGTAAAGCCAACGCACGTGTCGGAGCTTAAGGAAGCCAGACCCAAGCCTTGATTCGGCACAAGAGGAACACGTGGATGCATTTAAACTTTAGCCAGCTACGCTTTCTTGCGCTCTCTCTCTCTCTCTCTCTCTCTCTCTCTCTCTCTCTCTTTCTCTTTGGATTTACACCTGGGACACTAGGTGGCTGTTTTGAAAATCCCTCGGATTTCTACTGTTCTACGCAGATTTGGTAAGTCATAATATATCAGATATTTTAAAGGAAACTATCTAAAAGAGAATTTTTTTCCACGTTTAAAAAAAAATGGGTTTTATGTGTACATTGGAAGAAAATTGGTTTTTGTTCGAAATTTTAGGCAGTCTGGCAATGGAACAACTATATAATATTAGTATTGGTGGAATTATGCACCTTATCACTATAATAATCCACATTTTAATATTTAAAAAGATAGTCAATTTAAGTGCCAGGATAACAGCTTTAGAAGAACTTGCTAAACCTGTAAAAATTCAGACAGAAGAAATTAACAGTGAAGTTGTTTCAAGTCGGGATCATAAGGTTGCAGAAAGAAAGCCTGTTTTCACACAGTCACCCTTAATTTATCCTGTAACCGTACAGCAGATGCTGATCAAATGCTACACAAAATAATTGGGCTCCAATTGAAATGTTGGATTTAAAAAGGTTTAAGGAGGCAATAGTATCTTATGGCATGCATTCCCATATGTAAAGCAAATGTTAAACTCTTGGTCAACATATAATAGGATAGTACCACAGGACTGGCGGGACTCGCACAAGGTGTTCTGGAACCCAGCCAGAGACTTCAATTTCTGACTTGGTTTAAGGAGGAGGCTAAAAACATAGAAAAAAATAAAGGGATAAAGGAATACAAGTTTGCCAGGATCAGCTTATGGGCGAAGGCCAATATGCTTCAGCACAAACACAATGTTTATATGATGTCCAAACCCTAATTTTATGTCGAACGGCAGCCTTGAATGCATGGGACAAAGTTGAGGAACCAGGAAAAAAATCTGAGTCATTTACAAAGGTGAAGCAAGGCCCAAAAGAGTCTTTTACAGATTTTTTACAAAGACTGGCTTCAGCAGTAAAGAGAATGGTCTCGGATTCAGAAGCTAGTAAGGCAATAATTGAATCTTTGGCCTTTGAGAATGCGAATGCAGCATGCAAAACAATAATCAGGCCATTAAGGCAAGATCTGCACCTATGGAAGATTGGATTAGAGAAACAATTAATGTTGAAGCTGATGAGCATGATGATACATGGGTAGGAGAAGTAATTTCAAAAGGTTTGAGGAGTGTTAGATGTTTTGGATGTGGAAAGCAAGGACATTTGAAAAGGGACTGTAGACAGGTCATTCCCAGAAACAATGTTTCTTCAAGGAACAATGGCAACAGAATGCCCCTTCCTTCTGGAGTATGCAGAAGGTGTGGTAAGGGAAAACACTGGACCAACGAATGTAGATCAACAAAGGACAGACAGGGTAATCCTTTGCCTCAGTCTTCGGGAAACTCCAGAGGGCCTCGCGCAGGCCCCCAGTGCAAATCCAGTTCAAACCTTTCCTGCAGCCATAGAGGAAATGCCTGCTCTGGAGAGCGATTAAATAACCAAATGCCTATTGGAATAAATCATGCTGGTCAGGTTGATGAAACAGAGAGAATAGAAATTCAGGAGAAAACATAAAGAAAATTTTTTGGCAAACTTCTATTAATGAACAAAGACCAAAATTAACAATAAAAATAAATGGTGTTTTGTTGTCTGGTCTGGTAGACACAGGTGCGGACGTTACCATAATTGCACCAGAATTTTGCATCCAACTTGCCTCTTCAGGAGGTAAACGTTCAACTGTTAGGAATTGGGACATTATCTCAGGTGAAACAGAGTGCAAGATGGCTCGAATGTATAGGTCCAGAAGGACAGAGAGGAAAATTAAAGCCATATGTGGCTAACATAACTATGAACCTGTGGGTCGAGACTTGTTGCAACAATGGAATACTCAGATTAACATCCCTCCAATCTCAGAAACAAATCATAAACTAGCACATGTTACTGAGAGAAATATTAGAAGATATTGTTCTAATGAGTGGTCACCAGCCATCCATATTATACAAGAACAGGGCACAATAACTGATGATCTTCCAAAGACACCAACAGCTCTACCTTTAAAATGGTTAACAGACAAGCCTGTATGGGTCCAGCAATGGCCTTTAACAACAGAGAAACTCCAGGCTTTAGAAGAGCTGGTAGAAGAACAGTTAAATGCTCAGCATATTGAAGAATCAACCAGCCCTTGGAATTCTCCTGTATTTGTTATTAAAAAGAAATCTGGTAAATGGAGAATGGTAACAGACCTTAGAGCAATTAACAAAGTAATTCAGCCATGGGCTCTCTACAATCTGGGATGCCTTTGCCTACTCTGTTACCAAAAGGATGGCCTCTCATAGTTATTGATTTAAAAGACTGTTTCTTTTCAATACCCTTACAAGAAAAAGACAAAGAAAGATTTGCTTTTACAGTGCCTACTTATAATAATTCTCAACCGGTTAAAAGATTTCAATGGAGGGTCCTCCTCAGGGAATGTTGAATAGCCCAACTCTGTGCCAATATTTTGTACAACAGCCATTGGAAGTGATACGTAAAAAATTTCCTAAATCTATAATTTATCATTATATGGATGATATTTTACTAGCTGACTCAAATGCAGATACTTTAGAAATAATATTTGAAGAAGTAAAGAAAATTTTGCCTTGCTGGGGATTACAAATTGCTCCTGAAAAGATACAAAGAGGAGATTCTATTAATTATTTAGGATATAAAATAGAGCTACAAAAAATTAGACCCCAAAAGGTGCAAATTCGAAGAGATAGACTACAGACTCTTAATGACTTTCAAAGATTATTTGGAGATATTTCTCATCTACGAACTATTGTTGGGGTAAAAAATGATGAACTGACTAATTGTTCAGAACCTTAGAAGGTGACAAGGACTTAAATAGTCCAAGAGAATTATCACCTGAAGCTGAGAAAGAATTGGCCTTGGTAGAAAAGAAAGTGCATGAAGGACACGTGGATCGTATTGATCCAAAGCTGGATTGCATTTTGGTTATTTTACCTTCTAGGCGTTCTCCTACTGGAATATTAATGCAGAGGGAAGATATTATATTGGAATGGATATTTTTACCAAATAAACCAAATAAAAAATTAAAAAACTTATGTGGAAAAAATCTCTGACTTGATTTACAAAGGAAAATTGAGACTTCGTCAATTAGCAGGCATAGACCCAGCAGAAATTGTCGTACCATTAACTAAGGAGGACATTGAAAAATTATGGACAGAAAGTGAACCTTGGCAAAGAGCTTGCAGTAATTTTTTGGGAGAAATTAACAGCAAATATCCCAAAAGCAATAGAATTGATCTTATAAAGAGAGCTGAATGGATCTTGCCTCAAATTGTACGGCAAAAACCATATCTGGAGTTCGTACATTTTATACAGATGCCAACAAAGAAGGAAAGGCTGGTTACAAATCAGAAAATTTAAGTAAAGTGGTTCAAAGTCCGTATAATTCAGTTCAAAAATCAGAATTGTATGCTATTCTGTTGGTATTAATGGATTTTTCAGAACCTCTCAACATAGTAACTGACTCTCAGTATGCTGAAAGAGTGTGTTACATATTGAGACTGCAGAATTTATCCCTGATGCTTCAGAATTAACTTCACTATTTATTCAATTACAAGATACAATCAGGAAAAGGGATCATCCTTTATATATAACTCACATTCGATCCATACTGGTCTGCCAGGCCCTCTAGCACAAGGCAATGATGAGATTGATAAATTATTGATAGGAAATGTGCTGGAAGCCTCAGAATTTCATAAAAAACATCACGTCAATAGTAAAGGTTTAAAAAAGGATTTTTCCATAACCTGGCAACAAGCCAAAGAAATAGTAAAGAAATGTCCTACTTGTTCCGTCTACAATCAAACGCCATTACCAGCAGGATGTAACCCAAAGGGTACTCAGAGAAATGAAATCTGGCAGATGGACGTGTTTCACTTTGCAGAATTTGGAAAATTGAAATATGTACACCACACTATCGATACTTATTCAGGATTTCAATGGGCAACTGCTTTGAGTTCTGAAAAGGGTGATTCTGCAATCACTCATTTGCTAGAAGTTATGGCCATCATGGGTATACCTGCACAAATCAAAACTGACAATGCTCCATCATATGTCTCTGTTAAAATGAAACAGTTTTTTGCTTATTACAATATAAAGCATATTACAGGCATACCACATAATCCTACAGGTCAAGCAGTTATAGAAAGATCAAACAGAACTCTAAAGGATATGCTAAATAAACAGAAATGGGTAACAAAAACCCCCAGAAATAGACTGCATAATGCTCTTCTAACTTTGAATTTTCTGAATGCCAATGAGAAAGGAACAACAGCTGCAGAGAGACATTGGATAATAGAAAAAACTACAGAATTAAATCAGCCTATATACTTTAAGGATGTGCTGACCTCAGAATGGAAACCAGGGTATGTATTACATTGGGACGTGGTTTTGCTTTTGTTTCCACAGGAGAAGATAAGCTATGGGTACCATCAAAATTGATAAAGGTTCGATTTGAACAAGAGAGACCTCTTAATTGAGGAGGTGATAGTTCATCAACCAGCATGAACATCCAATTTAAACTAACTTGTATCAATAAAACATGCCTTTTCATTTAATCAGATAATAACTTGCGAAAAAGGAACATCCCAAAATTAGTCTTGGGGAAAGGTTTTTGTTTTTGTCTTTTAGGAAAATGAAGGTTAAGGAATCTGAAGAACACTGGACAAATGAAACAACTGAAGAAAAGTGACAAATCATCTATCCCAAGAAACAGAGTGAAACGGTGTATGGGTATATATTATCTAAAAAAATTTTATGTCTTCCTAAATGTTTGTTTCTGCTTTTCTCTAAAGATTTAACACTATTGGTCTTCTAACAGTCCCAGTTCAATTAAAATTTAAAGCTGACTTTGGAGTTGGAGAATGGCTCTCTCCTTCTTTAAAATCAAGCATGTTGTTAAAAGGAAAATGCAAACTCCCTGTATCATGCCAGAATAAGAGCCATCTTCTGCTATGGTACAGGACGAAAGCAAAATTAATTAAGGGACTATTCTATTACTAATCTCAACTCTTTTGATTCTATTCTGATTCTTTAAACTTTTCTTAAAGTATAAATTTTATATCAAAATTTACAAGATTAATATATATATATATATACATTTTAAACTTTGTTAAGATATGAATGGTCACATAGAGTACTAACTAATTCTAGAAAAAAGGCTAGCTGCATATATATGTTTTTGTGTTCGAGTCTCTTATCAGTTTTCTGCAGGAAATCACGGCCAGGCCTAACATCAACTGAAGTCTCCAGAAAGAAGATGGGGCCCCACAACAACAACAATTCCACGTGGACAATAATAATATCATTAAGCTGACAAACATCATCCACAGATCAGCTTTGAACTACAAGGTGCTCAGAGCAAATTTGAGATGACTAGCTGAGATGATCCAGTCTCAAAGACTACTTGAATAAGGACTTGAGATAAACCCTGAACTTTGGCATTATACACAGACTGGATAATGAAGGATATAGTTACCTCTCCTAGAATTTGACAATTAACCTAAAATCTTTCTTTCAGGATAAAGAAAACTTCGCCCATACCCAGCAGGAAGCAATTTTAAGAATACGACGCCCACATTCCAAAGAGGTGGTGTGGGGCGGGTGGTTTTTTGGTCTTTTTAATGGGTTTTGGGTCTGGGATAATTTTCAGTATTTAGGGGGTTGGTTACAAGTTATTGTAAAGGGTTAAGAAAAAGGCTAAGCAAAGGAGATTAGATTTAAGGTTCTTGTTTAAAAAAAAAAAAAAAGAAAGAAAGAAAAGAAAAAGACAATTACTAGTTTTAAATACTTTACATTGGATTGAATTGTTTTATATTGTATACAAATTTGAAATTGATATTGTTAGAAAATGCTATATGTATATTTCTAATTGTATTTATTCCATCCATTTAACAATGTAATGCAAATTTCTGATCCTTGAATGTTATTATTATCAACTATTAGGATATAAAGAAATGAAAGTTAGTAGTTAGACATTACAATAGAACTTGTAGTCATATTAGATATGTTTTAAAAATTGAACAGAGATGTTTTAGACAGGTCATCTTCAAACCCTTCAGAGATCTACAGAATATGGCATTTAAAATGTTTTAATAACTTAGAAAATTTTTCTTTTTTGAGACATGTCAGCTCCTGGCAGTACTAATCTACTTCAGAGAAAATATGGGCATTGAAGAAACTGCATAAGGAGTCAACTTTCCTTGTGGCAAAAGTTAGCCACTGGACAACAAAGTATCCTCGAATCAACAGGACAAAATGGACAGACAGAACACGAAACAAGGGACTACTGATTCTTGCCAAAACAAGTGTGGTTATGGCTTTATCAAAAGGCATCTTCTGAGGCCAGGACAATACGGCCCCATCCCTGAAATGACCTTCGCATCCGGAAAAGGTACGGTGCCCTTTTCTTCAAAGCAGCTTAACAGGCAGAGGGCCGATGGATTCTGTTGTACAATGGAACAGCAGCTGAAAGCTCATGCCTCTCAAAAGTAGACTGGCATTTAATAGAGGGATGTGGAGAAGAAGGGGATGCTGAGATGAAGCCATATATACACAGCCAAGAAGAATGGACAGTTGAATTTAAAAACTGTCAACAATTTCCAGAATTTAAAATCCTGAATCATGACAGAACACTAGTGGAATTCAGGTGTTTCTGGTACGTGGACTGCTCTCACCCAATGTGAGGTTGAACTGTTGACCTTGTGTACATCCTACTTCACAAATGAGTCTGTCAGATACACTAAGCCTATAGGCTGAAGATGATGCCCCAACACTGCGGAGAAACCTCAGGTGACTGCCCAGGCAGCTGGCTGTTTCTGTCAACTCACAAAATTTTTTGGAAGTTGCTTGCATGCACTTCCTGTTTTTATTTTTGTTAGCTAATATTATTCCCTTCTTGGGTCTCTGAGGGAGTTGAAGATTAGTTAGTTATGGTTGAAGATTAGTTAGTTATAGTTGAAAATTAATTAGGATAGAAAGTGCATTAGATACATCTTGGATTTACCAAAATAGGATAGATAATGGAATTATTTTCTCTGATTTGTCAAATACCTGTTTAGGTATTTATTACTTGTATATATTGTATATAGTTATTGTACTTTTGTATATAGTTTTTCTTTTGTTAGTTATAACCTTTTGCTTTCTTTTTCTTTTTATTAAAATAGAAAAGGGGAAATGTGGTGGTAATCTAATTGTACTGAATTATTATTTTGATTGTATGTTAATAAATAAAGTTGTCTGGGGGTCAGAGCTATTAGAGCCATAGCAAGAGTGTGGCGGTGGTGGCACACGCCTTTAATCCCATAAGATCTCTGTGTGTTCAGGGTCAGAGCTATTAGAGCCATAGCAAGAGTGTGGCGGTGGTGGCACACGCCTTTAATCCCATAAGATCTCTGTGTGTTCAGGGATACAGTCAGCATGGGAGACATATGCCTTTAAGACCTAGGGGGCTGTACATTCAGACAGTGACGAGGCAGTCATGTGTTTGGGTTTACAACCAATGAGAAGGCAGAACAACATACTTTAAAAAAACTAACCGACAGGAAGTGGGTCTCTTTTCGCGAAGCTGGGACAGCAGAAGGAAGGGTGAGATTTAGCTCTGAGCTCTGACCTCTCGACTTTCTCTTTTACATTGTTTCTGTGTTTCTTATTTAATAAGACGGTTGGTTACATCTACACTGTTTGTCTTCTGTTCTTTCTTTAGAAACCCCATCTCATCATCACCTCTAGACAATACTTCAGTTTTCTCATCTTCATTTAATATTGTTTTCTAATTTTCTAGAACATTTCCTAAAATTCCTCTTTAAACTCATCCTTTTGAAAACTTTATTCCTTATAACAAATTATTCTTTTTACTTGTTCTTGGAATTTTCTTTTTAAAAAATATCATTATCTTCTTATTCAAGCTTACACTACTTATTTTATTTCACTTTTACCTAAGAGAATTAATAATCATTTTCTTAGCAGTTTTATTATCCTTGAAAAACCATGTGGAGACCTAATTCTGTAGACGCTTCCTAGAAGATGTACATATATTAAAAGGATTTAAATAGAAAATCACTATAATGGGGAAGACAATGCACTGACAAGTAAGATCGCCAGTGCCAGGAATGGATTATACCTTGTTGAATAATTGACCAATAATAAGCCCCCCAAACATCCCAGGCTATTGCCAAAGCTATTTATTACTCTCTTTAACTTGATAGTAAGGCCACATTGCTGAAGACACCACTTATTTATTCCATCAAATGTGGAGATGTCAGGCTGGTGCTCAACTAGAATTCACTCCTACTTACTAGCATTTAATGTCCTGGAAGGTACTCTGCATGCTACCGAAAGAGAAAGGCAATCATCAATATCACCAGGCTATAACCTTTAAACCTACAATATTGACCTTCCTGCAAGACAGACTGGTGCAACAGTGGTAAAATGTTATGAGAATAACAAACCATTGTTTGATAGATTAAAGCCTACTCCATGAGCTAGAACCCATGTCTGACACTGCTAAAGTAGCCAAGAGCCTGAGACTAGATAGGTCATGAGTCTCAGGGAAAACCCAATATCATTATTCTATTAAAGTAACATAGCAGTAGAATGACTCCTAATGACATATTGCTATACTCATACATCAGTGTCTCATTCAGTCCTCTTCAGAGAAGCTTCTTCTTGCAGTAGATGGGGATTAACACAGAGACTCACAACTGGATAATGTAGAGAGAATGAGAGATGTCAGAGTGCTCAGTCCTAGATGGGATGTCTTCATCAAACCCCTTTTCTCAAGGCTCAGGGATCCATGTGGAAGCAAAAGTGGAAATATTCTAAGAGCCAGAGGTGATGGATGACTCCAAGGAAATAGTGTCTTCTGTTATGCCCAGATTGTGACCCCAAAGAGACCACTGAAGACCGAGGATGTCCAGAGTGCAACAGTACAGTTTATTCTATAGATACAAGCCTAGTCAGGGAACTCGTTCCTACACCCAATACAGTGAGGTAGGGAGAAGTTGCTCTTTCTTTGTGAGGCTAGCTATTTAAAGGCAAAAACTGCAAGCCCTTCAGGGCGGTTGGGTGGGGGGTTAGGGGTTTGGCACAGGTGCAACTCAGATTGGTTTATTTTTATTTTTGAAGATCTCTGTTCTCTTTTAATTGGGTAAGGGTATGTAACCTTTGAATTTACTGGTTGGGGTTTACAATTATCATTTGGGGAGCAGTATGGGACAAGTCCCATACTTTGTCCTTGAGCTGCCATGGGAGCTGGCTGACCTTGCATGTGCTAACTGTGGGGGCTGACTCAGTGGCCCAGGCTCTGTCCTTGAGCTGCCATGGAGGCAGGCTGGCCTAGCATGTTCACATTGACCCATGCACACAGCTCTAAGTTGGTGAGGGGTCCTAGACAGTAAACAACTGGCTGAACCTTAAACAGTCAGAGTACGTGCAGAAAGGAGCTAGTGCAAGAACTATGTCTTTTATTTATGGCCCTCCCAGAAACTGCTTGTTTAAGTCTCAGGAAACTGAAATTGAGGCCGGATCTCTGAGAGAAGACTGAGCAGCCTGTTATGGCATCTGCTTGGTCCTTTCATCTTCCAACACAATAAGACTGATAGACATGTAAAGTGACAGAGACTGTGGCAGCACGCACAAGAGCCACCTAGGTTCAAACCAGATGGAGTCCCAGCACTGAGAGGGGGAAGTAAACACAGGGTCCAACTCACAGTCATGAAGCTATTTGCAATTGATACTTTCTGGCAAATGGAAAACTGGTTTTCTCTAATGGAGTGTCACTGGGTGTATTAACTACACTTCAGGGCAGGCTCCATCCATGTCCAGGCATGAGTAGCTGGTCAACAATACAACTCTATCTGTGGTGTGTGTGTGTGTGTGTGTGTGTGTGTGTGTGTGTGTGTGTGTGTGTACGTGCTTTTTGTCTTGTTGGAATTTTTTGTTGTTTTGAGTTTCGTTTTTCTGGGTTTTTGTTGGAAGAGAAGAGAAGAGGAGAGGGGAGAGAGAGAGAGAGAGAGAGAGAGAGAGAGAGAGAGAGAGAGAGAGAGAGAGAGAGAGAGAGAGAGATCTGGGGAAGGGAATACATTGTATGACATTTATTTTTAAATAAAAATGTTAATTAAAAATAGAGAAAAATCTGCCTGCTTACCCAAGTGCTCTAATTTTCTATAACTTATGGTAGATGCTTTCTTTGTAGCTGCATAATGTTTCATTTGTCCACTGAAACTGAGATGGGTGCTCAAATTGCTGACTGTGTGGGTGGAGCTGTGTTCCTGAGAGTATGCTGTCTTCAGTTCTTCCCCAGCCACTTGGAAGGATGGCACATACGCTGCTATGGCTCTTTGCCATCGTCAGTATTGGATAAGGTTCCAGGGGGTTTGTTCCCTCCCTCAGCAATGTTTGTTTGTTTGTTCAGACACTTTCCACCTTCCACAGGTCTGTGTGAGATTTTCTTCTCTTCTCTCACTACTGTACTGCCTATTCGGAGTCTCCTTCAAGTAAAAATACTCGCGATTTTTATCATAGCATGATTCATAGAGGAACAGGAAATAGATATATATTCAGTTTGCCATTTTGAGTAGAAATCCTGATTCTGTTCCTTAAAGTCGGTGCTTTACAGGCAGGCACCATCTGCACTGTGTTTCCCTTTCCTTCCACCTGCTTACTTCTCAAGCTTATCCATTCCTGCCACCCCAACCACTACGTCCAACTCTGTGTCTACTTTTATTTAGAGGTTTACTTCTAGATGGATGTTCTCATTCAGCAATTGGCTCTCCCACTGTAGACTCAAGCTAAATGTATTCAAAACTAATATCATTATTCTTCTGCAGACTTAAGGCATTTTACCTACACATAGCTTGATGGGATATTTTTTGGGGGAGTCCTCTTTTATTGACATCACTTGCCATCACAGATTTACAAGTGGGAACCATTCTTAACTATATCTACACACTCACCCCAAACAATCAGTGAATTTGCCATGTATATATCTTTCAGTTCTCTTTTCATTCCTCACTCATTACACTCCCATCGTGGTCAAAACTTTCCACATCCATTGCTATAGACTATTGTAGTAACCTAAGTTCATACTTTTCCTCTGATCTCTTGCACTCTTTTATTGATGTAAACCACTCAAGAGATACCTACAGAAAACCTAGTCTGTGTCAATGATAGTGTACACTGGCAGTATTATGGGAGAAATAAATAGTTACTCTTTGTGTTCATAGAGAACATAGTTTCCTGGTAAATTATTACATTTATGGGGAATTTCAAAAGAGTCTGCCAAATTTTATGATAAGGGACATAGAGGGTACTAGCTAGCCATGTAAGAGAAGATTCTGACTTACTTGGAGATATTTGGAAATATTTCTCAGATGAAGGTTATCATATTTAGACCAGGAATTAAGACATATACTCCACATGGAAGAACTATCCCTTACCAAAGATCCAGAGTGGTGGGTGTACTGATGGACTGAACGAGGCTCCATTTAGCTAGAGGAGAGTGCAATGGGGATAAGGCTGGGGAGATGATCAAGAGCCGGTTCACTCAAGTTCTTTTTAGCCAATGTAAGGAGATTAGGATTTTTTTTTCTAAGAAAGCAAGAAACAGATCTCTTAATTTTACTTTACATTTGATTGAATCTATCTCTGGGAGAGAATGGATTGAAACAGATTAAACAGGCAGAGGTAGATTGACTGTGATAACCGAGAGGGGAGATAGTGATGGCTTAGAGCAGGGAAAGGCAGTGGAGTGGACTCAACTAGCTTTTCAGTAGATTTAGCATATCGACATGGAATATTGAAGTACTGGGAAGGAGTTAGAATCAGAAAAATGCAGGTTTGATGGCTTACTTGTCATTATGTTGTTTGGAGCATTGTTATACATCTAAGTACATAGAAATACACCCTCGGACATGAGTACCCTCCACGTCCTACTGGGTGGTACTGTGCTACACTTCTTTTGTTGAATGGATAAATTCTTCCTCTACTATGCACAAGCAACTGCTTTCTCCAGGCTCTAGTTAACTTGTTTACCCACCCCACCAAGAACTTCCCATTTTTAGTTATTTTTGGAGGTAAGTTGTGAATTTATGTAGTGAAAACAAAAAATTTTCTTCAGCCCGAAACATTTGCATGTCTGCCTTTAGTACCTACTGTATTGTAGTGTGATTATTTTTAAAGTATCTCTTTCCTCGACTGGTCTGTGAACACAGTGAGCATGTCTTACTCATCTTTTTGTCTGCAATATGCAGTAGCAAATACAAAGTAGGTCTTCACAAACATTTGTTAAGTGATTGGGTCAGTTCTTTATATATGGAAAGAAAACATTAGCTAAGCTTGACATTTATAATGGAAACAAGTATAAATTGAGACTAGCAGTAAACACAGCTTAGTATACGTCTATTCCTCTATTCTCTTTGGACCATATAGATTGACCTGTTAGTGACCATGCAAAGCTGCTTACTGCATCTTTGTCGAAAAGTCTTGGCTAGTATTTTTTTAGACATAGGAACTGAATCAAAGCAGGAACTTAAATCAATAAAATTAGCAAACAGGCTGGAAAAGTAAAACCCATCACTTAGAATGTGTGAGGTAAAGGGTGTATTGACAATTCTAGTAACTAAGTAGACGGATATTGACAGTAGAAGCCGCTGTGAAGTGAACAGTCACTGGGGAGTGTATTTACATCAGCTGATGTAGGCAGCAGTTATCCAAATGTGAGTGCCACTATAGTGCTCTCCTTGGCCCAGATAGGACCACAGTATCAGCAACTACTGATAGGATTTCTTTAGTACATATTTCAAACTTTGACATATACTTGCTGACTTCACACAGCAGTGAAACCTGATGACATGTATTTGGCTTTAACTTCAGAAGAAAATTTCCAGAGAGGCCAAGCATAAAGTGGTTTGGTTATAAAATAAACATATAAATTGAACTAGATTTCTTCGGTGGTTTAGGTACATCTTGGTTTTTTTTTTTTTTTTTTTTTTTAAAACTTTTAGGCACTGCATAAAGTTTTTAAGACCACATATTCTGTAATCTCAACTGTCCAGTTTCTGTTCAGGGGAGAATATAGGTTTTAAGAGAGTAAGAATAGGCCAATATTCATTTGGATTTTTGACACTCAACATGTTAACATTTGAACTTGTTGACAACTGAACCTCTGATGTTTCAAGTCACAGGGGGTGGTGTATTCTTCCTTCAGAATAAAGGTTGATACACATTGTGCAAGTAAGTAGATGGTATTATGTGTCTGGGAGCCAGGGTAGCCCATGTCACAGAGCTTCTAGGTAGCCAGATTGTTTTCTTCTATGCCTGAAAAGCCTGCATTTCCCGTCCCCACTTCCTGTTTAAAAAGAAAAGAGCAATCTAATGCCATGTTACTCTCTCCATTACTCATCAGCATCTAGGCACTGCTTTGCAGGGCTGGGTATGCAAAGAAATGAAGAAAACATGACCACTATCACCTAGTGCCTGCCTCTTCAATGCACCAGCAACCAATACTTAAAAAAAAAAAAAAAAAAAAAACTATCATCTTTTTTACATTTATTTATTTGCAGTGTGTGTGTGTGTGTGTGTGTGTGTGTGTGTGTGTGTGTGTGTGTTGGGGGATGGAGCTCATGCCATGGTGTGCATGTGGAAATCAGAGGAAAACTTCAGGGAATCAATTCTCTCTCATGTATGCCCCAGAGAATGAACTCCGGTAATCAGGCTTGGCAGCAAACTTGCTGGCCTGGCAAGGACGGATGATTTCATCCAAACCAGTAAGTTCCCCAGAAATAGAAAGCACTTGGCATGCTCTGTACTCTACTCTTCCTCACTGTTCTCAGAGCATCAACAAAGAGCCAAAGGAACTATTCCCAGTAGTTCAGAGACACTATAATGTGGACTAAGCTCCATGGAACATTTTCCATGACATTGCAGTTTATTGTGACATGGAGTTAAACTTGGGAAATCAGCTACCCATAGTAAATAATCGACCATGAAAGTCAACCACTGTTTCTCACTTAAAACAAGCATCTTATTTCTGAAGAGATAAATTATACAATGACAGGATGGTTCCTTGGCTTACTTGAGGGATTGGTGGAAATTGCTATTTCTGTATGCCACTGACTTGTGGTAGAGGTTATACATCCAGATAGTGAAGAGAAAGAATCACAGAAAAAAGAAAGGGTGAAGGATGGAAGGACGGACAGAGGAAGGGAGGGAGGGAGGGTGAGAGAGAGAGAGAGAGAGAGAGAGAGAGAGAGAGAGAGAGAGAGAGAGAGAGAGAGAGAGGAATAGCTAAGGGGCAAGTTAATAAGCTGCTTTTATATAACATTGGCCATCAGAAAAGAAGCTTCAGAGTATGGAAATGGGCCAGCGCAGCAAACCTAACTATAATTTATCATACAGCAAGGAAGCAGAAAGGAAGGAGCAGTACTTTTCATTCTAATGCTTCTGTGACTCCAAAGTCAGTTCTCATTAAGAAATGTTTTTAGTTATTCACAATATTCATTCTCCCTGAAATTAAAAGACTCTTTAATCCTCAAACTTTTAAATTTTTTGTTCTAGCTGATCACTTTGTAGTTCTGTTCTAGAAAAGCTCCGAGTAAATATTTCCTCCAAAGTATTTCTCCTTGGCGGAAAGCAGAGAAGGCTGGTGGGCCAACTACAGGAGCAGAAAGCCTTCCTGGGTCCTGGAGCCTTGAAACAAGAATCACCCAAAGTGCTGGAGCTTACAGGGAGCGCATCTGAAGGGACTCCTTCATGCACGCTGAACCATCTACAGTTCAACCATGAGAGTAAGTCACATCTCCTAACCTCAGATTTTCGCAGCTGCTGCACTGAATATTGCAGGCTGACATTCAGGGTTCCCAACCTAGGTTTAGAAACAGACAGTTCTATCAAGAAACCATAACATTCAAGGACAGGAATGAAGACAAATACTCATCTCCACTCTTCTTCAAATTCATAGCCTCTTTTTTAAAAAAGTGTTATTACACGCATATGTTATTTGTATAAGCATATATATTCCTAAATATAACCAGTTGAGGCCTTAAAATGTTACTTGTATGTCTGTTTTCAGAGACGACCACCCACATGTAAGCTGAACAAAGATCACACCAATGAACATGCCAAACTGGGTGAAGAAAAGCCCATGAGGTTTCAACCCCACACAGGGAACTACAGGCAGCTGAGGAGAGCTGGGAGCAGGGCGCGTGGCCCTGCCCAGGGAAGAGCCCACCCATTGGCTGTCTAGTAGCAGATACATACATACATACATACATATATATATATATATATATATATATATATATATATGATGGGAATGGATATGAAACCATGGATTTTGGCTAATCAATAGTTACCTGACCACAAAAGTAGTGTGTATAAGGCAGAGATTTCTCCAAATCCAGTAAAATACACTGTCAATTTAATTTTAGAGGCAATGCAGGAGGTTCTTGTAGAGAAGACCTGCAGTTGCCTCTTGGTTTTCTTATTTACTTTTTGCCCTCTGCTATACTTTTTTCTTGAATTTTAATAGAAAAGGGAAAAAAAAACCTTGGTGTGTTTTCCAAGAGAAAAGAAAAAAAAACTGTTCATACCTCAGCAAGGAGTTTCTATCTGTGATCCAAGCACAATCTCACTGAACTTGTGTCCTGACTTGACCTGACTTTTCAGTCATCGCATTCAAAGATGGGTTTCTAAGAGGAATGGGCTCTCTTTATACCACTTGCTTTATGATAACTAAAGCAGGTACCAGGAAGCAACTGTGACAGTCCCATCTGCTGTGCTGAGGTTGCCAGCCTGTGAGACAAAGTAGTCACCCACCTGCCCCATCATCCTGGAGCTAGGAAGAGAGATCTCAGCTGGAGCTGGAAAGCCATCCTACAGCTTAGTTATCTGGGTGGAAATAAATCTGCCAGACTTGACAGGCAGATCTGTATCCAGCAGATATCACTAATACATAAAATAGTACCCTGTCTCCCTCCCAGTCTGGTGCCCACCACCCTTTATCCTCTAGTTTCTTTTCTACCTTGGTCTCTGTTGATCGTCTTCCACAGTTGCTTATGTGTTTATTGGCTTTTTCTACACTCTAGCTTGTAAGTTCAACAAGGACAGGCTTTGTTTTATCGGCATCTCAGGCACATGGTCGGTAAATGTTTGCTGAATAAATGAACTGATTATGTTTGCCTTAGTGAGAGTGTTTAGAGTATGGCTTAAATGTATATTTGAATAAATAAATAGGATTATCTTAATAGTTGTTCTGTGTAAACACCTGTAAGAATGAATAACTGGAGGTAAGTGATGCATGAAGATAAGATTCAAGTATGAAATTTTAATGTTACTTTAGCAGAGAATATTAAAATAAGAGAGACAAGGGCTGTCTCAATGCTTTGAGTCATTTTGGGCACAGAAAACAACAAATTTCTAAGCAAATAGCTCCAACTATAAATTTTCTTGCATGGTGCTTTGCATTGAAGACAGAGCCCATGGATTATAGAGATGAAGAACATAGCCAACAAAATAAGTTCATATATCTGTTTTTTACTCTATCATTAGCAACAGGAATCACAGTGGCTTGTTACCTAGTTCAGGTTACTTTGAGTACATGAAATGAAATGTTAGGAAATTTGTTAGAAAAAGAACAGAATTTTTGCTTTTCTTTATTATAATGAATCAGTGCCAAGATTATAATAAGAGTAAAAAAATGGAATACAAATACCCATTTTTATAAGAAGCTCTTCTCTGGAAGGAAAAATGTGAGTTTTGTCAATTTAATACAATAGTTCTTTTGATCAAACCATTTGTGTTATAGTTCAAAAGATATTGTGTAATCAAACTTGGCAATAAAATGCATGATAACTATAAGGCAGCTTAGTTTTTCCATGGGATAAAACAGTAAAATATAAAGCAGCATCTTTGGAAATCCTGTCAGTAACACATTGTAAGTGGGGGAGAGGCAAGCTGTAGCCTTGGGCAACTACTTATTTTATAGAAAGGTAAAGCACTGAAACATTAAACTGGAAATCATTCCTGAAGTCATAAATACAATTCTACTATTTTGATGTTCGAAGCAACTTTATAAATATTATAGATTACTTCAACTTCCCCATCCAGTCTGACATACCTTGCCAGTATATGAGGGTTGGCCTAAGGGTATGTTAGACAAATCATATGGGCCGAAAAGAGGGGCAAATGTAAGGAACAAATGAGGAAGTAAAGCAAGAAGTCAGGCATAGTATAAAGAAAAAAATGAGGGCATAGAGTCTGGGAGGTTGTTATGAACAGGGCTAGAGTTGTTAGTTTATTCATATTGGATGCTGACCTTATGGGGCATGGATAAATGGATTAAATATACCTGAATATTCCATACATTGCAATTCCTCAAAATTTTTTAAATATTAGGAATTATAATAATAGCTATCATATTGGTTATAGTTCTGTTTTAGCACATTTCACTATAATAAAATAATGAAATATAATAAAATAAATATTAAAATATTAATTTATAAAGAATAAATTTATTTTTGATAGTTCTGGAGGCTAGGAAGTGTGAATTAAGGGGCCAGAAGCTGTCATGGGCTTTTTGCCATGGTAGAAAGCAAAATAATAAGAGGTAAGGGTAAAGTGTGTGTGTGTGTGTCCATATTTCCCTTTTTATACTGAACCATGCTCATGACAATGAGCTCATTTGACAACAGTACTAGTAATTCATCACTCTGCCCTCAAGGAACAATCAGCTTCCACTGGGCCAGACCTACCAGCTCTGTTACACTGAAGATTCAGACTTGGTTTGTTTGTTTGTTCATTCCTTCTCTCTTCCTTCCTTCCTTCCTTCCTTCCTTCCTTCCTTCCTTCCTTCCTTCCTTCCTTCCTTCCTTCCTTCCTTCCTTCCTTCCTCCCTCCCTCCCTCCCTCCCTCCCTCCCTCCCTCCCTCTCTCTCTCCCCCTTTCTTTCTCTTTCTTCTTTTAGAAGATAGGGAGTGTTTATTGCAGAGCAAAGTAGAGGATACTCAAAGGCTGAGAGTGGGCATGGCGAAAGGGACTATTGTGCCAATCTACATGTGAGGCATGTTTTAGAATATTTCCAAAGTCTCCAGAACAACAAGCTTTTCCTGAGTCACTTTGTCACCCAGAGAGGTGACAGGCCTGTTGGTTTGATTCTTACAGTGGGTTGCAATGATATATCTTTGCTCTTCGCCAAAAAGCTTCCTGTTATACAATATTCTTGTATGATTTAAGGTCCCTGGGGTTGGATTTATATATTGATATATTTTATTTCTTTTATTCTTCTTTTATACATTACATCCTGACTACAGTTTCCCTCCTTCTCTCCTCCCAGTCCTCCTCACCTCCTCTCTCCCCGAGATCCACTCTTCCTCTGTTTCCTTTCATAAAAAAAATTCAGGCCTCCCAGGATATCTACCAAACAAGGCCTAACAAGTTACAATAAGACAAGGCAAAATCCTCATGTCAAGGCTCGACAAGGTAACCTAGTAGGAGGAAAAGCATCCCAAGCGCAGGCAAAAGAGTCGGAGATACCTGTCCCTGATCTTATTGTTGGGAGTCCCACAAGAGCACCAAGCTAAACAACCATAACCTAGCTGAGACCTACAGGGTCCATACCTGTCACTTCAGTCTCTGTGAACCCCTATGAGGCCTGCTTAGTTGATTTTGTGGGCCCTGTTCTCCTGGTGTCCCTTAGTCCTCTGGCTCCTACTTCTTTCCCCTCTTCTGCTGGGTTCCCCTGGCCCCACCTAGTGTTTGGCTGTGGGTCTCTGCATCTGCGTCCATCAGTTTCTGGATGAAGACCCTCTGATGACAATTGGGCTGGGCACTGAGCTATGAGTATAGCAGAGTATCATTAGGGATCATTTCATTGACTTCCACTGCCCCCACTTATATCTGATTCTATCCTGGGTCTCTGGACTGTTTTGCCTCTGGGCCTGAACCTCCAGGCAGTGTCAGGCATGGACTCCTTCTCATGGTGTGGGCCTCAAGTTGGACTAGTCATTGATTGGCCACTCTCACAGTTCTGCATCACCATTTGATAGGAATTCCAGCCACGCCTCCCTGACCACACATACCCTGGCGGGACACTTAGTCATTTCTGCCTAGTCATTTCCAGGTCATACATCCTGCATAACACATGCACTGAGTGGTCACGTAAATTGTGCGCATTGTGACCATGTGATCTACGTGCATGCATGGTGTAGCACATACATGGGGTAGTCCTTAAAAGACAGATCTCATGTCCCCTCCCCCTCCTCTTCACATGTCCTTTCAGCAGGCCTGAACACATTTGTCCCTTTCTCCTTTTCTTTTCTCTTAAAACTCTTGTTAGTGGGTTTTGTTGTGTTCCATGACTTTTCCTCGCAAGGTAAGAGTACTGCTAAAACCAACATTGGTACCATGCAAAGCAGGCCCTCTTGGCACTTTGCACCCAGGAACCTGTGCTCTGTCCATGACAGCCCACTTTCCATTTGCCTGGCCCCCAGATTCCTGCACAGGCCACTGGCTACTTTCATTGGTGAGTCCCCCACTTTTCAGCCAGTGTAAACAGTCTCCTGGACCTGTTGGAACTACGATTGAGTGTCCCTGAGACTGGGGGTACCCCCTGGTCATGGCCTTCACTGGCTACGGTCGGTCCCTATCTCAGGCTAAAATTTCTTGACATCTCCCACGTCTACAGTTTGAGATATAATTCTCAAAGTCAGACCCCCTTCCTTGGGTGCATCCTCAGGCTGTGTAAGACCTATGCATTTTTTTGGTTTGACAAGGAGTAAATGCTGTTGGACTCCTGGGGAGTCCCTGCCTTTGCACCTTGGCCCCCATCTTACATTTGACCAAACATCTGGCAGCTTGTGCCTGTTTACAGATCTATCCTTGGCCTTAGGGATGCTTTAGATTATGTTTTGTTTTGTTTTTTGTTTTGTTTTTTTCTATCTGCTGCAGACATGGGAAATAAGGCTTCCATTCCCATCAGTCTCGCCTCTCCTGTAGGATGCCCTCTGAAAGTCTTAAAACCTCTCAGCCTAATGACTTACTTAAAGATTCCTAAGCTTGTCTGCCTCTGTACTAAGAAATGGCCCAAATATACCTTAGAAAACAAACAAACAAACAAAAATGGCCACCAAACGATTCCTTAGACCCCAATATTTTAGGGAAATTATCTAACTACTGCCAGTGAACAGGCAAATGGAAGAAGTTGCCTTATATTATGGCTTTTTTTTTCTATCTAAGCTCTAAACCTTCTCTTCTCGATTTCTTCTCTCCTGCCCACATGTTCTTAGCTATGCCTGAACCAGATGAATCTCTGACTCCGGAACCTCTGGCTCTGGACCATGCAAACACCTATGTGACCTCCCACTCCCATTTCTACTCCCAAGGCACCTGTCCCTTTGGTTCCTCCTCTGGCTTTCTCCTCCTCTTCAGCATTGTGCATTTCCAAAGGCCTGGCTCTGGCTCCAACCTTCACACCTTCCACTACTCACTCTCGGACTGCTAAAGGGTCTGACCCCAGCCATTCAAACAGCCAACCATTCTCCCTTTGCGAGAGGTGGCCAGAGTGGATGGACTGGTTAAGTTCCATGACCCATTCTCTCTCGCAGAACTCTCTCAGATAGAAAAAGAAAACTGGGTTCCTATACCTCTAATTCTGCTTCCTTTATTAAACAATTTCAATATGTTACCCAATCTTATAGTTTCACTTTCATGATGTATATATGATACTTGCTAATAACCTACTTCCTGAGGAGCGCAGGTAAGTTTGGGAGCAGGCTAGAACACATGCAGATGAGGTTCACCAAGCCAACCCCACACACCCTCCGGGGGCTGAGGCGGTTCCTGATCAGAACCCACACTGAGATGATAACACCCAGGGCAGGTCTCTAGCCAGGGATAGGTTTATTACCTGCCTCTGGCAGGCTTCCATAAGACTGCCCTAAAACCAGCAAACTATGAAAAGCTAAAAAATGTAATTCAAGATAAGGATGAAAATCTGTCTCATTTCTTAGACTGGCCTACTAAGGCCCTTCTTCAATACACTAGCTTAGATCCTGAGAGCCCAAAGGGCAGGCAGCTCCTTAGGACCCACTTTGTCTCACAGAGATTCCCTGGCATAAGGACCAAACTTAAGTGCCTGGAGAGAGGCCCTCTGACCCCACAGGCAGAAGTGTTAGCAGTGGCATTTAAGGTGTACCATGGGAGAGATGAAAAAGCCCCCAAAGGAGCTGCTAAATGCTGGCACATGCTATCTGACTGGCTCCCCAAAAGCCGCCAGGTCCCTGTTTTAAGTGTGGGAAAGAAGGCCATTGGGCTCGGGCTTGCACCACCACCCCCCCTGGGGGCATGGATAGGGTCTTGCCCAAAATGCTGCCAAAAGGGCCACTGGTCAGCTGACAGGACCACCCTCTGGCTGACTTTCTAGGCTTGGCCTTCAATGACAATAGAAGCTGCCCAGTTCCCAGCCCAGCCACTCCCATCTCATGCAGGAAACCCAGTGTAGTAATAATGATATCTGGGTGACCCATTTCCACCAGAGCCACTTACTCAGTCCTGAAAGATCAGAGAAATAAGACAAGCCAGTCACAAGTTCTTACCGCTAGGAAATCCTCAGCCCAAGAGAGCTACTTCCTGTATACTGACGCCTATATACCTTTCTGTGCCCTGCTATCTTACTTCCTCTTTCTGCCCAGCTACATCACTTCCTCTTTCTGCCTAGCTCTATCATTTCCTGTCTGTCTGTACAGACCTCCAGACCTCTATGGTTAATTAGTGCTGGGATTAAAAGCATGTGCCACCTTGTCTGGCTCTGTTCCCAGTGTGGCCTTAAACTCACAGAGATCCCAATGAATCTCTGCCTCCCAAATGCTAGGATTAAAGGCATGTGCTACTACTTCCTGACCTCTGTATTTAATATAGTGACTGGCTTTATCCTCTGATCTCCAGGCAAGCTTTATTTGTTAGAGCACAAATAAAATATCACCCCAGGTGTGAAGTCACTCAGTGGTGCATAGGCAAATCAACAATTACCATGTCCCCAAGGGAGACTGACTCTTCCTTCCTGGGACACACCAAGTAATAATATCTCCTTCACCAGTGGTGGGCCTCTTGCCCATCCATGCTGGGAATTCTACTTTCTTGATCTTGTCCAGGTAACCAAAACTGCTGTGAGTCAATGTGTGCAATAGTCAAGGCCTGTTAAGTCAGAATTTCCAATTAAAAAATGGGGTACAGCCAGGCGGTGGTGGCGCACGCCTTTAATCCCAGCACTCGGGAGGCAGAGGCAGGCGGATCTCTGTGAGTTCGAGGCCAGCCTGGGCTACCAAGTGAGTTCCAGGAAAAGGCGCAAAGCTACACAGAGAAACCCTGTCTCGAAAAACCAAAAAAATAATAATAAAAAAAAATTAAAAAAAAATAAAAAATGGGGTACAGATCTAAACAGAGAATTCTCAACAGAAGAATCTTAAATGGCCAAAGGACATTTAAGGAATTGATCAACATCCTTAGTCATCATGGAAATGCAAATCAAAATGACTCTGAGATACCATCTTACACCTGTCAGAATGGCTAAGATCAAAAACACTGATGACAGCCTATGTTAGAGAGGATGTGGAGTAAGGGGAACACTCCTTCACTGCTGGTGGGAGTGCAAACTTATACAGCCACTCTGGAAATCAGTATGGGAACTTCTTAGAAAATTGGGAAGACCCAGTGATACCACTCTTAGACATATACCCAGGGGATGCTCAATCATACCACAAAGATACTTGCCCAACTATATTCATAGCAGCATTACTCATAATAACCAGAACCTTGAAACAACCTAGATGCCCCTCAATGGAAGAATGGATAAAGAAAATGTGTTACATATGCACAATGGAGTACTAATCAGCAGTAAAAACAAACAAAAAACCCATAAAACAATGATATCATGAAATTTGCAGGCAAATGGATGGAATGAGAAAATATCATCCTGAGTGAGTTAATCCAGACTCAGAAAGACAAACACAGTATGTACTCACTCATAAGTGGATACTAGATGTAAAGCAAAGGATAATCAGACTACAGCACACAGCTCCAGAGAAGCTAGCAAACAAAGAAGACCCTAAGAGGGACACATAGATCTCCCTGGAAAGAGGAAATAGATAAGATGTCCTGGGTAAACTGGGGGAATGGGGGGCGATAAAGGGGAGGGGATGGGGAATGAGAATGTGAGGGAATGGGATGGTTAATCTGGGGGAGGGACAGAGTGGGAGAGCAATGAAAGAGATATCTTGATAGAGGGAACCATTATTGGGTTAGGGAGAAACCTGATGCTAGGGAAATTCTCAGGAATCCATAGGATGACCCCAGCTAAGACTACTAGCAATAGTGGAGAGGGTGCCTGAACTGGCCTTTCCCTATAGTCAGATTGGTGACTACCCTAATTGTCATCATAGAACCTTCATCCAGTAACTGATGGAAACAGATGCAGAGATCCACAGCCAAGCACCAGGCCCAGCTCCAAGAGTTGGGTTGAAGAGAGGGAGGAAGGATTATATGAGCAAGTGGGGTCAAGGTCATGAAGGGGAAATCTACAGAGATAATTGAACCAAGCTCATAGGAACTCACAGACTCTAGATCTACAGCTGTGGAGCCTGCATGGGACTGAACTATGCCCTCAGCATGTGGGAGACAGTTGTGCAGTTTGGTCTGTTTGAAGGGCCCATGGCAGTGAGACCAGGATCTATCCCTGGTGCATGAGCTGGCTTTTTGGAGCTCATTCCCTATGGTGGGATACCTTGCTCAGCCTTGATGGGGGGGGAGGGACTTGGTCCTGCCTCAACTGAATATTCCAGGCTTTGTTGACTCTCCATGGGAGACCTTACCCTTTGGAGGAGTGGATGGGGCGTGGGTCAGGAACGATGGGAGTGGGAGGAGGGATGAGAGGGAGAACTGTGGTTGATATGTAAAATTAATAAAAATTTTTTAAAAATTAGGATGTTGTTACTATAAGAAAAGTCAGTCATGACAATGGGAGTTGGCTCTGCTTGGGGCACCACATATAAGAGGCTTTGCCATGACACTACTTCCCATGAAAGATAATTGGTTTTGCAATGAAGTGGGAAAGGATGAAAAAAGAAGTCAGGATTTCACAGCGCTCTTCCCCATATGCCTGCTCAGATGTTCTTTCTGCCCCTCTTCTGCAATGTCTCCTAGGCATTGATTGCATGGGGAGAGGTTAACATAGGTGATGTGTCCATAGCTGAGCGCTCTTAGTTACTTACATGCAGTACTGAGCAGTTGTGAGTCTCTGCATGCATCACTACATATTGCAAAAATGAAGCTTCTCAACTCCATTTGGAAAGTCATCCAAATCTATGGATATAAGCATGAACATCCAGGAGAGAGTTTGACAGCAGGCCCATCTAGCATAACAACAACTGTAGGTTCCTCCGCTGTAGCTCTATGATCTCCCAGTCATAGGCTTTTGACCTGGTTTATACCAGATATGAAATCCCTCTTGTGAAGCAGGCCTCCCATTCTCTTAGAAAGCAGTGGTTGACCCCCATGACGCTCGAGCTGCTATTGTACCAGTGGTCACATCTTGCCAGGCAGGTCAGTATTGTACCACACAGAGTCCAGCACTGGTGAGACCACTAATGTCTTTTCTCCCCAAGCAACCTGCACAGTACTTTCTGGAAGTATGTAAACAAGTCATCAGAAAAAGAGTTTCCTGGTTAGTTGAGGTTGAGTTTTCTGGGTTGTGAACCCAAAGTGGGTGGTTTCAACAAGAAGGACTTACCATCTCATTTAAGTGGGCAGCTTAAAGAGCAGCTTAAATGATCTGTGTTGTTTTGGGTATCTCTGGGGTATCCCTAACCAGTCACTCATAGGATGGAATCCCTTACTTGGCACTGAGGTTTTCATTCAATAACCTATGTCATTAAAATATATTAAAAAGTAAATGTCAAAATGCAGGACTATTTTTATGCTTTCAATTTCTAAAATTTTTTAGCCTAAATATTTAACAATATAGGAATATTTAAAAATTACTATTTTCTCTTTTCTATTTCTATCTCTGTAGGATAACCAATATTGATAGTTTGGTAGCATTTTCTATTTTTCTAATATATGTGTTTGAATATACATGTATATATGTGTGCACATATATGTGAGTATAATTATATTGTTTCTTATTATATTATTATACTAATATATCTATTGCCTTTCAAGTTACATCTCTTTGCTCAGTCTGTTATATTTTAAGGTCAGTACAGAAACTAACTCTTCCTTATTACTACTCACTTGTCTGTCTGGGGACGTACTATACTACATTTAACTATTATTTTACTGACAGCTGCCCAAGTGACTTCCAGTTGCTTTGTTATTACAAACAGTGCTGCTGTGAGCATTCTTCTAAATGCACCATTTCATTTTAGGTTTGTGATTTTGTTTCCTTCGGAAAACAGAATGCCTGAAGGATTTGGTATTTGAAGTTTTAATAGAAATTGCCAGATGCTTTTCACAACGAAGCATTCAAGCTCCCATCAAAAGAGCGTGAGGCTGTCTTGACCTCCACAGCTTTGCTAGTGTTGGGTTGTGCTGACCATAGAGAGAGGAAGGACTTCTTTTGGTTTACTTGTCTTAGGTATTTGCAAGAAGTATGAGTTAAAGTGTTATGTGGTTGTTTCACTTAGTTTTTTTTTTTTTTATACTTTGAAGTTTAGTATTTGTATTTTATTTACTAAATTACCCTTTATTTATTTCTGACCATTTTGATTATAGGACTTATTATTTATTAGCCAATAGAAAGATTTTATGTAGTAAGAATGAGTTTTATACATAATTCTTGCAGAACATATTTGTTGGTTGACTTTATGGTATTTTATATTAAGAAGAATTGTTGTTTTGTTATAGAAAACAATTATAGTTATTTTTTCATGGCTTCTATGCTTCTTTCATTGCTTAAGGATTTCCCCACCTTTAAGTATATTCTAAAAATATACCATACAGGTTTTAGAACTATACCTTACAATATTTATAGTTTAAGTTATTATATATTTTTAGATCTATGTCTGAATTCTCTATTTTATTTCATTTTTTTACTGGCTATTCCTTTGCCAATATTTTACTAATTTGATTGATGTAGTTTAATAATTTAAATATCAGGTGGGTATGATATTATTGTCTTACTTCCTTTCCCCAATAATTTGATCATATATTGGTTCTTCTACATGGACTTCACACTATTCCATGTTTCTTAGGAAATTCATCAGTAAGTGCATTAAATATGGGTTCTTACTGGGGATAACTTCCATTTTTTGGTATAGCTTTGCTCCTTCCTTGCCTCAATCAAATATTCCTAAGGGGTGAGAGGTTCTCTAAAATGTAATAGCCATTGAGTTCTTGGCACTTCAACATTGAACTGACAAAGCATGCTAAATTTTATGTTACTGATCTGATAGGTTAAGCAGGGAAAACATCAATGAAGACAAGGGTTGAAAAATGGAGAAAGTACCCATGATCACCACTGCTGTAAAACTAGTACACTGAGCACATAAGAAAAGATTTAAGATACTAGACAATCGGCTCACAGTGAGGTGGCAGCATAGTGGTGCTCATCTCTAGGCGTTTAGATGCTTTTGAAGTCAGAGTTCAAGAGCCTGAATCACTTCAAAGAAATGCAGGCTCAGCCGCAATAGGTTGTCAGGGGAACCAATGCATCAAGTCACAGCTTTGTCCAAGAGTATCACAGAACTCTGCAATCCTTTGCATCGTTTGCTTCACCTCCCCAGTCAGCAGGAGAACAATGCTTTTACACTGTAGCTTGGCCTCACATGTTCACCAACATTATAAATCCAGTCATCATGAGAACAAGGGAAATGAATTAGTTTTCGGAAAAAAAATTCTTCTATAATTCCACCTATACCTGCCACGCTATAGACAATGCTATAGACAATCCTCCAGACTTTCATTAAGGTCTACTACAGCCCATCTTTTAAAGAGGCTGATTTATCTTACAAAGTAGCTTTGGTTTACAGCATACTCACAATTGTGTCTGTGTTCTATTTGGTATGCTAGACAGCTAAGATTTTCTGTAAATATTTGGCATACAAACAACTTCAACACTTGAGTAACCTAGTGTGAGTGCTCACTTAATCAGTCTGAATACATTTGGTAGGTTATAAGGGTCAAAGTAAGTGTTCATTCTTTTGTCCTTCCTTCCTTCCTTCCTTCCTTCCTTCCTTCCTTCCTTCCTTCCTTCCTTCCTTCCTTCCTTCCTTCCTTCTCTTCCTTCTCTTCCTTCTTTCCTTCACCCCCCTCCCATTGCCACCCCCAACTCTCTTTTTCTTTGTGGCCCTGGTGATGGAACTCAGGGCCTTGCCCATTCCAGGAAAGCTCTCCTACTGACCTAACCCCTAGCCTTCCATTGTGATTGTAATTGGTTTCAAAGACGAAGTTCAGGTAGGAAGGTTTGGGCTGTAGATAAGAATAAAGTATATAGAAAGGCCTTCTTTTCAAAAAGAAATTTCAGAGAATATCGTAATTCAAACATGATAAAAAATCACTGGGAAATAAGCACCAATGCCACAGGCAAATAAAAAGGTCACTCAGTTATTTTTTGAGTCAAGACAGAGACTGAAGGTTGTGATCAGAGATGCTTGAGGTTCAAATAAGTCAACGGGACAGTTGGGATGGATTCCCAGACAGTTTAAAAACAAAATATATTCCAAGGGACTTGAGGCCATTAGCAAGACTGTTAAAGATTACTCAATGGGGGCTGCTTACTTCTTTTCCCTTCAGATTTCTCTTAGCAAACCTCAGCCAGTGCTTCAGCTGCTTAGCATAAAAGACACAGCCCATGGCAGGGGCTGTGGAGAAGGGGGGTGCTGACAGTTGTGGGGCACTAGCCTCACATTGATCTGGTTAGAGATACTAGTCATTGTATCACTCCTGGAGTCCATGGCAACCTGTGCAGCCATCTTGCCTTATACAGCACTCTGCTTTCCCACTTGTCTGTGTCTCCTGACTCCTGACTCCTGACTCCACAAGTCTATCTTATGGAAGCATTGATTATGGCCAGGTTTCTGTGGCTGCAGCTGGTCCTCTTAAGAAATGAGACTTTTAATTTACTTTTAGATATGTACAGCACTACTGGTCTAAATATGTTTATGTGTTGTATTTGTATGATTAGACATGTGATGACCCTGACAGTCCAAGAAGTTCAGGGAGAAGTCATATTTAACATAGCAAAGATTGGTATAGTACCTTTATCAGTCTTTTAAGTACTTAACTTACTACTCTAATGGGCATATGAGATTGATGCCTTGACAAATAGACTTCTATGATAATGTTACAAAGGAAGAAAATGTGTAGAAAGATGTTTAATTAATGAAAACTATTTTCCCGATTGGATCTTGCGTACATATGAACAATATTTGAGAAAGTTATAGGATACATAGAGGAGAATGCTGGAAGATTCTAGAAGCATTCGTGTTGTGAATCTCAGAAATCTTCCTTTTCCTTTGTTGGGCAGGTAACAGAGGGACCCATCAGTGAATGCTTAAGGGACCTCAGCCTCGCCGTGCATGTGTGCTAGGACAGGCTCGGCTGTGCCACCGAAGCAGTTGAAGACATGCTTTCCTTAGGTCCTGGCACTAAGACATTAATGTCCTCCCTGTGACAAGTGGAGCGCATCTTGAGGTCCTGCCCTTTCTTATGCCATGTGCGTGGTAAGATGTAGGCTTGCTATCAGGGTAAGGCTAGGAGTGGTCCCGTCCCTCACTCGCATTCAACAGGGCTCCATTTCAGGAAGTCCTTGCAGCTGGCAGCACTCTAGGAGTGTTTTCTGGATGACAGCTCTGAGTCTCATGTTTCCCCACTAATTGACAGTGAGAACTGGCTTATCTATGCCTTTGGCCTGCTGTTAAGAAAATGGAAAGAAAAGTAGTGCAAATTTTAAGAATGGGTAATTTTCTTACTAGATGGAGTAGACCACTGACTGTATGAAGTAAATTTGACTTCAATCTTAGCTTTATGGCAAACTGTTTTTGTAATGACAAGATGAGGAAAGTCATAATCATCAATTTATACCACTCTTATTTGAGGGCTCAATGTCTACAGCTGTAGTCATAGAGCCCAGACATTCATTGTTCTGGTGCAAATCCAGTACAGTCCACTGAAAAGGTTGATATGAATTTAGATTTTGAGCATAGGCTATATAGACTTTATATGTTAAGAATCCCTTGAAAATATATGTTTTAGTTTCATTTATGTTGTTTTGATAAGGTATCCTGACAAAAACAACTTTGAAGGGGGGAAGGATTTATTTGACTTACAATTTTAGGTTCCAGCCTATTATTGAGGGGAAGTCAAAACAGGAGCTTAGCATTGGCTTCTCTAGTCTAGAGCAGTGGGAAATGAATGCATAAATGACGCTTGCCCTACTCCCATCTTGCTTTCTTGTTCTATATAACTCAGGACTCCATGCTCAAAGAATGGGGCCATGTACAATGGGTTGGTTTTACTATTCCAGCTAACAATCAAGTCAATACCCCACAGACATGCCACAGGCCAACTTGATTTAAATAATTCTCAACTAAAACCTGGTCTTGGAGATTGCATCAGGTTGGCATTTAAAACTAGGTATCACAATATTTGAGGGTTGATTCTCTTGTATTGTGTATTGGGAGTGGATGTTTTCTTGAGTACTTATCACTGAGAGTTTATATTAAATGTAGGTATACAATATTCATATATTGAATATTATCCACAAAAAAACTGACTTGTGCAGTCATTGGAATGTGTATTTTTTAAAATCAAACATATATAATCAAAGCCAAAGCCGACATTCTTTCTTCCCCAAATCCTTGGTTTTCTCTATATTTTATCACTGTGAACAGCATCTTGTGCCTTTTTATGCATGCATTGAACTTCCAAGCACTTGCTGCATGCTCATGGTTAAGGAGTACCCCAAGCTTTCCCTGACGGTGTAAGAACATTTTCCTTCTAAATATGAGATCCGGGGTGCCTGTTTCAATAGTAACCACCCTACAGAAAGAAGCTTAGAAAATCTAAAGATCTCAGAACTCCTCTAGATTTAGGATGTTTTCTACAGAAAATACAGATTTCTGCCTGCCTTTAGCATTTTCATTCTTCACACTTACAGTCACTACCAAATGGAATTTTAGTGCATACGACCTCCCTGTAGAGAACTTGTTCACAAAAAGGATTTGAATTTATTGTTATCTAAGCTCTCCAATGAAGACCAATTCGCCACAAATGTTTTGGATTGTTGCAGACATCAGTCATTTATGACAAACTATTTTTCGATTGTGTTTAACTGTGTGGAAATTAGAAGGCTTATTTTCATGGAGTTTTTTCTGATTTTGGTGTTTTGCTAATGAAGTTCTTGTTTTGGCACCACTTATTTTCAATTCAATAATAATGGCTGCAAATAGTTCAAGTTTCTAATTTTTTTTTTTTCTCCAAAGCTGGATTTTCTGTTCCTACCACCTTTGAAAATCCCAAGGCTGTAAGAAGCCTGCAGGCTGGGCTGCTCTTATAGTCAGATTTTCCTGGAGATGGCAGCAGAGTACACAGAAGCCAGGGAACCAACCATAACACATAAGCAAGTGGTGAGATTAATGGTGCCATGCAGTTTGGGGGATGGATGGCTCTGACGAAATGCAGCAGCCTCTTCTGCTCTCAGTGACGGGGCAGGTAAATAGGGAGCTGGTGTACGTATTAATGTGCTTTTTAATTACATTGGACAGCTTCCAAAGTGTCCTGTTCACACTGCAGCTCTTGTTCTCCACCTGTGGGCAGCTCCAAGCCTCTCCTAACTCTGTGTGCTATTCTCACTTCTTTTCTGGTGAAAGTATTGAGAGATCTTCAAAACAAAAGTCATGTGAAGCCTTTGTCTTACGGGCCCATCCACAGCCCTTGTTAGCCTCCCTTCATTTTCCTGTAGCTATTTCTAATCTTGCAGCACACTGCCTTTCAATCCCTCTGGGTTGTCAGATTTTTCGAATCTATAATGGGATGATTAACTGGCAAGGCAATACACAGCCTAATAACAGATTGCAAAGGACATCATATTAGACATTGTAAAAGCCCTCTTTATTCCAAAGTATACATCCAATAATGCCCCAGAAGACATGAGTAATGAGCATTGTTCCCAGAATAACAGGGACCCCATTGCTTTGGAATTTGTGCAGAAATGTTATTAAAATGAAAAAGAGAGAACTTCGTTGTACTGAATTGCAACTGTTGGTTTCAATACTAAACTTGTTTGTCAAAGTGCTGTTGCCTGGGATCAGTGAAAGCTCATATAAGACCAAAATATGTCACTAGTTGGTTGGGTACTATAATAAATTCTGCTTTGGAAGGAGCTAAATGAAAGACTTTTTTATTTAAAGAGCCATTGTTATTTTTTCAGGTAAAATGCATAACTGTCTCTTGTGAGTATTTTTGAAGCAAAACGTGCTTTTAAGAAGAGAAGAAAGAGCCTTGTGGATGATGGGTAAAAGTTTCCAACCCTGACTTGAACTGAGGAAAGGAGCTGCTTACCTTACTTTTTCAGACAATAGGTCAATAAAATGAATTGATAAAAATTACTATTTTTTGTTAGATTGTTCAGCTAGATAATGCACTTTTGTTGCAAATGAGAGAATTTTTTTTTAACTGCAAATATTCCTCAGGAGCATTATTGTGTATTTGTATATGGAAATTCTGAACTGTTGATTTATATTCTGATAATTGTGGAGCTAAACACCAATCATTTCTGTCTGTTCACTTGTGGGACGCAAATTGGGCTAAGGGAAAGGAGCACTGGGAGAAGGGCTTCCACTCAGCTTCAAAAACTGGTTCTTATTTAAATGCAATTATTAAACCCCAAGATGCTTTGCAGCTGGGTGAGGGCTTCTGTACATGTTAGGGAAACAACCTTGAGGTGTGATGTAATGACAGACTTATAAACCCAAACAGAATGGTGAAATAGGAAGAGTGTAATCATGGACATATTTGGAGTTTAAAGGATGTGCCATTGAAAGAAACAATCCACACTGGCTTTAATTTTCCCTGTCCTTTCCCTGTGGAAATGTTTTGAGAGAGAGGACAGAAGAGATGAATTCCCTCTACACTTGGAGGTTGTTCGCCTCAGAGTCTTGAGAGGTGTGCAAGTAAGAGAGTTTTGTGATGGGGAGGCAAAATGGCTAAGTCAGGGGATGACAGGGAAAGGAATATTTAACATGCTTGAAATCAGGAGCAGTTTGGAAGTGTGTGTTCCCCTTTAGCATCTCTTGCATGGAAGCTGCTGCAGGCTCTTATCACAGCAATAGCTGTGCTTTACTGTGAAGTTGCCAGAGTCAGGTATTCTTTTGTGTTCTTCATGAATGCTAACAAATTTAGTATTTGACAACATTCCTTTGCAGAAGAGTCTGGTATTTCTCCCACATCTTACACAAAAATGAGGCATAAATGATGTAAATAATTGTGACAAGTCAAAAAGTAAGTGAAGTTGAATGTGGTGTTCAGAGCCTGTTCTTCTAATGACTGGAAACCTGCATTGTGGTCTGAAGGCTGCAGGTGTCACTCTATGGACAGTTCAGGGTTCTTAAGGCTAGAGGAGCAGATCTTGAATTCAGCAGGAAGGAGAAGCAGCAAATGCAATGCCTGGAGTCAGTACGAACTGAGGGCCTGGTCCATTCCTACCTTTCTGGAATAAATATGAACCTATGACGCCCAGTGAAAAGGAAAGCCAACTCGATGGTGATTGAGACTGGATTTGCTGCCAGCCAGGCAGGTGGGACCCTGCAGCTGAAGATGCCAAGCACAGATCTGAATGTCTTCTGGATCTCCTCACTGAATAACAGGCATGTCAAGCTAAACATGCCCAAAGTTAGACTCTTGACCTTCCCCTCATACCACTTTCCCCTACAGTCGTACAGTCCTTTCCATAGCAAGCCTGGCAACTCCGTTTCCTACTTGTTAAGCCCTCAAACTCAGATTAATCTCCTGCCCCTCTCAGAATCTGGGCATTCCTCATTGCCCCGTGGATAATGCCTAGCACAAATTGCCATCACATCTGAATTAGTGCAGTAGTTTTTGGAATGGTTCCCCCTTCTTTCTATGATGCTCTCAATGTAGCAGACAGCCTGGCTCTCCATCCCAGACCCTCTCTCCACACTAGCTCAGCGCCTTCCCATTTTAAAGGAGACAGAAAAGGCCACTGTCTCGATTGTGACCTACAAACCTGACAACGAGCTTCTCTGATTGGCACTAGCATTTCCAGACTTGTCATTCAGCTCTCATGAGATCAGTTTTCTTGCTTCTGCCTTCAGGGCCTTTGAACTCACCTTCTCTTCTATGTGGTGTGCCCTTCATTCAGTGTTCGGCACGATTAACTACTTTCTTCTCATCTCCACTTAATGTTCCAGTTAAGGGATTCCCTGACCATCCTATCCCAAAGTAATAACTTCACATCTCCAACAATTCAGATCCCTTCCTCACTTCATGTTTCCCCCTGGAGCACGATACTGTCTAATATCTTATTTATTTGCCATGTATAAAGCCCATATTTGTTATTGATTCCTAGCTCTTCATAAAATCCAGGAGTTTATTTGGCTTTATTTGTGATTGTTTGCTGCTGTTGTTGAGGTAGGTTCTCAGGGTCCTAAGCTGTTCTTTAACTTTTTTACACACACAGTGTAGGATCTTCCTGCCTCCACTTCTCAAGTGCTGGCCTTATAGATGTTTACCACCATGCCTATTTTGCAAAAAATTTTTTCAGCCACCCCTTTGTCTTTGACACAGAGTCTGGCACATAGATATACACCCTATAAATGTGTCCTGAGTGAGTGTGTTCATAGAAATAAAAAGATTTGATATATCTTGCACCTTAGTGATATGACAAAATTTATTTACACTTATTTGTAAAATTGCAAAGATGTTCAGTGTACAATGCAAGCAGCCTGATCAATGAACAAAGCAACAAAATAGTCCACCAATTAAATCTCTAAGGCATTTAAAATACATAGCATAAAATAAAAAAGGTTTATTGTTTGACTTGTCAGATTCATCTAGACACAAATCTCTCTCTGTCTGTCTCTCTCTGTCTGTCTCTGTCTCTGTCTCTCTCTCTCTCTCTCTCTGTGTGTGTGTGTGTGTGTGTGTGTGTGTGTGTGTGTGTGTATGTGTGTGTAAGCAAAATTTCCTGCAGAGTCCAGAATCAGATGTCAGATTCCCTGTAACTGCAGTTATAGGTGGTTGTGAGCATGTCCTGGGTAATGGGATATGTATGTCCTCACAGTAGATCTGAGGTTCCCTTGGTTGAATCAAGAGAATTCTTCCAACTTCGTCTCTTCTTTCCATATAATTCTTTGTATTAATAATATAAAACCTATCACCTTTTCTGATTTGTGACACCCAGTAGCATCTGGATTTTCAAAGTACTTTTTAAACCCAGACAAATACCTGGAACATGGCTTAAGTGACTTTATAATCTTTATTTAGTTTACCTATTTAATGTCTGTCTAGTTATCAAGTAAATAAATAAATAAATAAATAGTATATTTAGTCAAGTTTCAAAACTATTTGAAATAACCAGGAGATGGAGAGAATAGGAAAGAGGGAGAGATGGAGGGAGACCTCAGATTTCTATAATTTTCATTATTCTTTTTTTTTCTTTTTTTTTTTTTTTTGGTTTTTGAGACAGGGTTTCTCTGTGTAGCTTTGCGCCTTTCCTGGAACTCGCTTTGGAGACCAGGCTGGTCTCGAACTCACAGAGATCCGCTTGGCTCTCCCTCCCAAGTGCTGGGATTAAAGGCGTGCTGCCACCACCGCCCGGCAATTTTCATTATTCTTAAAAAAAAAAAAGCAGTTCCTTAAATACCTCATTCTTATAATAAAAAAGGTGTAACAAAATAGGAAACACAAGGCTGTTTGAATCTTGTTTTTGTCTGAGACTAGAATAAGAATGGCCCAACAGTATGAAGCCTCCATACTATTTCTCCAAGTCATATTCATTAAGGTCTGAAGACAGTACACATATTAGGCTCCTTCCAGGATAATGTCTCCCTGCCTGTTATAATTCCTCCAATGAAACCCATCTGTGAACTTCTACATGATGCTCATGACATGCATTTAAATTGCTTGCTGTGTTCCAGAAACCTCTTCTTCCTGCAAACAAGTGGTGACCTCTGTGCTCTCTGTTCATCCAAGGGACAGACACTGTGCATCATCCCAGGCAGGCAGCCAAATGATGGCCACATCCTGTTCTATGCAAAAACACACATTTTCATTACACCAAGATAATTAGAAAAAGTAGCATAGAGGAATATGAGTAATTCCATCAGTAATTACAGCAATTACACCCTTAATTGCCATGCCACCTCCGGTGTCACATTATATATATATGTGCTGGCATTTTACAGAAAAAACATTCTTATATTTTATATTAAAAATGTACCTGGTTGTGTCAGATTCTTCTCTAGGTTAAAAGATAATTGAAGTAAAATGGTTTCATTGCCATGATCAAAGCAAAATGGATTACACTGTTATGGTCATTGTAATTATCGAGCTCTTTCAAGACACGATTTCTGTTATTTTGAGAAATGTGGGAACAAAAGCCAAGGTATTAAAAAACATCATTTCAGACAGGGAGGAAGTGAGTAGGGGTTGAGGAGTGGGGAGGAGCTTGGCAAGGGGAGGGGCTGTAAAGAGGAGGAGCTGTTCAATGGAGGAGCTGGGGGGGAGCTGTGCCTATAAGGGGTGGGGGATGGGAGGGTGATGGGGGGACAGGTTGGGGGACTTGGGAGTGGGAGTGGGGTGGAAGAACCAGGCACCAGGCATCAGAAGGTGCTGGACAGAAAGAATAGAATTTGTATATAGTAAAATCCACAGCTCTTTACAGGTCAGTGAGTTTGGACAAAAGTGTCCAACACTTCAACAAGCTAGAGATGATTTCTACCATCCCCTAGGGTATTCACGGTCATATCTCATTCTGAGTTTCTCTGTGGTTCCAGTGACTTACAGTGTTGAACATCCTTGCCTTTGCTCATTACCCATTCTATCTTGGTGAAATATACACTCAAGCTCTTCTCTGCTTTTTGAGTCAACTTTCAGTCATCAAGCTCATTAACAGTGAGATATGAGCCACTTGTCACATTTGACCATTGTGAAATTGTCTCCTGGCCCGTGTCTTGCTTTTTAATTGTTTTGTGGGTTTTTTCCTAACAAATTTTGTTTTAATGTAGTTGCTATTTTATAATTAGTGAAATAAATGTGAAAATCTAGAGGGAGGGAATTGGAACATGCCTGATTTGGACGTTCTGTATAAACTATCTTTGGGAACATTTTACTGAAAGAGAAGTCCTTTGGGATGTGAAAATCTAGAGGGAGGGAACTCTGTTGCTGCTCTTCTGGATTCATTACCCCAGGAACATGAGTGAGGATATGTTCTGTGGATAGTCAGGGATTGAAATACACGATTACTCTGATTTTCAGTTTTAAGATTTCACAGTTTTACAAGACTTGTACTTCATAGTTTCTCATATCCCTAGGCCCAACTATCTTTCTCCACGTTTTATTTACCACATTCAATACAGAAGAAATTTGGTAGAAAACACTGAAATTCATTATCAATACCCAATGCAAGAGATAAGAGCATCTACTCTGGGTTACACCTCTTCTTGCCAGATTCGGTGAGATATCTAAGTCAATCTAAGTGACTCTCCCATACCCCAGAAAAGGAAATGAAAAGTTTAAATGAAGCTGTGTGTTTTGCCTGTGCTGATTTGCCTGCAAGGGGCGGGGGGTGTCTTCAGATGCTCTTTCATTATCCTAGGCAAACAAGCACTGGGCTTTTGTGTATGCACTAGCACAGGCTGAATTAAGGTGCATTGTTTGCCCAGTTAATGTGTGCTTTGGAGGCACCATTATTTGCTTATAAAGCTCTGAAATCCCTTTGTAGATCCATCATCGTGGGATGACAGCTTTGAGAGGTGGAGGTTGACGGAGTGCTTCCTCCGGCAACTCTGTTTGCACTGCCATGGGTACTGCCTACAGGGAGGGGGCTGCTGATGGTTGATGCTTCTTTCTGTCAGCCCAGTGATGGTGCAGTCAGGAACAGCAGACAGCGTGTGAAGAGATAGTGATAGAGTATGAAGGAGACACAGAGTGACACAGAATATGTCTGGCCTTCTCCCAGAGTCACTGAGAACTGGCTGAACCACCACTTACAGAGAGACACAAAGCAGAGATCTTTTTATGTCGTGCTTGAGAAACTCTCCTCATATTCAGCAGGGAGGAAATCTTTACTTATCTTCATCCCTGTCCTGCTCACAGTTTCCAAAGGAATGAAAGGGAAGAGAAAGCTGTTGCTTTTTGCTGAATTATGGACATCTGCCTATTCCAAGTGCAGACATAATCCCACCTCCCTTTTCCCTCACTTCCAAAATTTGTCATGCTGCAATCTGGGATGGTGGCTTTGCATCTGGAAGCCAGACAGGTGTATTTAACATGTTCCTATCAAGAAGTGTGACCTCAGAATAGCACTGCATGTATTCCATGCAGATAAGTGATTTCTAGATGATGTGGTTTAAATGTGAGATGTTCCCCAGAGGTACATGGGTTTGCACACTTGGTCCTGAGTTGGTGGCACTGTTTGGGAAACTTGTGGAAACTTGACCAGGTGTAGCCTTGCTGCAGAAAGTGAGTCAGTGGGGGCAAAGGTTGAGTTTTGATCCTACTTTCTATTCTCTTTCTGCTTCCTGACTGGAGGCATGATGTGGCTCACACATCTGCTTCTGTGCCTTTCCTGCTATGATGGACTGTATACCTCAAATCGTGAGCCCAAATAAGCCCTTTCCCTTCAAGTTGCTTCCTGCTAGGTATTGGATCACAGCAAGCGAGGAAGTAATACATGAGGTAATCAGGAGCTTGGTTCCACACAGCTAAATGCCATCTTGACATTAGTTAGGAGCATTAGGTATCTTCTATGATGGACAGGACACTGCAAATCAGGAAGGGCTTAGAGCACAGCACTCTTGGTGTTTAGTTGATGTTTGTCTTATGATAGGCAGCCCATTAAGTGAGTTGTATGGACAAATCTCCTAATCTTGCTTCCTTTAATTTTGCCTCTCTAAGAATCTCAAGAATATGGAGGCATAAAATTACAGAAGGAGTTTGAATGAAAATTTAGTGGTTAAGAACAGTTAGCTTAGTTTGTATATATACCTGCATTTTTACGGAGCTAGTGTGTTGGAGAGTAAGTTATAAGATCAAAAGTTTTGAGAGCACTGGAGAGATGGCTCAGTCAGTAGTGTTTGCCACACAAACACGAGGGCCTGAGTGTGATCTCCACCACCACAGTAAATAGATAGGTGTGATAGCACAGTTGGTGTGGCAGAGGCAGGAGAATCCCTCAGGCTTGCTGGCTAGCTAGCCTAGGCTGTTCAGTGAGTCCCACATCCAATGGAGAGACCTAGTCTCAAAAACTAAGGTAGACAGTCCCTGGAGGATGACACCAGAGGTTGACCTCTGGCCTCGGCATAAACACACACACACACACACACACACACACACACACACACACACACACACGTTTTGAAAAGTGTGACACACCAAGTGAGTGCATAAGTAGTGCATAAGTGAACTTTCTCTATAACATGAAACTCACTTCGCCGAAGCACAAAGCAAGGCCTCTTCTGTGCCTGCCACAAACCTACTCCTTTGAAGCTGCCCTCTTGCTTTCATAAAGCTAAATTGTGGCATGGTCAATGGGCAGACAAGCATGTGGGTCCCCATTGTGGACATATTCCATCTGAAGAGCATTAAGAGTCTGCCCCGTCAGCCCCATGTCATTCTCATTAAACACTAATCAAAAGGCTGGGCTCATCCTTTGCTGTGTCCCCTATTCCTTTTAATGCACCTGCAAATAAAACGAAACAGACTTAATGGACTGAGGCTTCGACCGATTCTCGCAGCTCAGCTGCATGGTCACAAGTTGCTTCTCCTGGTAATTTACAAGGTTTCCTGCTGTATGATAAAACACAGGTGCTCAGCCTGTCATCCAGAGCGATGATTTATTAGCTTTAGTGGTACCACAGACCTCAGGCACCAGGCACTAAATCAAGAGAATATGTACTGAAATAATGTGTTTTCCAATGGCGACCCACGGAGACTCTTTAGCTGTCCATGCCCTCTACCCACCATGGTTGGTTTTACCATTTCTCCTCATTATTTCAAAGCCCACAGGATTCACTTCCTGTCTTAATTTCTCACCTGCCAGGATGGCCTCGGCACCAGCTTTTATTGCTATAGATTTCTAGTTGATCCCTCGAACCACTGAAGACTTCCAGCTAATGAGTAGGAGAAAGGGAACCTCAGGGGCTTTGTAGGCCTCGGGGACTCAGGATCTGTATTCTGGCTTCACTTTAATATAGTTACCAGACAACAAAAACTCACATTGGCCTTTTAAATAACTCTGCTTTGAGGTTAAATATGTCTGGACATTATATTTAAAATGTTTCGTATACTAAACTTCTCTTCATGGAAATTTGTTAAGAGGGCCTGCCTTCCTGTTTTCATGACAGTGACTATCAATCAAAGTGACTTTGTCTTGATTATCAGAGAGCCCTATGAACATATTAGAGAAATCTTTAATTACTATTAAATGCCTGCCAAACATGGAACAGGAAAAAAAAATCACCTAGTCAATCAAAATGGAACTGTGGTGTGGATTCTGAATTTTTAATGAAGGGACAGAGTGGAGCTGCAAAGAGAGTTTTTGGTAAGAGAGTAAACATAGGGAGGAAACTGTGCCAAGGCCTGAGACAATCTGAAAAGAGTAGAGCTATGACAGGGAAATCAGCAATCTGCACTCTCAAAGGAGGTGATGAGAAGGCAGACACTAGTCACATTTGCCAGGAAAGAAGACGGAACTTAACTTTCCTCTCATTATCAGTGCACAGGCCAGGCGAGGCTAGACCTCAGCCTCCATGTGTGAACTTCATAACCAGTCCTTCCCTCCTGACACAGTTCATCCACTTTCACCCTCTTCTTGGAGAACGCAGGAAGAACCAAAGCTCTGCCCAAAGCTGTCAGCTGGTGAGTTTGTGTAGCTGTATATGACAGGTGAAAAACAGAATCCCCACAGCAGGGAAATGGAGGTGTGCAGCTCCTGGGAGATGCCAGCACTAAGTGAAGCAGCTGGTGGGGAAGATGGAGGGGATGGGGACTGCTGGGGACTGCTGGGGACTGCCGAGGACACTCAGAATTAATGGCTACACATACGGTTTTGCAAGGGGATCTTCAAAATATCCAACACTTGAAGAATTGCCACTACGGCCCTTTGGAAGGGCAGCTATAGTAGAAGGATACAAGCCCTGGGTTCCAAGACTTGCAGTGTGAACAGTCTGGGGACCCAGAGGTGGCTGTGCAGCCAGGTCAGTGAGGAAGGCTTGTGAGTGTGAGAGCTCTGCTATCAACATGCTGATACTTCTTCAGCTGAATCAGCCCATATCAATTCTTTCTGCTCTTCCTTGTTAACTCATAATGTTGCAGAAAGTTTCTTTTGTTTTTCCTTTTAGATTTTGTAATTGAGAAATTAGGGGAAAAATTGGGACCTTAAAATTTTAATTCATTAATTTTTTTAAATGACAGGGTCTCATGTAGCTTGGGCTGGCCTTAAATCCTCTATGAAGTTATGGGTGACTTTGTACTTCTAATCCTGACTCTCTCTCTCTCTCTCTTGAGAACTGGGATTACAGGCATGTAGCACCATGTCAGTTTATGTACTACTAAAGACTAAACCCAGAGCTCATGCTTACTAGGCCAGTGCCACACCAATTAAAGTACAATCCCTTTCCAATGTGTATCCCCTTGATCTCCTTTTGTTGTCTTATTGCTCTAGCTAGAACTTCAAGTACTATATTGAATAGATATGGGGAGAGTGGACAGCCTTGTCTTGTTCCTGGTTTTAGTAAAATCGCTTTGAGTTTCTCTACATTTAATTTGATGTATGATGTTGGCTTGCTGTAAATTGCCTTTATTATGTTTAGGTATATTCTTTGTATTACTGATCTCTCCAAGACCTTTATCATGAAGGGGTGTTGGATTTTGTCAAAGGCCTTTTCAGCATCTAATGAGATGATCATGTGTTTTTTTTTTCTCTCAGTTTGTTTATATGGTGTATTACATTGACAGATTTTCATATGTTGAGCCATCCCTGCATCTCTGAGATGAAGCCTACTTGGTTATGGTGGATTTTTTTTTTTTTTTGATGTGTTCTTGTATTCGGGTTGTCAATATTTTATTGAGTATTTTTGCATCAATGTTCATGAGGGAGACTGGTCTGCAATTCTCTTTCTTTGTTGCATCTTTGTGTGGTTTGGGTATCAGGGTAACTGTAGCCTCATAAGAAGAGTTTGGCAGTGCTCCTTCTGTTTATATTGTGTTGAACAATTTGAAGAGTGTTGGTATTAGCTCTTCTTTGAAGATCTGGTAGAATTCTGTACTGAAACCATCTGGTCCTGGGATTTTTTTCTTTTTTCTTTTCTGTTTCTATTTCCTTAGGAGTTATAGTCTATTTAAATTGTTTATCTGGCCTTGATTTAATTTTGGTATGCAGTACCTATCCAGAAAATTGTCCATTTCTTTTAGATTTTCCAATTTTGTGGAGTATAGGTTTTTGAAGTATGATCTGACGATTCTCTGGATTTCCTCATTGTTTATTGTTATGTCTCCCTTTTCATTTCTGATTTTGTTAATTTGGATATTCTCTCTTTGCATTTTGGTTAGTTTGGATAAGGGCTTGTCTATCTTGTTGATTTTCTCAAAGAACCAACTCTTTGTTTCATTGATTCTTTGTATTGTTCTCTTTGTTTCTAGTTTGTTAATTTCAGCCCTCAATTTGATTATTTCCTGGCATCTATTTCTCCTGGGTGAGTTTGCTTCTTTTTCTAGAGCTTTCAGGTGTGCTGTTAAATTGCTAGCATGAGATTTCTCCTTTATGTGGGCATTTAGTGCTATGAATTTTCCTTTTAGTATTGCTTTCATAGTGTCCTATAAGTTTGGGTCTGGAGTATATTCATTTTCATTGATTCTAGGAAGTCTATAATTTCTTTCTTTATTTCTTCCTTGATCCATTGGTGATTCCATTGAGCATTATTCAGTTTCCATGCAATTGTAGGCTTTCTGTAATTTTTGTTGTTGTTGAAATCTAACTTTAAGCCATGGTGGTCCAACAAAATACAGGAGGTTACTCCAATTTTTTTGTATCTGATGAGATTTACTTTGTGATTTGAGTATGTGGTTGTTTTTGGAGAACATTCCATGGGGTGCTGAGAAGAATGTATATTCTTTTGTGTTAGGGTGGAATGTTCTGTAGATATCTATTAAGTCCATTTGAGTCATAATATCTGTTAGTTCCTTTATTTCTCTGTTAAGTTTCTGTCTGGAAGACTTGTCCATTGGTGAGAGTGGGGTGTTGAAGTCTCCCACTGCAAGTTTGTGAAATTTGATGTCTGATTTAAGCTTTAGTAATGTTTCTTTTACATATGTGGGTACCCTTGTATTTGGGGCATAAATGTTCAGAATTGAGACTTCGTCTTGGTGGATTTTCCCTGTGATGAATATGTAATGTCCTTCCTGATCTCTTTTGATTGATTTTAGTTTGAAGTCTATTTTGTCAAATATTAGGGTAGCTACACCAGTTTGCTTCTTAAGTCCATTTGATTGGAAAGTCTTTTTCCAGCCCTTTACTATGAGTGTCTGTCTTTGAAGTTGAGGTGTGTTTCTTGTATGCAACAGAAAGATGGATCCTGTTTTCATATCCATTTTGTTAGCCTGTATCTTTTTATAGGCAAATTGAGTCTATTGATATTAAAGGATATTAATGACCAGTGATTAATTCCTGTTGTCTTTTGGTGGTAGTATGTGTGTATCTTCCTTCTTTGGGATTTTTTGCTGTGGGGTTATCTATTGCCTGTGTTTTCATGGTTGCATCTAACTTCCTTAGGTTGGATTTTTCCTTCTAGTGCTTTCTGTAGGGCTGGATTTGTGGATAGATATTGTTTAAATCTGGTTTTGTCTTGGAATGTCTTGTTCACTCTGTGTATGGTGATTGAAAGTTTTGCTGGGTATATAGTAGTCTGGACTGGAATCTGTGGTCTCTTAGTTTCTGGATTATGTCTGTCCAGGACCTTCTGGCTTTTAGAGTCTTCATTGAGAAGTTGGGTGCTATTCTGATGGGTCTGCCTTTATAAGTCACTTGGCCTTTTTCCTTTGATGCTCTTAATATTCTTTCTTTTTTTTCTGTAAGTTTAGTGGTTTGATTATTATGTGGCAAGGGGACTTTTTTGATGATGGGGAGTCTAGTCTATTTGGAGTTCTATAAGCTTCTTGTATCTTCATAGGTATTTCCTGCTTTAAGTTGGGAAAGTTTTCTTCCTTGATTTTGTTAAATATATTTTCTGTGCCTTTGAGTTGGTATTCTTCTCCTTCTTCTATTCCTATTATTCCTACGTTTGGCCTTTTCATGGTGTTCCAGATTTCCTGGACGTTTTGTGTTATGACTTTTTTTGGCCTTAGTGTTGTCTTTACACACGAATCTATTTCCTCTGTTGTATCCTTTATGCCAGAGATTCTGTCTTCCATCTCCTGTATTCTGTTGGTTATGCTTGCATCTGTAGTTCCTGTTTGTTCACTCAGATTTTCTATTTCCAGCATTCCCTCTGTTCATGTCTTCTTCATTGTTTCTATTTCAATTTTCAGGTCTTGAACTGTTTTCTTCACCTGTTTGATTGCTTTTTCTTGTTTTCTTGACTTTCTTTAAGCGATTTATTGATTTCTTCAAATTTTTTGTTTGTCTTTTTATCTATTTCTTTAAGAGAAAATTTCATTTCATCTTTAAAGGCCTCTATCATCTTCATAAAGTTGTTTTTAAGGTCAATTTCCTTTGTTTCCTCTACTTTGTAATGTTTAGGACTTGCTGTTGTAGAACCACTAGGTTCTGGTGATGCCATATTGCTCTATGTTGTTGTATGTGTTTTTGCACTGGCATCTACCCATCTCTTTCTCCAATAGGTACAAGAAGTGTCTGTGTCTTAGGGAGCTGTTCTTGGTCCACTCTGTGCTGGCTGTGTCTATGTCACAGGGGGCTACTCTTGGTCCAATCAGAGCTCTTGGTCCTCTTGGTCTAATCAGAGCTCTTGGTTCAATCAGAGCAGGTAGATTCTGTGTCTCAGGGAGTCACTGAGGTTTCTCAAAAAATTGAGAATCAATCTACCTCAAGACCCATTCTTGGGCATATACCCAAAGAATGCTCAATCATACCACAAGGACACTTGCTCAACTATATTCATAGCAGCATTATTCATAATAGCCAGAACCTAGAAACAACCTAGATGCCCCTCAACTGAAGAATGGATAAAGAAAATGTGGTACATATACACAATGGAATACTACTCAACAGTAAAAAAACAATGACATCATGATATTTGTGGGCAAAAGGATGGAACTAGAAAATATCATTTTGAGTGAGGTAACTCAGACTCAGAAAGACAAACATAGTATGTATTCACTTATAAGTGGATACTAGATGTAAAGCAAAAGATAACCAGACTATAACCTGTAGCTTCAGAGAAACTAGCTAACAAGGAGGACCCTAAGAGGGATGCATGGATTGCTCTGGGGAGGGGAAATAGATGAGATCTCCTGAGTAAACTGGGGATGGGGAGGTAGTGGAGGGTAGGGGATGGGGGATGGGAGCATGGGGGAATGGGATGGTCAAGCTAGAATGGGGTGGAGTGGGAGAGCAATGAGGGAGATATCTTGATAGGAGACATCATGGAGATAGGGAGAAACCTTGTATGAGGGAAGTTTCCAGGAATCCATATGGATGACCCCAGCTTAGACTACTAGCAGTGGTAGAGGGAGTGCCTGAACTAGCCTACCCCAGTGATAAAATTGGTGAATACCCTAACTGTTATCACAGAGCCTTCATCCAGTAGCTGATGGAAACAGATTCAGAGAACCATGGCCAAGCACCAGGCTAAGCTCTGGAAGTCCAGTCAAAGAGAGGGAAGAGGGATTCTATGAGTAAGGGGCATCAAGACCACGATGGGATAACTTACAGATACAACCAAACCAAGACAGTGGGAACTCATGAAGTTTGAACAGACAGCTGTGGGGCCTGTATGGGAATACACTGGGCCCTCTGCATAGGTGAGACAGTTGTGTAGCTTGGTCTGTTTAGGGGGCCCCTTACAGTGGGAATAGGATCTATCCCTGGTGCATGAACTGGCTTTTTTGGAGCCCATTGCCTATGATGGGACACCTTGCACAGCCTTCATTCAGGAGGAGTAGCTTGGACCTGCCTCAGCTAAATGTGCTGGACTTTTCTGACTCCCATGGGAAGCCATACCTTTTTGGAGGAGGGGATGGGCGGTGGGCTTGGGGCAGAAGACTGTTGAGGGGAGCAGGAGGAGAGATGAGGGGTAATCTGTGGTTGGTACATTGAATGAATAAAAAATTATTAATAGAAAAATAGAGTACAATCCCTACTCCAAGCTTGTGGTGCTATAAGATCAATAAACATGGAGGCCTTTCCCTTTTCAACTCCTTGTGCATCCAGCCAAAGGCTGGGCACTGTGTTCCTAGCCAGCTCCATTGCAGATCTTCCCAGCCAGATGGGGCTATTTCCTGGTGAGTTTGGGATTGTAGTTTAGTTCTGCTGAAATGCCAGAAACATCACCAATCACAGATTTTCCTACATAACAGGGCTCATTGTATTTACTGTGTTTGGGGAGGAAATAAAGTGATAAGGGAACTTATATAGCTATGCGACTTATTTTCTAAGGTAGCATACTGAAAGTAATTGTTGACTAGATAAGGGAGTGGATGAATTCAGTGGAATTGTATCTAAATTATACAATCAAAGAGCATCCGTCAGTGTCTACCACTCATTTATCTCCTGCTAGCATCTATCATAATCATCATCATCATAATTTACCTTATTATTCTCAGTAATTTGAAATTACTACAAGCAAGTAATAAAAGTGTAAGAAATGCCTTTCCTTCAATTTTTTTGACTATATAGTTTTTATTGGCCAGAAGAGGTGTGATTTTTATAACCTAATTCTCACAGGTGGATTATTTATTAATATATTTTTCAGTTTTATTAGTAAATCTATAGTGTTTAATTTAAACAACTTGTTTAATGTTTTCTCTAAGACATATCCTAGGGGAAGTGTATGCACATTTCACTCTCTAATTCATATTGCTAGATCCCTGTGAAATTTTATTCTAATTTATACTTTAATCCAACATTGATGAGTCTTTACTTCCTTCCATGTTTCAGCAAATATTGATGAAGTAGTTTTCCAAGGTTGTCGATCTGCAAGTAAATAGTTTATGTCATTGTTTAGTTTAAGTCCTCTCAGTTATCAGTGAGACCAAACTCCATTTTATGTGAATGGCACATTTTCTACAAGCCTTTTGAGTAGTGCTTCCAGTAAGCTATTTTCCTTATTTACTTATTAAAACATTCTGTACATTCCTTTGTGCTCTGTGTTGCATTTTTAATTTTTGTTTGTGTACATGCAGGTGTGTGTAGATGTGCATGCACCCATGCTCATGCAGCTAGCCTAGGGTGTCATTCCTAAGGAGATGTCCACCTTGTTTTTCATTGTGACTTGGGAGATCACCTGTTATGTTACACTGGTCAGCCAGGTGACTCCAGGCATCTTTCTATCCCCATGAGCCCAGCACTGGGATTGGTGTTGTATGTGCCTACACACTTGTGTGTCAACCACTCTGCTTATGGAGTTGTCTTCTCAGCCCATTTGCATTTTTGAAAGTTTGCTTTTGAACTTATGCTTTTGAACTTATTTATGATGTGTTATGTTGTATTTTTCTGTAGAATTTTGGATTTTCACTATTATTTTTTCCTTATGGATTTTGTGTCATGTTTAGAAAAACTTCCTTCCAAATTGGACTAAGCCTGACTGTGGGCATCTATTAGTCCTTGTATATTTTCATGATTTACATTTAATTCTTCGTTCCTAATTTATGTTTAAAGACTTCCAGGAAAAGGCTGGTAGAATGCTTAATAGCACAGCCCAAGAAAACTTCAGGATTCAATGTCAAGTGGGTTACGTTGTTGGAATCAATATCAGCCTCTGCTGCTTTTGTGCATAAAGAGGCACAAATATGCCATCCATTTTTCCATGAGTATCAATCTGTTTTCTTGCCCACTTTGCCCTCTCCCTGCATCTTTGCAAAGCCCCTGGCCCTTTACTGCCTGTCCAGGGCTTTGGCCATCTGCTTTTCTTTGCTCTGTGATAGTTGCACCTTCCGGTGGCTGGCCTGCCTGCTTGATTTCTGACCCTGTATTTGTCTGACTCCCCAGGAGCTGTGCACCTCTGTCTTCCTTGTGTCTGCTGAATTCCTACCTCACTGCTTCTGCCTGCCCTTTGATGATCAGTCCTTCTGGATGCCTGTGTGAGGAACTGCCTGCTCTCCTGCCTGCCTGATTGCCCTCCTGTCTGTCTGCTTGCTTCTCTGCAGGTGTGCTCACTTGCCCATTTCTTGTCTGTCTGCCTATCTGCCTGCCTGTCTGCTGCCTGCCACTCTATCGGTTTGCTCATCTGTTTGTCTGCCTGTTGGCTTAGCACAGTTCAACTTCAATGAATTTTTGCCCTCCCTGTTTCAGATTCTCACCAACTGAACCCTCTATATTGTTTGTTTGTTTGTTTGTTTGTTTGTTTGTTTATTTATTTATTTTGTAGCCATGATCTCAGCCTCCTCACCTCAATTTCTTTTAAGGTTTAAGATTTTACCCTGTGATGAGGTGAGACATCTTTGACAATTGAGAGGTGTGTGTTCCTTATGTCCCTTGGACTTGCTTTGGAATTCCTCTGGAGTGAATTGTCCAGCTTTAGGAGTTTTCTGTTTAGTTCAAAGAACAGCCTGTCACTGAAGTGGCACAGAAGGCAAAGTCTTGTATATTGTGCATGGGGCAGAGCCAGGGACCTAGCTGCAGAGTGCTAGCTTCCGGATGGATCCCAGAGGAAAACCATCTAGACGCCAAGGATGTCAGCTCAGGTAGATCCAGCTGAATCCCACAGGTTGAGGGATTGGATCCTTTTTAGCTGCTCCTCTCCAGGGAAAGGCAGTGACCTTCATCTGGCTATTTGCTGGGCAGAACTGAAAAGCACAGCCAGAGTTTATTGGTGACAAGGATGTGCAGAACAAGTCTGCAGGCAGAAGAACAGGACCAGAGCTATTCAGAGCTGGATTCCGTCTCATTCTGTTTAGTGTTTTGGACAAGTATTTGCACCAGATTTACTTCAATTACTTCAGATGGCAATAAGAAAAACCATACTGATTGCATATGAAAGTAAATTTAGGAGCACTGTACTCAATTAGATAATATATGCAAAATGCTTTAAACAGGCAGGTACAGCAAGTGCTCAATAAGTGGCATTTATTATCTCCATTGTTTTTATTGTCATGTAAAGTTAAAGCTGGGTGGCCAGGCAAAGAATTGTGCATGGTGACTTTTAGCAGTGGAGGGTTTTGTCACTTAGTCTTTATGGACAAGTCTTTCTAATAGTATTCATCCTAAGACAGGTAAGAAGTGTTTTATCAATAGCTACCTAGAGAGATGCTTTCTAAGATTTTACATTAGGTCTGCTTCCTCAAAGCTCACCAAAGCTGGCCAAGGGTGCTTAAGGCTGAGGTTACATGAGGTGCTTCTGGCATTTAGACCAGTTAAAATGAGCCACACTTTGGTACATTTGACCCCAGACCTAGAGTAGATATTCAATGAACAGCTCCAAGGGCTGAAACTCAGAGTAGAAGTGAGACAAGCAGGGAGCACAAAGGTCCGTTATAGCTCCACAACACCTATACTTCCTTTCTCTTCTGCCCCCATTAATAGAGACAATGGGACATTGCATACCTTGATGCAAAACAAGCTCTCATCTTAAAGAGAACAAGCAATATTTTACTCTGGAGCCAAGTATTAGTGAATTAGTGAATTAGTGAATGTGGCTTAGAACCTGCCATTCAGCCTTAGAGAATCATTAAGCCAGATTTGGATTTTTTGGGGGGTTTAGTTTGTTCACAGACAAATTCAGTATGTTCCTAGAGTTCACATGGAAGAGAAGATGTGTACAAATGTGTCAGAAAACAAATATGTTCCCTGTGTAACACTAATCTTAAAAGGTCTATTTAATAGAAAAACCTGGAGCCAGGTATTGGGGTAAATTCTGAAAGATCAGAGAGACAGTACAAACCACAGCCAACCTCACCTCGCCAATTCCTCAGCTGATCTTGTTTCCTCAGACTGAAAGCCTTTGAGTTCTCATCCAAATGGATCTCAGCTGAACTGTTGCTAAAAGCTAAAAGCTTAAAAAGCCTAAAGCTCCTGGTCCTCATGCCTTATGTACCATTCTGCTTCCTGCCATCACTTCCTGGGATTAAAGTGTGAGTCACCATGCCTGGCTGTTTCCAGTGTTGATTTGAACTCACAGAGATCCAGACTGATCTCTGCCTCCTGAATGCTAGGATTAAAGGCGTGTGCTACCACTGCCTAAACCTATGTTTAATATAGTGGCTGTTCTGTTCTCGGACCCCCAGATAAGTTTATTGGGGTGAACAATATATCAACCACGGAGAAGATGATGAATGCAAAGAGAAAATTTTACAAGGAACAGAGACATTTAAAGGATCAGTTAGTTAGACTGTAAAGGCTTTTGGGACAAGCATTACGATCATTCTTGTTATGTTTATTGTCACTGAGGACTAAGGCAGAAGGGCCCAGCAGACACAAGAATGAAGCTGATATGCTCTGAATTTTAACTGAGGAAGTAGTCTAGGCAACTCCCCTTATAGTTCACATATAGGGGAGAAAGTTGACATAAAGGCCAGCCTCCAAAAAGACTCCCTGCTGAGGCTGTTCAATGACTTGAAAGACCAGGCAGGAAATTAGTCCCTTAGAATGAGGGGTCTGGCATGCAAAGTGCTAACCAGCTGTCTGGCAAAGAGCCAGTCAGTGGAGGCCAGAGGCAGCAGGTAGCTGGAATGATCTAGAAGGGCCTGCTATGTGGCATGAGGTGTATGAGGTGAAACTTCCCTTTTCGTTCTGTGAATATGTAATTAAATTTGAAATCACTCACTATTAGTGTTTTTGGAATTGGAATTTGGGAGTAGTTATAGGGGTAGGCAGATGAAATACAGAGGCCAGCCGCAGGTAAACAGGATGGGAGCAGAGGCTGCCCAGTGGTGCCAGGTCACACCTTGACGTCTACAGTAGAGTATAAAATAAATAGAGAAGCCAGTCTGCTGGCCGTCCAGGTTGTAAAGCTATCATCTAGTCTACAGGTGGAAAGGGAAGAAGGAAAGCTTTGTTAATGGTGCCAGTTGGATTTGGATTTGGCAGATAGTGCCACATTGGCAGATTTGGACACGGGTTCACCAAAGCACTCAGTACCCTGGATTGGTGGTCAGAGACAGGTGTCGAGTGTCTGTGATTTTGTGAGGGATTGTCTCAGAGGTAGACCGGCCCATCCTAACTGTACCTACCAGTTAGGTGAGTAAAGTAGCTGGGGACTTGGAGGAAGAAGGAACAACTCTCCTCCAATTGGGTGGGAATAACAGCGTGTTGAGCCTGAATTGCTGCTGGCAGTGCCTTTGAGCCCCAGGAAAAGATGGAGCAACAGGGCTGGTAGGTGGTGGCGCACGCCTTTAATCCCAGCACTCGGGAGGAGAGCCAGGTGGATCTCTGTGAGTTCGAGGCCAGCCTGGGCTACCAAGTGAGTTCCAGGAAAGTAGAGGCGCAAAGCTACACAGAGAAACCCTGTCTCAAACAACAACAACAACAAAAAAAAGATGGAGCAACAGGAGCTCCCCTGAGAGTGAGAGACCCGGGGTCCTAGGAGTTCTGTGGGGTGAGAAGCAAAGGCAGGTGATAAAACTGCAGGTGTGTACAGTGAGCAACCAGGGCTTCTCCACCAGTGGTCCTCACCACACCCACTGGCCAGGTCTACACAACGTCTAGAAACGCCAGTAAACTGTTTCACTATTTTGGAAACAGAGGTATTTTACACTTATGCTTGTATTAGTATTGGTTTTTGATTTTGTGCTTTAGAATCCGCAGGGGAAATAATCTGTTTGAATGATTCACTTTTGTTAATGGTGACATAGTTTGCCGCGTCTTAACACAAATGCTGAGTCAGGAGCCCTCTCTGTAGCAGGAGCCGTGGGCGAGTTTGACTGCGTTTTCTGTATCTAGCACCTTCTTCTGTAGCAAGGTGTTGTGGGATGAGCTTTGGAGACAATGGCCCACAGCTTTGAGCCGTGGCTTTGGTGATGCTGTTGGTAGCTTCTAGAGCTCATTTCTTCTGTTGTATCTTAGAAAGCCTTTCTGTTAAAATGGCGTGGAACTAATCATCTTCAGTGGGTGTATACTTCCTTCTTATACTTTATTCTTTGTTTTAATGGAGTGGTTTTTGCCTAGCTGGACTGTAGGTTTTCTGAAGAGACGAACTTTTTTTCTAGGTGTCATTTTTCAGATGAGTCGTGGGAAAAAAGCTAAACAAGTGTCTGCTATAACTGAATTAAGTGCTCAGTGCTATTACATATGCACAGGAAAGCTCTGCTTTTCATTACGGGAAGTTTTGCTTTGTTTTGTTTACTATATTTTCAACATTATGAATTGGATTAAATGCTTATTGAAAGTGATTTCATAGATAATAGTTGTATAAAGTCAGAGTACTTAAAATTAAATCATGTAATCTTTCTGCTTAGTAAATTGTAAAATAAATGAAGACTTTGAAAATAATACTATAAACTATATATCTCTTGTTAACAAGAGGCTAATGAGCTGTTTGATCTCTCTGAAGATGTGTTTTGATCTTTTAGTAAAGAACAAAGTAAAATAAAATTTCCTCTGTTGTTTTTCCCAGGCTTCATATGGATCTACTGAATTTTATTAGGTGCTTGTATCACACTGACACTAGGATTCAAGAATCCAAAGAGAAAATTATCAATTCAGCAAAATGGAGACCAGGGGATAACAATAAAAACAACAAGAAAAAAACAACAACAACCCAAGTCTCCAGTGGCAATTTGACTGAAACAAAACTATTTGAAATAAATGGCTCCACACATCTTACAGTGCACCCTTTTCTTGCTATAGGCCAATAGTAGCTCTAAACAAGAGTGTGTGTAAATGACTGTAACTGTGAGGCATGTATGGGGAGGGCACATGCCCTTTGTCCCTTTCTAGTTTTTATGACAAGGTCTCATGTACTATAGGATGGCCTCAGATTTGCTGCTTAGCTGAGGAAGACCTTGAACGGCTCATCTTGATTCTACCTCCTGAATAGTGGATGACAAGTACATACCTCCACGATTGGATTGTTCATTATGTGGTGCTGGGGATCGGATCCAGGACATCCTGTACTCTAGGAACATTCTACCTGTGGAGCTACATCCTGAGCCCCAAGGTGTATGTCTTCGTGGGAAATATGAAACAGAGAAGATAATGAGATTCAAGCAGGAAAGATTTGGGACCCAACTCCTCTTCATTTTGTCATGAAATCAGACACATAGCAGTGGGAGGGCCTCATAAACATAATTCACTAAAATGGGAGGGTGATAAAAGGCCTTTTTTGTTGCCTTTTGCAGAGATAAATTACACCCGAAGCTGCAGAAATCTTCCTCTCCAATTTCAGATTGAATGTGCCTGTATAATAAACATTTCTGTAACATTCGGCTTCTTTAACCTAGACAGCTCAATTAGGGCTGCGCGATAAAATACAGCTTCTGTGTACTTTGTGAGCACTTAATGCAGCTGAGAGCCTGTTAGCAAGAATCTCACAGAAAACTGGTCTTGTCAAGTGTTTAAGGAAGTTGAATGGACATTGAGTTTAATAAACATGCATGTACATATGCATCTGTATATATATTTATACTTAGGGAAGTTCTGATTCTGCATAATTTACTTATTTATTCAAGTTCTTTTTATGTAAAAAATCTTGGTCCTTATCTTTGCTATTTACTGGAAAATGATAGAAACACTTGGGGAAATTGTTACAGGTAGGTGCAGATATGCAGAAGCCAGAAACTCTTTTATTTTAAAGATTTATTTATTTTTATTATAGATAAATGAATGTCTTGCCTGTGTATATGTATGCTTATTGCATATATGCCTGGGGCCCTTGTAGGCTGGATGAGGGTGTCAATCTACAACTCCCTGGAACTGGAGTTATAGATTATATCCTGCCATGTATGTTCTGGGAACCAAACCCAGGTCCTCTGAGAGAGCAGCAAATGCTCTTAGCTGCTGAGCCATCTCTCCAGCCCCAGGAATTCTTCTTTAAGTACTGTGTGTTCCTTGCCATGGGTTTCTGAATAGCACTTTTTGTTTAGGTTATCATGTGCTTTGACGATGTTCAGTCCACATTGTCCTCCTCTGCTCCTGACACTCCTCCCCCAACTAGTGCCTCCCTCCAATAGTCCTGCATGCTGGAGAAAACAAGCCATGCTTTTTCTTCGGAAGCCTGACTTGTTTCACTTAGCATGATAATCTTTAATTCTATACATTTTGTTGTTTTTAATGGCTGGACAAAACTCTATTGTGTATGTATTCCACTTTTCTTATTTATTCATGTGTTGATGAACGCTGATTCCATAACCTTGAAACTAGGACCTCCAAAGACTCATAAACAGCATGTGAGCTGAAGGCAGAAAGAACAAGGGAGAGTAATGACTTAGAGTTGATTGCTCAACTGATTTATATAGTTCTTTTATATGGAAAACACATGTTAAGATTTCCGTAGGACTGGCTCAGAGGAGAACCTCAGATGAATGAGTGATCTGCACATTGTACCCTGCACAGGGCACAGTCCAGTCACTCCCTGTCCATATTAATACAGAAGCTTTTAGATCACAGTTCCAGCCTCCATTAACTATGGTAGTAATACCATAAATACTGTCATCATTATGTGCCAAACAGGGCTTCAGCATCCTGAGATCTTGGAAACTAGATCTTGCCCATTCTATTTTGGATATACTTTAATTTTCATTGCACCCAAGGAGTGCTGTCTTAGTGAGGGGTACTATTTCTGTGATGGAATGCTATGACCAAAAGCAAGTTGAGGAGGAAAGGATTTGTTTAGCTGAGGCTTCCGACAGAAACTCAAGCAGGGCAGGAATCTGGAGGCAAGAACTGGTACAGAGACATGGATGGGTGCTGCTTACTGGCTTGCTCTTCATGGCTTGCTCAGCTTGCTTTGTTATAGAACCCAGACTACCAGTCCAGAGATGACACTACCCACAATAAGCTGGGCCATCCCACATCAATCAATAGTTTAAAAATGGCCTATAGGCCTACCTACAGCCAGATTTTATAGAATGATTTTCTCAATTGAGGTTCCCTCCTTTCCAGTGACCCTAGCTTGTGTCAAGTTGACATAAAACTAGGTAGCCCAAGTGCAGCCTTCCCACTTCCAGGCCAGAGGCATTCTTGTAGTTCATCTATTTGATTGCAACTTAGCTAAACTTTACCATTTCATGCCTTCAACTTCTGTGACAAATGGTGTTCTCTTGTGTCCCAATTCTTTACCTCTCTTTGCCTGCTTCCCCCTATCCCACTCTGTGCTCTCTATCAGGTGTGGCTCTGCCACCAGAAGTCACTCCCCTGGATTCCTCTTTGTTCCATTTTTACTTCTCTTATGACACACCAATTTCTGCTTATATTGTTGCTGTTTATATGCCTATCTACTCTCTGATTCAGTTCTCTGTTATGCTCAGGACTAGGACTGTTTATCCCACTCTCAGATTTTCATTTACCCAGAGCATATTTATACACAGACCTTGCCTTCCAAGAACAATGCATAGTTTTCAAATAAAAATTATATAAATGCTTTTTATACATACAATTCAAGTGTCTACAACAATGTTGTAAGGAGGAATGGGCCATGGAGGCTAGAATATGAAATATGTGTTATAGTGTGTTCACCTCCCCCGCCCCCAAACCCAGCCACCATTTAGCTTAAAAGATCAGCCTCACTGAATAAACACAGAAAGTTCCAGAACATCAAAAGGTGAAAGATTAATTTTTAATGTTACATGATGCTTCTGGAAGTGGGTATTTCAGATGAGCTGGATGCACTTTTCCTTTCCTGGATTCGTGTCTTCATGCAGAAGACGAGGCGGGAAGAAGTACCTGATTCTTTCACACGTTTCACAGGCTTGCTTACCAGCCTTCGGCTCCACTAGACAAGTGGGACGGTAGGGAATTCCTCGTTTGCACTTTTAATTGTTTCCTTAAATGTGACAGTAAAAATTCATTCAGAAAACGGCAGCAGATTTAGGAGATAAAATAAGGCCTCCGACGGCTGTTAGTAATACAAATAACTTGAAATGTTTCTGCCAACTGCATGTCAGCTGCAATTAACAATACGATGTTTATTTCGGTGTGGATGGATACCCCGTGTAGGCAGTCTCTCCCTGTACATCAACAGTTCTTTTGTAATGTCTTCCTAATTGAAACAGCCTGTCTGGGAGAAGGCAGATGGGAGTGCAAGAAGTGTCCACGGCACAACTATTTCCGCGCCCAGAACTCACAGATGCCAGTTCATCCCAGCCTGTAAGCCAGGGATACCCCTTGATGGAGGGGAGAGATACTCACCCAGGAGCTCGGGTTAACAGATACCATACATGAACTTTTTGCCAGATTGTAGCAATTTTGGCATCGCCTGATTCATATGCAGTGCGATCGTGGGAAGATTTTGAACAAATATTGATTTGTGAGAATCAGATGAGTGTCACGATTCCCATTTTAGTATTCCCCTTTCTCACTCAGCATAGTTTTTTCTACCCTCATGAGAAGGAGTAAATAAGGTATGGGAATGTTGGCACACTCAGAGGAAGCTAGACTAATGTTTTCTTCTGTACCACAGAATGTGTTCTGGTGTGTGTCAAAATTGCTTGGGTGCTCTGGTGCCTGATTCCTGATGCTACTGAGCTTGCACTCGGTTTCAATAAAAAGCAGCATTTGCAGGCTTATTGAGGCAGATTTAAAAGCCAGTCAGCTAGTCCAATATTAATCTGCCACCCTTCTCTTGCCCTGATGCTATAATTCTAACCATAAACTGTGACTGAACTGGCAACATCCCTCTTCTGATGAGGCATGGTTTAATGATAATGATTTTTATCTTTTAGGAGTGTTCTTGTTCCTATTCTCAATCATCCCAAAGGCTTTGTTCTTACCATAAACATTAAGTGGTGCTATATCGGGAATGTTATGTAACAAGCATATTTTAATTTGTCTGACAATTATGGAAACTAGCTTCACCATGGAAATAGACCACCTCACTTCCATGTCAAAGACTCAGGAAAATCTTCCATGTGAGATTTATAAAGAGAGACGCTGCTTCTATCAGTTAATAAGGGTGTTGGCTACAAATAACATAAACCCTACTATAGTATTTGAATCTACTTTGTCATTTTTTTGTGTATAGAACAAAAGAAATTCTGTCTGGAAGTCAATAGCTGCATCTTCAGGATACTGTTAGAGTCCAGGCTGGAAGAAGGAGGGAGACAGAGGACAGTAAATGTGGTAGAAAGTCATGTTTCCCAGTATTCTGTTTATACTTTATTACTCACATAGATATTCCTGTTGCCATGGAATCTGGGGAATCATCCCACAAAATCAAATTCAACCTCATATTTCTCTCTCTCTCTCTCTCTGTGTATGTATGTATGTATATATATATACATACATATATATACATATATTATATATCTGTGTATGTCTCCCTCTGTCTCTGTCTGTCTCTGTCTGTCTGTCTGTCTCTCTCTCTCTGGGGTGTAAGGCTGTTTGTGTTTGAGTACCCAAGTGTGTGCATGTGGCGGTCAGAGGTTAACCTTGTGCGTCTTCCTCAGTCCACCTTGTTTTTGAAGCAGGGTCTCTTGCTGTGTGTTCACCTGTTTGGCTAGATAGGCTGGTAATTGATCCACAGATCTGGAGTCACTCGTGTGAGTCTCCACCCACGACTTTTTAAAAATATGAGTTCTGGAGGTTGAACTTAGAGCTTCATGCTTGTACAGCAAGCACCCAGTTCTCAGATCTTGATTCTGCACTGAATGGAGAGGAAGTAAAATGATATAGAGCCAGTTGATAGTAGCCGGTTCACTTGCACAGGATTTTGAAGTGAATGGGGTAGATGATTGTGAGAACTACTTTCCTGTTTTCAGAAGCTCCAGTCTGATGGGCTGAGTGTTCCAGAGAGCAGGCTGGTGTGGAGAACAGGAAAGAACTAGAAACTGGAGCAGACTGATATTTATAGTTTGCAGGTCAGTTAGCTTAGAAGTCAAGGAAATAGACTTATGGTGACTGAAATATGACTCCTGCCTTATTTTCATCTTTTCCCCCTTTTATGCACTTTAGCATTATCTTTGATATGGTGAAACTTAGAAAAATCACTCCATTGCCTGTGATCTGCCCTGTGAAGACAGACACTCGAGAAGACAGATAGTGTTCAGATAAGATCAAACCAAATACTGCAGAAGAGAGGAAAGGAAGGGAAAGTATAGGGAGAAAACAAAACAAAAACCTTGAAATGCCAGCAAATAAAATGTACCCAGGAACTGATGTTCATAAACCTTTGCCTGGTTTTATTTTCAATGTTTATTAAAAAACTGATATTACACCGTCCTTGACATTAAGCTTTGTGTTTCTAAGTGGTGCCCGAGGAGAATAGTTGGTATGTGAGTAATGACTTCAGGTGAGAGTCATTCATTGGTATCACAACAGATTTTATGTTCTTGCAATTACATAAATTAAACCAGTAAAGCCATCAAAGCTCACCAATATCTGTCTGAATTTATCATGAACATTACAATGTCATCAACATACAATGCCATTTATACTGCCTATGATTAGAAGTGATCCTCCCTATTTCCTGTGGGGATCTGATGACCACAGCTAATGGCGTTAATGTAAAAGTAAACAGCTGAAGATCTGAGCTCCACCTTCACTCTGTAGCTTCAAAAAGTAGGCTTGTGTGTGTAGAATATTTCTATGAATTAAAAATAAAGAAATATCAACTGCTAATTCTTATTTTAAATTAAGATGTTTCAATAGTGCACAGAATACATTTTATAGGTTAGTTATACCTTTGTTTTTGATAAAAATCATTAGATTGGAGTGAGTATAGCAAATATTTAGAATGGTCACAACACCTTAAATAAACCACGGCTGTAATCTTGACACATACTAAGGTTTAGTTTATTGTCATTTAAATTACTAGTTTTGTCCCCATAATGTTGAAAAAATAACTGTGACAGAGTTGCCATAGTACAGGTCTATGTGTGAAATAAAAATTCTAGGGGCTAAAGGCATGACTTGGTGGTTGATATTGCATACTGCTCTTCAGTTCCCAGCACCCACCTCGGACAGTTCACAGCCTCCTGTAACTCTAGATTTAAGGGACCTGACACTCTTTGGCCACTGTGGGCATCTGTACTCATATGTATATGCCTCTTCCCACAATACATATAATTTAAATAAAACACACCAAAATATACCTCAGTATATGTCCTGGTGAATTTTTATGTCAACTTGATATAAGCATAGGTCATCTGGGAAGAAAGAATCTTAATCAAGGAAATGCTTCCATAGCATTGGCATGTAGCAAATCTGTAGAGCCTTTTCTTGATTAATGATTAATATGAGAGCATCAAGCTCATTGTGGGTGGTGCCACTTCTGGGCAGGTGGTTCTGAATGGTATAAGAAAGGCTGAGAAAGCCATAAGCAGCAAGCCGGTAACCAGTGTTTCTCCATGACCTCTGTATCTGTTCCTGCCCACAGGTTCCTGCTTTTAGTTCCTTCCTTGACTTCTCTGGATGAGGAACTGACTTCAAGGTGAAATACTCCACCACCACCCCCTTTGTCATGGTGTTTTATCACAGCAATAGAAACCTAACTAAGACAGTAGATTAAGCTACGGCAACAAGTTGGCAAGCAAAACTTGTGTTGCTTGCTAGTGCCTGAACTGCCCCCGAGCCCCATACTCTGCAGAGCACTTTCTTTTCTTTTTTTTTCGAGACAGGGTTTCTCTGTGTAGCTTTGCTCCTTTCCTGGATCTCGCTCTGTAGACCAGGCTGGCATGATTTGTGAATCTGGTCTGAAGAGTAAAAGTCTGCTTACAGAGAATGAGTGGAACACCATAAGAAGGGCGAGTGTCCAGAATGCACATCCAGAAGCCACCTGGTGCCGTGAGGCCAGGGAGCCAGAACAGTTACAGCTCTGCCCCAGGACACTTGCCCTGGGCAGGTGGAGGTCAATCACAGGCACCATTGTGGTGAGTAAATGGGGAAATGGGAGAGTGAGAGATGCAGAAAGGTTCATGAGCTGGGGAGAGAGGTGGATCTGAAGAGTTGAGGGCAGTGAGGAACTGGCTGATACTCAGGGCCATGGTGATATCCAGGCCTGGGCTGCTGCCAAGGGCCAAGTCTGGGTCTGGGGCCCTGCTGCAGCTGGGCTCTGTGTTGTCAGTGGCCCGTAGTCTGGGTGGACACCTGAGGTCATGTTGGTGTTTGAAGGTCATGCTGCCACCGGGCCATACAGATCTAGCCCCAGTCTGTGCTGATGCCAGCAGCTCCTGTTACCACCAAAGACAGTGAGGATAGGGATGCGGAGTTGGTCCTATTCCTCACTGGCTACAACACCAGGGAAAATCGGACCTGCCCCTCCACCAACTGCAGCACTTGGGAGAGCAGGCCCCACATCTCAGCTGGGCAACAGAGTAGAGATGACCCCATTGGTCGGGGTGCAGGTGAGCAGGTCGGGAGGCATGAGAGTGGGAGAGCCAGCCCTACTATCTGTCACAGGGTGGTGTGGGTGAAGGAGAGGTGCCCTCTTATCCCTTGTCACCGACTGCAGGCGGGAAAGCAGGTCCCAGAGTCATGAGTGGGAGTGCTGACCCTGTTCCTCACAAGCCTCAGGCCTTGTACCTGGCCTGGACGGAACAATAGAGCGAACCCTGTTGGCAGGGGCACAGGAGAACCAGGCCTGAGGGTATGAGAAAAGGAGGGCCGACCCTGCCCTCACCTCATCTGCCCAGTGGTGGCATGGGTGGGGGAAAGATGTCTCCCTTGCCACCTGCAGCAGGCAAAAGAGCTGGCCTCAGGGGCATAATTGCAGGAGAGTGGGCCCTGTACCTCATCTGCAGGGAAACACGGTAGAGCTGGGCCTGGTGATGTGAGTGTGGGGGACATGGATCTGAGGGCCTGAGAGCAGGAGAACTGGCCTCGCTCCTTGCTGCCTGCTACATTGTGTGAGCTGGCCAGGGCAGTGCTGGAGAACTTGCCCTGGTGGTGACAATGAGGGAAAGCTGGAAAGCGGAACAACCCAGCTACTACCCAGGTCCAGAACCGGGGCTGTGAGTTGGCCCACCCCAACATCCACCTGATCTATGAACTACTGGAGCATGTGAAGGGGACAAACCTCCAGATCCAAAGCTGCAGGATCTCCATGACACAAGGCAACAACAGGATGTCCAAGAGGAGCCCCAGTGTGGGCCCTGTACCGATGGTGTAGCAGAAGACAGAGGTCTCAAATCAGACCAATGGCTCAGTGCAGTGAACACTCACAAGGAAAGATGTGTAGACGGAAGGGCATACTGTGTGACTCACTGTGTCACACTACAGCTTCCACACCGAGACCTTTTGGTTTGTGTGTTCTTGTTTTTGCTTGTTGTTTTTCCTTTAAAATTTATTTTATTTTGGTGGGGGGAGGTTGCAAGGGTAGAGGGCAGATATGAAGGGATGGGGACATGAATGGGGTTGGTATGCATGATGTGAAATTCACAAAGAATCAATAAAAAAAGAATGCACATTCAAATAACTTCACTTGAAAGGATCATAGATGTGTGAGGCAACTGACTGCTTATTTGCTATACTCAACCATATTTTGAGGCTGAAAAAGCTATTTAGAGATTTTTTTTCTTTTTTGAACCTCACCTCATAGATAAATAAATATTAATTTCGAATTAGTGATATGCCAGGAACTTTATTGGAAATTCCCATCATTTCTTATAATAGGTTGTATTTTAGTGTGGTGATACATTGTGTACCTTAATAAACTTTGTTTGAAGATCAGAGAACAAGCCACTAGATTAAACATAGAAGCCAGGGAGTGGTGGCACACATCTTTAATCCTAGCACTTGGGAGTCACATGCCTTTAATCCCAGCACTTGAGATCTCATGCCTTTGCTTGGGAAGCACACACACTATTAATCTCAGGAAATGATGGCTGGGCTGAGAAAGGTATATAAGGTGTGAGGAGACAGGAACTAGAGGGTTTTTCAGGCTGAGGAGTTGGTGAGGTAAGAGGTGGTGGCTGTGGCTTGTTCCTTTGTCTCTCTGATCTTTCAGCATTTACTCCAATATCTGGTACCAGGTTTTTTATTAAAAGACCATTTAGCAATTCATGTTAAATCTGGCCCCTGATATTATAACCTTCTTTTATTATCTTAGACAAAAAAGGGGAAATGTGGTGATATATTGTGTATCCTAATAAAATTTGCCTGAAGATCAGAGAACAGAACAAACCATTAGATTAAACATAGAGGTCAGGCAGTGGTGGTACACACCTTTAATCACAGTACTGGAAAGCACACATACCTTTAATCCCAGGAAGTGATGTCTGGATGGAAAAAGTATATAAGGCGTGAGGAGACGGGAACTAAAGGCTTTTTGGCAGAAGCATCCCTTTCAGCTAGAAGCTTTTTCAGCTGGAGCCTTTTGGGTGAGGACTCAGAGGATTTCAGTCAGAGGATTCATAGAACTGGTGAGGTGAGACGTGGCAGTGGCTTGTTCCTTTGTCTCTCCGATCTTTCAGCATTTACCTCAATATCTTCTCCAGGTCTTTTATTAGAAGACCACTAGAAATTCGAACAACATTTTAGAGATAGCAATGATTCATCTAAGGGAGGTGTGAAGGCAGGGTTAGCCATCAGGTCCAGGCTCTCCCAACCCTCTGCTTCCCAGAGCCTTCAGGATTAGCCTCGGAGATGACCTCTTAGTTCTCGAGAGCCTTTGTGTGCTTGAGACCTTGGGCTATACAAGACAGTTTATATGCACAGACGTTTTTTGACTAATTATCTTTTTTTTTATGCCTGAATTGTTGGGATATATTGTAGCAGTCTGATCTCTGGGGAACTACAGTCTGAGCAGCTGAAATTAGTCCAGCATGGACTTCAACAGACATGGAATTTTGCAGGAACCTTGGACCTTCTTCTTCTTCTTCTTCTTCTTCTTCTTCTTCTTCTTCTTCTTCTTCTTCTTCTTCTTCTTCTTCTTCTTCTTCTCCTCCTCCTCCTCCTCCTCCTCCTCCTCCTCCTCCTCCTCCTCCTCCTCCTCCTCCTCCTTCTTCTTGAAGCCCCTGTCTTTGTGGTAGAATCACTTACATTTTACTTTTTGCATTTCTGCAGTTTCTACAACTTTGTAGCCATCTGAAAGATGATATCTATTAGTTAATATCCCAGCCATTCATTTTTTCATTATTTCTAGTGGTTCCAAAGTAATCTATTGGCGTGTATTAAATTCATGTCAATTTGAAATGTCCCGACTCTGTTTTTTCTGGCTAAATATGATGACCTGAGAGGGTGTTTGATGCCAGTAGTAGTTCCACATGTCCAACCATCAAAGAAAGACAGTAAGTGAAGGAAGGACACAAGAAGAACCTCCTCTTTACTTTCTGCTTGGAGAGAGATTGTGGACTGGGTTGCAGCAGAAAACTCCCAATATAAGGCAGAAGGTCCACAAGGTTGAGGATGCATTACTAAGTTCAGTAGATTGAGGTAGGTAGACATTTGAAGCAATAATCTAGAAAAGGGAATTAGATGGAGACAGAGATCCAGAATTCTATGCAGAGATTTTCACAGGTCTTTGCTTAAAGACCAAGTTTTTCTTTATACCATGAGACTCAATTGTGTTGGGCCATGAGAACCAGTAGAAAGTTCCAAGTGGCATATTTTGCCAAGCTCACACAGATTGTAATAGTTTGTGTTTTGAAAAATGATAGTGGAGAGACTTTTTCTAACAGTCAAAGGATTCATCTTTAAAAAATGGGGATTAAAATGATCAGATTGATACGAAAACATCTTGAGAAAATAGGACCCAACATTCTTTAAAGAGAATAAAAAACACCAGATTCTTGACTACCTAGTAATCATGTCTGGCATTCAGTAAAAATTACCAGTCACATGAAGAACCAGCACATTGGAGAAAACAAAATAGTAGAAACTTGTCTTGAAGTAGCAGAAAATTAAGTTTCAGACAAGAATTTTAAAACAACCACTAGAGTTTTTCCCAAGGATTTAAGGGGAAACAGACGTTATTATAATAGAATGGAAGCTATAAAATAAAGTTCTAGGGCTAAAAAATAACACAAAAAGTAAAGATTTAAGAAAACCCTGGATAGCCTGAAGTGACAAGACAGGGCAGGCTCTGCTGACTCCTCATGGGAGACCTTGATTTGGAAAATGTGGGGGTAGGGGGTGGGTTGGGGGGAAGCTGAGGGGGAAAAGGGAAGAGGGGGGAATCTGTGGTTGGTATGTAAAGTGAATAGAAAATTTTTTAATAAAAAAATGAAAAAACAAATCAGAGAATTTGCCTGTAGGCAAAATGATCACAATCTAAGAATCAAAGAAAATATTGTGGTGGTTTGAATGAGGATGACCCTCATAGGCTCATATATTTGAATATTTGATCCCTAGTTGGTGGAACTGCTTGGGAAAGATTAGGAGGTGTGGCCTTGTTGGAGGAGGTGTGTCACCAGGGATGGGCTTTGAGTTCTAAAACACTCATGCCATTCCCAGTTAGAGTTCTTTCTGCCTCATGGTTGTTATTTCAAGATGTGAGATCTCAACTACTGCTCCAATGCCTGCCTGCCTGCTGCCTGCTCCCTGCCATGATGACCATAGACTCTATTCCTCTGAAACTGTAAGATCCAATAAATTTTTCCTTATATAAGTTGCTTTGGTCATGGTGTTTTGTCATGGCAATAGACAAGCAACTAAGACAAATATGAATTCAGCCAGAAAAAAATAGAACCATAGTGGTTTGTGAGACAATATAAGAACATAAAATAGTGAATTAGACTTCAGGAAGTAGGAGGAAAAAATTAAAGAAATTATAGCCCAGATCATCTTGTATTAGATGACAGCTATAAAACTACATACCCGAGGAATTCAGTGAGCATGAAGCAAGGTTCAAAAAGGGGAAAGAAATTATACTTTTAATGACCTTTATAATCACATTTCTGAAAAGCCAAATAAAAGGGAAATCTTATAATGCCCACATCGGGGTGTTTATATGCAGAAACAAACCTAGGAATGACCTGTCACTTCTCATGGGAAGTAGAACAGGCCAGAAACATATGGAGGACCATATCTAATAAAGTTTCTCAGTGTAGAGGTTCCTATGACAAAATAAATTTTATTTTATTAATTTATGTATGTATAAGTAATTTTCTGCATGTATGTTGATATGTTACATTCATGGCTGGTGCACACACACGACAGAGCAGGTGTCAGATCCTCTGGAATTAGAGTCACAGACAGTTGTGAGCTGCCATGTGGGTGCTGGGAATTGAATCCAGTCAATTCTCCTAACTGCTGAGCCATCATCATCATCATCAGTCATCTCTTCAACCCCACAAAAATATTTCTGCTAACTATAGAGAATTATTTGTACAGCGCTCGATGGTATTTTTGTTATAGCAAGTAGGTCAACAATACGAAAATAGAGGAAAGATATTCTTTATAAAACAAACATAATTTTGTTGCTTTTAAATTATTCTAAAAGATAGTCCTGGGTTAAAGGAAAACAACAATTAAACTAAGCACAGATAAGCCAGCCATGAGGGTGTGACAGCAGGAGAACTGAGTCCCCCCCCCCACCTCATCTTCAACATGGTGGCATGGGTGAGGGAAAGATGCCCTCCCCACTTGCCAT